>NW_005871137.1:4457899-4541112 GCF_000147115.1 Myotis lucifugus
GAGAGGAAGGGAGAGGGAGAGAGAGATAGAAACATCAATGATGAGAGAGAATCATTGATCGGCTGCCTTCTGCACACCCCACACTGGGGATCAAGCCCACAACCTGGGCATGTGGAGTCAGAGACATATATGAAATTGAACTGTGACCTTCTGGTTCATAGATCAATACTCAACTACTGAGCCATGCCGGCCGGGCAAGACTGACTTTTGAATAAGAAAGTAAGGTGAATGAGGACTGTGGTAGTGAAACATTTTTAAATAATTTATCTTTATTGTTGAAAATATTATAGATGTCCATTTCCCCCACTGACTCTTTCTAGCCCACACCCACATTTTTTGAGGAAGAGGGTTCAGAAACACAGGTAGCAAGAGCAAGTACTTCAGGAGCTGCAATGTGTATGGCTGGAGCATATGGTGTGAGGAAGTCACGCAAGGATGAGGCTGGCCACATCAGGATGTGCTTGTTCTGTAATCCATAAAATAATTTGAATTTTATCACAGAGAAAGGGAGGTGCTTTTGATGTTGTTTAAGCAGAGTCAGAAGGTAAAGATGTGCAGAATGTTTTGGTATTAAAAGGGAAAGGTATGTGGGACTTGAGAGAGTGGCACGGGTGGAGGCAGGAAGACCAGTGATGAGGCTCTCGTAACAGTGCAGGGAGAAAATTAGGAAAGCCTAAACTCCTAGGGATTGAGAGAAGAGGAGGAATTCGAAAGGTGTCAGGCAGAATAATAACAGAATGTGGGCTTTAGTGGAGAGAAGGAAGGGAAGTGTTGAGGATGATCCCAGATTTCCAAATCAGACAACTGGGTTGAAGTGCCATTCTGTCCTATGGTACAGGGACTTGGTTTCGAAGGAGGCGGCTGTGAGGTCACTGTTGGATATGTTGAGTGTAACATATCTGGGCTGTGGGACATCCAAGTGGAGACATCTGGTAGGTAGCTAAATATGTGGTTCTAGAACTCCAAACACACATTTGAACTGAACATATATATTTACGAATTGTCAGAAAATGGGAGGTGGTTTCAGCTGAGGGAGAGCAGGAACTAGAATTCTGGAAAATTGGAGAGGGGGGTCAGAGAGTGTCCTTGGTTTCTGACACAGAACCAAGGACAGGAGAATTTCCAAGAGAAGAAAGCTCAACAGTGTTAGAGGTCATGAAAGACGAGGTTCTGTTAGATATAGTGACAAAAAGGTCACTGGAGAGCTTGGTGAGAATAGTGTAAGGCAGAGGTGAGGATAAAGGCCGGGTTGTGAAGACTGGATAGTGTAGGAGAAATGAAGAATGAGAATGTAGGTACATCTCTGGATGTTGCCTGTGAAGGAAAAGCTAGAAATAGGTTGATAACAATGAGAGTCAAGGCCAAGGAAGGGTTGTTGTTCTTGAATGAGAGGGACCTCAGCCAGAAGAGAGCTATGGGTTAAAGTTATAGTCGAGAGAACAAGTGGAACCAGGTTCATATTGAGGCCAGAGAAATTGAGGTTCTGAGCACCTGTGAAGAGATCAATCTAAGAAAGAGGGGGATACCTCTTCCACTGAAATGGAATGGAAGGAGGTCTAATTTGCAGAATGGAACAGGAAATTTCAGGGAATGTTGATGTTTGCCTCCTGGGGGTTAAGGGAGTGAGATAATGGGTTAATGGTTAAAGAAGAGGAGAAATGAGGTAGGAGTTTCCGATTGATGAAGATTTGTGTGGACTGAGGAGAAAACTGATGATAGATACAGAAGGAGAGCTGGGCAGTTGTAATGGATTGAATTCCCCCACCCCCAACCCCCGCACACACCCAATTTTATATGTTGAAACCCTAATTCCCAAGGTGACAGTATTTGGAGGTGGGCCTTTGGCAAGTAAGTAGGTTTAGGTGAGGTCATGAAGGTAGAGTCCCCATGATGGGATTAGTGCCCTCATAAGAAGAGGAAGAGACACCAAAGCTTGCTCTCTCCACCTGGTAAAGACATGGCAAGAAGGTGGCCACATGCAAACAGGAAGAGTGCTCTCGCCAGACACCAGATCTGCTGGCACCCTGATCTTGGACTTCCCAGCCTCCAGTATAATTTTTTTTAAAAATCACACTATTTACCCACTCTGGTATAGAATGGAAAAGAAGGATTTTAGATCCCACTAGGGTGTGAGGTCTTAGATAAAATGAGAGGTGCTTAGGGTCTGGAGAGCTTGTGGAGTCAGAGAGCAAGCAAATGTGAGTAACTGAGAGAACGTGGGAGAGTCCTGTCCTTGGTAGAGACCCTGGGTTTACTATTGTTGTCCACTTTGACTTTTCTTTGAAAAATACCAGCAACATTAATTTACAGCCAATCACTTGCAACAACTTACCATTAAGATTTTACATTACTTTGATTTCTAAGTAAGTTTTGGAAATTTTACTTATTTTAATAGTGTATCCTCATCTAAAACTTAAGGTCTTTAAAAAATTGTATTTCATTTGGTAATTATTTGGTAATAAAAAGGGAGTGTAAAATTTATTTTGTGGGACAAAAGATGAATTGTTTCATTGAATCAAATTTTCAAAAGGAGTGGTACAAACTCTATGAATATATATGAAGACTGGTTGGAACTGCCAATATATGCAGATGTATAAATCTGCCATGGACCTCATCCTCAGAAAATGAGGTGTGATACCTAGTGACTGAGATGTTGTCATTGGGAATGGGCATATACAAAAGGGAAGACATTTAGATTGGTGGACCTCATCGAAACTGATATTCACTCTCCTTGTGCATAGGTACTAAGTTACCTGAGTTAACAGCATTTATAATGGCACTAAATTTAGCAAAATAAAATAATGAAGAGGAGAGAAAGTGCTAGCGTGGTGATTTACAGTGACACACAGCTGAATGCCTAGCTGTGAATGTGTGACCTTGTGATTGCACTTCTGTGTATGTGTCCTGGTTTGCTAATTCTAGGCACCAAGTTTGCTATACTTGTTAATGCTTTTTTCTTTCACTTAGTTCAAAACATCAGTGAAAGGTGTCAGGATGCATCATCACAACTTATCCTCAGTGGCCTCCAAGCTTTTCTGACCTGTAAATTTTCTGAGGACGAGGTCCATGGCAGAAACAATCCAAAGGCAGCAAAGTGGCCCCTGGAGGCAGATGAACAGAATGAATGAAGCACAGTGTTCACTTAGCTGCTCTGAATTCAACCAAGCCCAGAGATAGAAGCACCTGCCCTGAGCTGCAGTCTTAAACCACAAAGAATATTCACTGCCATTAAAGATTTAATTTTTGAAGTTCAAATAGCCTGTCCATCATTGTCAATTCATTTGCACCAAGAGCCCAAGGTAACAGTTGTCATGGTAATGCGGATACTTTGGGGGATTTATCTGCAGACCAGATAAAACAATTCATTTAGATTCAGATTTTTCCTAGTTTTGAAAATCTGTCCCTTACTTTTCTTGTTGGAAAATTGGAGTGAGTTTTCCACTTACAGATTTGTCAAGGACCCGAGTTTACTCATTCCATTCTGACCTGACAATGTAGGCACTGGTTCTCAGTACTGACGGTGCCTTCCTTCCGTCTCTGCCTTCCAGAATGGTCTCTCTGTGGTGGTAGGCAATGACCACGTTCAGCACCCGAGAGGGAAAGAAACAATCTCTGAGACAACTGTTGTAGACCTCCTGGTGCTGATGACTTATAACTATTCAATTTGTGACCCCCAGTAGGGACTAGGCCAGTGATGGCGAACCTATGACACACGTGTCAGAGGTGACACGCGAACTCATTTTTTTGGTTGATCGCTTCTCGGCCTTTTGGCTAAGATCAAGTGCATTTTTTTGGTTGATTTTTCTTTGTTAAATGGCATTTAAATATATAAAATAAATATCAAAAACATAAACCTTTGTTTTACTATGGTTGCAAATATCAAAAAATTTCTATATGTGACACGGCACCAGAGTTAAGTTAGGGTTTTTCAAAATGCTGACATGCCGAGCTCAAAAGGTTCGCCATCACTGGACTAGGCTAACAGTGACACTCAGATCCAGGCAATGTTAAGAGAGGGTCATTGCACCCAGGCTGTTCTTCTACTAGTGTATTCCAGCCAAATGGGATTTACTAGAGTTGATATGGTGGAAACTTTCATTTCTAACATCAGATCTTCTCCCCCCTCCCCTACCTTGCCCCCCATTATGGTGTTAGCTCTGAGAGGGAGATAAGGGCATTTCATAAGCCCACATTATTCAGGTTGACAAGTATGCTAAGCTATGTGACAACAGTATCAATAGGCATTAACTTCAAATATGATGCTTACTAGGGTGCAAGGGAGTCATTGGTTGTTAGAGATGGGAGTAGGATTGGGGGTGGGTCCAAGGGTTAGCTAGGATTTCATAGTTTGGTACCATCATAAATCAGTAAACAATATGAATACTTATCCCTGGCCCAAAGAATATAGGCAGAAGATCTCTCTGAGTTGGAAGAGGTACCATTTTGGAAATTCACACCAAATACTCATCCTAGCTACTGTATAAATACGTATGCCAAGTGCTGGCTATAAAAACAAAAGGTACATCAGTATTTAGATTACTTTCTTTTCCTGTGAAACAAGATCATTCTTAGAAATGAGACTAAGAGATATGGGCAATGCTATGTCACCTGGTAAAATGCTATGTCACAGGGTGAATAAGTTGCTTTATGGATGTAAGGTCAGCGCCACAGAATAAAATGAAAGTTGAGGACATAATGCTCTTCATCATATGCCTAAGGAATTCATTCATGCACCGGCCGAGTCACCTGATACATGTAATATTTAACTGTTGCAGTCTTAGCCCAGTGGCTTCTCATTCTTTTGCCTACTAAAATGGGAGTGGAATTTTCAGAAATGTAGATGGTAGAACCTCTGATGAGCTTGACTTCACAGAGTGTAAGTGGGTTGTAAAAAAGCTCTGCCGGTGATCTGCTCTTCTACCATTGTTGACAGCCCCAACCCCAGATGTCATCTTCATAAGACTTTCCCCTATGTTCATAGCAGTATTATTTACAACTAGAGGCCCGATGCACGAAATTCGTGCAAGAGTAGGCCTCCCTTCCCCTGGCTACTGGCACCAGCTTCCCTCTGGCACCCAGGACCTGGGCTTCTCTCTCAGCCCTGGCTTCGTCCAGAAGGATGTCCGGTCTAATTAGCATATTATGCTTTTATTATTATAGATAGCTAATATTTGGACAACCCAAGTGCCCAGCAATAGATGAATGGATAAAAAAGCTGTGGGACATTTACACAAGGGAATACTATGCAGCTGTGAAAAAAAGAGGGATCTTGTACCCTTTGGGACAGCATGGATGGACCTGAAGAATATTATGCTAAGTAAAATAAGCCAATCTGAGAAAGACAAATATTATATGATCTCACTTATTTGTGGAATCTAATGAACAAAATGAATTGACCAACAAAATAAGATCCAAAGCATGGAGGCATGGAATAGACTGACATACTTCGATGTGGCGATGAGGAGATGAGAAGAGATAAACCAAAGAACTTATATACTCATATACATAGCCATGGACATGGGCAATAGGGTGGTGAAGACCTGGGGTGGGTGGGTAAAAGCTGAGAGGAGAGGGGTAAAGAGGGGGATGGGAGACATCTGTAATACTATCAACAATAAAAAATATATAGAATAAAAAAAGGGCTTTCCACAAAAAGAGGAAACAAGAGCATAACAGTCTCTGTTCTTTAGCTATGGAAATTCCTCACTCAGAGCCAGTAGATTTTCAATTTTTATGAAAAAGTGCAGTGATATATTCACATCTATATGTTCATTAACAAATAATGCAAATTAAAGTAGCAGTGAGATGCCACTTTTTGCATATCAAATTAACAGATTTTAAAAATTAGACCTTTAGGTCTCCCTTTGCCCTATTTCTCGTGATAGGGCTAAGAATTAGAACTTCACATCAAACTGTAGGAATATAAATTGGTAAAATCTTTCGTGCAGCATTTAGCAATGCGATCAAGCGACTTAAAATGTTCCTACACTTGACCCAAGAATATCTAGGAGTCTAGCCTAAGAAAATAATCTGAATTGCAGACTACACATAATATAATTCCAGCATTTTTTATGAGAGTAAAACAATGGGAACTGCAGATTATATTTATATGATGAAATATGTAATAATATTTATGAGTTTTGGTAATGTGAGAAAATGCTTGTGTTATTGAGAGATCACAAAAGTTTACTTAAAGCATGTGAAACAAAATGTGTATAGAGAAAGACATCAAAGTATTACCAGTAATCATACAGTTTAAAAGTTAGTTTACAGCCCTGGCCTGTGTGGCTAAGTGGTTAGACTGTCAGCTGCACACCAAAGGGTTGTGGGTTGGGAGTTCGATTCCCAATCAAGGGCACATACCTGGGTTGCAGGTTCAATTCTCTGCTCTGGTCAGGGCCTGTGTGGGAGACAAAATTGATGTGTCTCTCTCACATCAATGTTTTGCTCTCTCTCTTCCTCAACTCCCTCTCTTCCACTCTCTCTAAAAATCAATGGAAAAAATATCCTCAGGTGAGGATTAACAAAAAATAAATGAATAAAAGTTGGTTTAAAATGGTTTACAGTTGTTTATATGGAAAATAATTAATAAATAATACAAGAATAAATTCTGTTTCACATACTCACAACTGTAAATCTACTTTTGCCCCACTCTATTTCAGTAGCTTTTTATTCTCGTCTTTGTACTTTTCTGAATTTGTCAAGTTTTCTACACTACACTTTTTAAAAAATTTATTTTTATATTTAGAAAAATAAATATATTCATTGGAAATGTTTTTAAAATTTTTGTGGAAGAATTGGCAGTAGAAGTTATCATTATAGATAGTTGACCTGTGAAGAGTTGTGGAAAATTTCAGTAGATTAGAAAAATGCTTAAGTTGGTTTCAACCATAAGAAGCAGCAGGAAGCTGGATCGTAAACACATACATGTTTGGGAGAAAGTGTAATGAGTGGATGAAATAAGTATAAAGTGAGAAAGATATAAAGTAGAGATGGCAGTAGACAAGTAGATGGAGGATGAATATAATGAAAAATATATTTTATTCTTTCATTGTTTCAGAATTGTGTTATGTTAGGAAACTTTCCCATGATTTCTAACCCTTCAGATCTTTCTGGTGGTCTTATGTTCATCAAGTATATGGTTTAAATGAAGTAGACAGCCAACAAGAGCTGAATGTGAAAGAAAATCACATTGGCTTTGAAACGAGCTCATTCATCTTTTCTCCTACTGGACCTTTTATTTTTCTCCCAAAACTTTCAGTAGTTGATTTGCTTAATTGAAGATAGGATAATGATTTCCAAAGTGTCTGTGTTGGTCTTACTATTCTAGTAGATAATCTTTTAATTTTTAATGTTTTTTATATTTTACTTTTTTTTTAGAGAGAGAGAGAATGGAAGGCAGAGAGGAGGGGAAGGAAGAGAGAGAGAGAGAAGAGAAAGAAAGAGAGAGAGAGAGAAGAGAGATAGAAAGAAAGAGAGAGAGAGAGAAGAGAGATACATTGATTGGTTGCCTCCCTCACATGCCCTAACCTCGGCCAGGATCCAGCCTGCAACAGTAGTACTTGCCCTTGACCTGCAATTGAACCTGCCACCCTTTGGCTTGAGGGCCAACACCCTAACCACTGAGCAAACCAGGGAGGGCTAGATAATCTTTTTAAAAAGTAAGTCTATCTTAGTTGAGGCCCACAGGCTATCTGCCTGACATTGTCTTTTAGTTCAAAGCTTTGATGGAAAGCTTTACAAGCACTTGATATGGAAAACCTCAGAATTTCTTCTAAAATTAGGTAAATCTGAACATTTACTGGTAATATTCCTTTTCCTAATGCCTGAAAGCAGTGTGTTTGAATGTCCCCCTTTTTCTGTAATGGACTATTTGTGTGTGCTATATCTCTTTCATTGTGTGTACACACATCCAAATTATGTTAAGAAGTTGTTTCATATTCTTATGATCCATAGGTTTCCATGCACAGAGGATCTAGGGAACATTAGGATTTGACTTTATTTCCAGGCTGAGACGTTATTAGTTTACGATCTTGTAGTGTTTTATATGTATTTAGAGCTAATTTGATGTTGAAAGAGTAACTTAGAGGGACTTTAGAAATAATTTGTTTTAAACAACTGTTTTTGAAAATCGTGATACTGTTGCCTTTCCCAATTAAAAGAAAATAGATTTGTAATGTGCACAAGAGCAAAGGATCAAGTAGTATTTATAGCTTCCCCTGCTACACAAGGCTCAGAAATGCAGTGAGTTTGAGGTTCTGTAAGGCACATGACACCTAAATATTTATTTTAATATTGGTATTTTAATTTTCAATCTATCTTTCTTAAATATTTGAGAAGTCACTTTTGTTATTAAGAGAAATGTGTGTGTGTGTGTGTGTGTGTGTTACCAAAGTCTCTATGCTTTGTTTATGCATATGGATTTATGAGACATACCAGCAGATATAAGAGATTATTGATAATTTTTTTACATTCTTCTCTATTTTCCATCAGTACTAATGTACAGCATTTATATCATTTGTCCCCAAGGGTATGCTATTTTTTTTTATGGAGATGGTTGCTATTTTCCTTGAATATTTGATGCAAGAATCACTTCTGAGAATTAGAATTTAGATCAAGTAACTCAGCCTGTTTCTGTTTGTGCCTCTTGGGGAAAAGGCTTTGGACTTAGTGCTCCAACTAATTTTCCATCCAGTGCTGAAAAGGAAATGACCAAACAGATTGGGAATTAAGAGAAATTGTATATTGAAAATCCAAATAATCATGAGCAAATCATTACAGACTTTGCTAAAAGATGGTGAATATTTTTCTTTTTGTAATGGTCTACTTTAATTAAAAAACTGAGTAGTCTTGAAAATTTTCTTTGAATGCGTTTGGGCTTTGAAAATATGGTATAAAAATTGACAATTTATAGTGTGTTTAGCTTACCAACACTTTGTTTTTGTACCAATTTTTGATTTCAGAAAATAAACAGGCTTATTGAGGCTTAACATTTACTTAACAAAGTTCTGATTTTATTTGGGATGAAGAGAGTAGGGTGGGGATTTGCTATAACTGACCACCATCTTGATTTTGTGAGCTTTTTGTGAAAGAACAATAAGAAGTGACAAACCAGTGACGTGCACTTTTCTGAGCCCAGTGCCTACCTCTGAACATATTTTTCTGGTTGCCTTGTTCCTGCTCTAATGAACTCTATGTATTAACTATTTTTGCAGCTGGTATTAGTTAGCATAAGCTGCTTCAACAAAGAGATCCCCAAGTAAAGATGCCTAAATAAGATGGGAGTGTCTTTCTCTTTCACCTACAGGAGAACATTCTAGAACAGAAGAGTAGACTTCTCTACAAGTCATTTACCCACTCAAGTTTCCTTAACCTAATTACTCTTCATCATTCATATGTATGGTGGAAATTGGTTCATTAGCACCACATCCAGAGGAATAGGTAAGGGAGTATGTGGTGGGCAATCAGTATTCTTTCAAGGATGTGATGTGTAAGTTAGAAACATTACTTTCACTCACATTCTTTTGGAAAGAACAGGGTCACTAGCTGCAAGGGAGGCTGTGAAATGTATTTCCTAGTCAGAGACTCATATTCTTTGTTAAAATTGGACATTGAATAGGTTTATGGCTAAAATAAGGGAATGGAGAATGGATATTAGGGCTTTTAGTCATCTCAGCCACATAGAATAATAGAGATGTCAAAGCTCAGCAGTGTGTGCTCTAGCTGGTTTGGCTCAGTGGATAGAGCATCAGCCTGCAGACTAAGGATCCCAGGTTTGATTCTGACCAAGGGCACATGCCCAGGTTGTGGACTTGATCCCCAGTAGGGGGTGTGCAGGAGGCAGCTGATCAATGATTCTCATCATTGATGTTTCTCTCTCTCTTTCTCTCTCTCTCTTCCTTTCTGAAATCAATAAAAAATATATATTAAAGCTCAGCAGTGTGCACTGTAACCACCATTCTATCATTACTGCTCACTAAGTTGTAGAAATGGACAACTATCCTACTCAAGTCTAACAATGCTTTAAAAAGCTCTAGATCAGCGGTTCTCAACCTGTGGGTCACGACACCTTTGGCGGTCGAGCGACCCTTTCACAGGGGTCGCCTAAGACCATCCTGCATATCAGATATTTACATTACGATTCATAACGGTAGCAACATTACAGTTATGAAGTAGCAACGAAAATAATTTTATGGTTGGGTCACAACATGAGGAACTGTATTTAAAGGGCCAGAAGGTTGAGAACCACTGCTCTAGATCTACTTGTAGATGGGATCTAGAATGAGTATTGCTACTTTAAGCTCAGTATTTTGGAGGAAGTCAGATTCCTCTACTCCCCTGTTGAGGTCCTAGCATGTCTGGTGCCTAAGGCTGCATGAGTTATGATAGAACTTGACAGAACTTGAGACACATGATCCACTCAGTGCTATGTTGTATTATGGAGCTCATCTATATCATGCTAGCTTATTTGGCTTTTCCCAATGCAATTATTGAACTTCTGTTTTCTATTTATTGTGATAGCCACTGGGTTAGAAAGGGGTATGTTAACAAGATAAGAGAGAGTTCCTGGCCTAGAAGTGTACATAGTTTGGCACTCTTTTCCAAAGGGAAATAGGTATTTCTCCCCAAATACACTCTGAGGCAATGAAGTTTTGGGAAACATCCCATAACTGAAATGCTACCATCCACTCATCATCTAGCAGTATTTCCTCTGCCCATAGATTTTACGCCAAGAAAAGCCTCTACCACTGACTCCAGTCCAGTTCACACCTGAGTTCCTGATAATCCTTTCCATTTTGTGGTTTGTTTTCTAAATCCACAGCAGGCCTAAAATTGACCTCACAGATTTCTGGCTCATCCCCTTCCTTGTTGACTCCCTGTATGATCTCAGACACCTACTAGAGTAGATTGCATGGACTATGATGGGTAATGTCATCAGGGCTCAAAATAATAGTGTTGTTGTCTTTTTTTTCCTCTATGTTTGTCTTTTAGTTCCTGCAACCAGTACTTAGTAAAGATTTTCTATGGAATGGAGCCTTTGGTGTATAAAGCTGAGTAAGACTTGATTCTTGCTTTAGTTGTTTATCTCATAGTGGAAGAAACAGGTCTATTGGACAAATTACACTATTATGTGGTGGACTCATGAGTAAAGAAGTAAAGGAAAATAAGGTGCTATGGGAGTATAGAAGAAGGAGTGTCTAATGTTTGAGGGAGTTCAGGAAGGTCTTGGTGACATTTACATTGGACCTTAAAGAAGGAAGAAATTCACCAAATAGAAAAAGTTGAGGCGGGGCATGGCAGCGTGGAGGTGGCCTCCTAGAGAGAGCATTGTGTGCAAAGGTTTGAAGGTATGAAAAGTCATGGGGTCTTTTCTCCATCACACACACAAAAGAGAAGAATCCATCACACATTATAAATTGTGTTTTTTTTGCAAGAGAGGCATTGTTAAAACAAAACATTTTTAATTTGTAAGAAACTGAATCTGAACAGGACCACTCTCTCTTAGTCAGGGCATGAAGACAATTTGGTGAGGACCCTCTTGGGATATTCATGTCCTGGTTTTCTTAGCTCTAAAATAATCCACATTTCATTTGGGGAATATTTTTGTTGTTATTGTTAGTCACTGCCCTGTTTGGCAGCCCCAGTGCAAAGGTAGCCAAGGAGTGCTGGGCCGTTGTGAGTTATTTGCATATTTATTGAAAGCTGTCTATATACAAGGCACTGTGCTAGGCAGTGGGAATATAATAGTGATTCCTCTTTCCATAGAACTCACATTCTAGAAACAGATACTAATTCACCAATCTCACTAGTGTGTGTTTATGGGGTGGAGGGAAGTGTCAGGTTCAAGCAAAGGGCTCAGAAGAGACAGAGTTCAGTGATGGGAAGGAGTGTGATGTGTCCAAGAAGGCCAGGCTGGCTGTAGGGGAGAAGGTGACAGGACAAAGATGCAAAATGAGAGATGCAACTGTTCTGTCACTACCATTTATACTTCTTAATCCCTTCACCCATCTCCCTAACCCACTCCCATCAGGCAGCCATCAAAATGTTCTCTGAATCGCGGGTGGGGGGAGGTAGGAGAGGGTAAAGGGGGATTAATGTGATGGAAGGGGACTTGACTTTGGGTGGTGAACACACAATACAATATACAGATGATGTATTATAGAATTGTACACCTGAAACCTACATAATTTTATTAACCAATCTCATCCCAATAAATTCAATAAAAATATTCTCTGTCTCAATGAATCTGTTTCTGTTCTGCTTGTTTGTTTATTTGTAAATTTCAAATATAAGTGAAATCATCTGGCATTTGTCTTTGTTTGACTTATTTCACTCAACACAACAAATATAGCATAGGGAATATAGTCAGTAATAACTGCATGAGGTATCAGATGGGTACTGGATTTATTGGGGTGGTCACTTCATAAGTTATGTAAATGTCTAGCCACAGGGTTGTACACCTGAAATGAATATAATATTGTAGGTCAACTGTAATTGGGAAATAAAAAATCACTTAGAAAGAAAAAACACCCAAACTAACAAAAAAGGAAGAGATACGAGAAGAGAAACGTTGAAACTGTGGCTAGACCATGTTAAAGATTTGGGTCTTTATCGTAAGAGCAATGGGAAAGCCTTCAAAGATGTCAGATGGGAGCCGACACCTTCACGTTTTTGTTTGGAGGTGGTATTAGGGACTCAGTAAGCATTTATGGATGTTTATTAGGTGACCTAATGCATCTGTCTGTAAACTGTGTGATCAAATCAAAGAGGAAAACTCCCCCTAGGAAGGAAAAACATGAATTTCTACCTAAAAGCAGTAGCAAAATAGAATTTGACAAATTTTACATAAAAAACAAACTGAGCTGTTTACTCTTTGCAGCAAATTGGGAATCCTAGGAAGTGGTTTGCCCAAGGCCATGTAGTAAATTGGTGGCTGACTCATTTCTGCCCTGGTCATGAGTGAAACCCGTCCCTTCCTCCCCCCTTTCCTGCTCCTCACCCCTGCTGAGGCTTTGCAGAAAAAAGAACCAAATTTCTCTCCAACTCTCATAGGAGCTTCTCACAGTTGAGCGCTTTGATTGCAGCCATCTCTTGGGTTCAGTTTCTGTCTTAGGGACATCCAGTATTGCTACCGCACCACCCCTCAGTCAGCTTCCAGGCGCATGCAGTCATGTCTTGGTGATCTTCGAGTCCCCAGCCTCTAAAATAGTGCAGAGCAGTCGGCAATTGAAAGCTGTAATTGTTAAATTAGTGCTGAATGATGTGTAGGCAGCAGGGCGGAGATCAGCTGGACCAGCCTCCTCAGTTCATTTTGGAAAAGAGTGGAAAATAAAGTTGTATAGCATTAATGAAAATTGTGGCTAGATGGAATGTTTTTGCCAAGAGATTGGCCTTTTTTAAAAAAACACAAAAAAAACCAAATTTCAAAAATCTAGAGATTACTGAGTAATCTGTCAATCACGGGGAGGGATCTGTCATTTTCTGGCAAGTTGAATAGGCCATGGGAATTTTTTTGCCTTATCTACGCTCACTCTTTTATGAATTATGAAGTAATATTTTTTCCTGGAGCCATCAAGAATAGCAGGGAGGTGGGGGAGCTAGTCCATATATTCATTCTTCTTTTGAATGCTTCTTTATCCCTGTCCATGTTTCTCTCTGTCTTTCTCACTCTCCTCTCGCCTCCTTGGTAAGAACCAATAGTAGCATGTGTTATAGGATTTTCATGGGGACATTTTCTTGGCAATGGTTTGTGGCAGGTTGGAGCAGTTCAGGAGTGGCTGGTGGGGTGAGGAGTTCAGAATTGTAGTTTGGAAAAAAAAATAGAAAATTGTAGTTTGACAAGAGACCAGGCCATTGGGAAGGCCAGTGGGAGGTTGGGGGTGGGGACCCAGGGCACACAGGGTTCAGTGGGGTGGCCTAAGGGTAGAGGTGTTGTCAGGCCATGGTCGCCTGGGCTTGCACGCCAGCTTCAGCATAAGGAGTAATCAGCCTGGTCAGATGAAGCGGGTAGGCGACCGGGAGGAGGCTGGCACGGAGCTAAGTAGGGCAACAGGAGGCAGGATGCTGGTCTCAGCTCTGCTAGCTGAGACTGGGTCCCAGGTGGGGATTGAGAGGACCAGGCCAATATCAGGGGCAAGTACTAGGAATCTACCCCAAAGGCAAAAGGTACCAGGGCTTCAGGCCAGACCCAAAGATAAGAAGCAACTGATGCTGTGCAGCATTGAGCTTGTGCCAGGCACCGTTCTGAGCACGTTCTTTTATCAAGGCTTTTCATCTGCACAATAATCTTGGGCTAGTCCTCATTTTATAAATAAGGAAATGAAGGCAGGGTCGCTTGCCAAGGGTTATCCAGCTGGAAAGTGACACAACAGGGATTTGTGGGCAGTCTGGCTCCAGATCCCCTGCTCTTAACCACCCTGCTGCATAGTATTCCTGTTACACTGCCCCAGGAATACCATTCACACAAATTGCAGTGTGTGTGGGTCCTTGGAGCTGGGTGATGTAGGCGGTCCTGATTCCATAGTACTTCCCTTTAAAAAGTGCTGATTCTTCTCTCTGCTTTCTAAGTACCAGGAAATTTCTATGTACATTTCATTTATTAACTCATTGCTTCCAGAGCTAATATTATTTCCATGTTACAGATGAGGCCCAGAGAGAATCAAGGACAGGCCTGCCTAGCTAGTGAGGTTTAAATTCCAACTCCGAGGACTACTAAAAGGGGAATCAATTGTCTGTAGTGCTTTGTTCTGTTTTGTTTTCATTCCTTTGTCTGCCCTGCCGCGGGCGCAGCAGGAAGGAAGCAGGTTACAATATCCATGCTTTCTAGAGGCAAAGGAGTGAGTGGATTAGCTCTTACAGAGCCAAAGAGGGAGAAAATAATGTAGCACACTGTGGTCACTTCACAAAATTCAAACAATAACAAAAAGCAAAGTAGTGCCCATAGCTGAATTGGCAAGTAGAGGCTTTGGGCTTGTGTTCTAATTCATAGAGCCAATGAGAGTCCAAACCCGATCCCTTTTGTTTCTTCCCTGACCTCTCAGAGTCCTACTGTAGAACATAGAACTACACTGGCCTAGAAGAGTTACATTCAGGAAAAACCTGGGTGGAAAATTGGATAGCAACATTTCTTTTAGCTTCCAAGTCTATACCGGTTGTCTTGATCATGGCTGTCTAAAACTCAGAGCTCACTCTTGGCTTTTCTCTTCCTCTTCTCCCCCTTTCCAAACAAATAGAAAAAAGATAGGCTTGTCCTTTACATTCCACTGTCAATCCCACGTGTTGGCTGTACCATAAAACCCAGCCAGGTAAGGGAGAGGAACTCCATGTCCTTAGGTTTGAAACCAACAAAAACTAACTCAAAGTAACGTTCCACTGAGATACAGAAGAGAGCTTTCCTGATTTGTTGAGAACCATACCATTTCCTCTGCTGAACTGAGCTCAGTTGAGGCATTTGTCAACTTGCAAGAACAACCTCCCCACCAGAAATCATGTGGAATTTATGACAGAATCATACAGGCCATCCCCTGTCATAGGTCTTGTTTGACTTTGCACTGTTGATCATCATGAGAGATGGCTTGGAAGGAAGTGGGTGAGAAGCGTAGTCATCAAGCAGTTTCGAAATGGGAGGCAGCCTTTTCGGGGCTATGTGTGATTTTGGAGGCTCATCAGGCATGAGAGACGGGGTTAGTGGCAAACACCAACACACAGTGAGCAATAAGGTGTTCACCTTATTGTTCTCATTGTAACCTCAGGTAGGCGAAGTGGGCCATCCTCTCAACCAATTACTTAACTGGAGGACTCTTAGAAGTCAAAGTAAGAGGCTGCCAGTCCCCTGGTTACTTTTCACCTCTTGCTGCAGTTAAGTATGATACTCCTGAAAGTGGGCCCTTGGAACTTAGACCTGCTGGAATCCCAAGGCCCTTTGTCCCAAAGCTGGTGGCTTGTGATCTGAAACAGGCCCAGAAAGCTCCCAGGGCCTCTCACTACTTCTCGGCCAGCTCTTAGTTCAGAGAATCTTAGGACCGAGATGGTCAAGTCCAATATCCTCCTGGAGTTTTGAGTTCATTTTTCTAGGAACTCCTCAGAGTTCCACTGGGGAATCCAGTGTGAGTCTCTCACTAGGGTTCCTCTGGGATCAGCCTGAGTAAGGATTTGAAATCTTTAGGTGACTTGCAGGTGCAGTGCTTATTCTGTGTAGATCCAAACCCTAGGGACAGACTCCTCAATCTGTGAGTTGATTTTCAGTTATCAGCTTGTGGGTGACCAAATGACTTGTGATTAGACAATTTTTAGAATGAAAGGAGTGGTTTTAAAAAAGTTTTTTACCCACCAAAGTGACTTTCTCCTGTTTTACCAAATTCCTCCTGGGAACAGGTCCACTGCTCCTCCTCCCTTATCTTGAAAACCCCATCAAGAAGGGAGTGGGAAGGAACACTCAACTGTAGAAAATTATGGCTTTGAATACAGCAATGTAACCATTCTGGGTATTAAAATGAGGGCTGGATTAGGTAACTCTGGGGTTCTCCTGCCTCTGACAATTTGTGATTCTGAGTCCAGCATTTTTCTAAGCTTCTGGGGAGCAGGTAGAGCCAGCCCGCCCCTGCTTCACATCTGTTCTTAGTGCTTGAGGGGTTGGATGTAGGGCTGCAGGGAGTAACCACAGGCTGCAGTGCTTGATCAAGTACCTTCTTCCTGACATCCCACCCTGAGTCAGACTCGCTTACTACATGCATTAGTCTATCACAAAATGAGCCCTATTCTTTAACAACTTCCTTTTAGACCCTCGCATTAGCTGTAGGGAACACTTTGAGGCAGGGAAATTCAGGAGAGGACTTGAGTCATGGACAGTTTTCCCAGTAGGGAGCAGTTTCTCTCATCTGGGTGAATTATGGAAGTGGACAGCCTCTCTCCCCCACCCTAATTTAGATTTCTATTTAAAGATACTCAGGAAATATCTATACTCTCAATTAAGGCAGTAAAGAAATGATATAGAGACAATCTAAGGAGAAAAAAGACCTTCTTGCCTCAATTTTCTGTAGATTCTGGCTAAAATATCACAAGGTTATATAGTTAGAGAGTTAATTAAAATGACAGAATCAGATACAGGGATTTGAACTTACAAATCCTTTGGCCCAGTCCTCTTGGTTTATGGAGGGGAGAGTTGAGGATCAACCTGGTAGGTGACTTGCTCCAGGACACACAGTTGTTAACAGGTAGAGCTGGCACTGGGCTTTCTTCTGTGGTGTCCTGCCTATTGTACCCATTCTCTTCTGCCATTCTCCCTCTGTGTAGGCACAGATGGCATCCTCTATGAACCCTACCATTTGGGGGTTCTGAAGAACGGATGAGTCCCCTTGCCATTGTTTATATTTGAAAGTGACTAAGTACGAGTGCCGTTCCCACGGTGTACAACTGTGATCGAAAGACATTACTAGTCAGTGCAGACCTGGAAGACCTGTGCTCTACTCAACAGTTGTAGCTCAGGTATGGCTTTTTGTGACTCAGGTTTGTTTCTTTAAGAGTGAGGCTTTTCAGATATAGCGGCTGGGAGGACAGGCCTCATTTTCTAGGTCCAGGGCCAGCCAGCTACTCCTGTGCTGAGCTCCCATGAACGACAGCCAAAGCCTTCCAGCTGACAAAGCAGGGTTGTCGTTGATAAGTGTTTATGTTGCACTTTGGATTTGCAAAGTTCTTTCTCTGAGTTACATCTAACCTCAATTTGGCAGGTGAAGAAACTAAAGTCCTTAATGTGGTGATTGGTCCAGAGTCATCCGACCAATCAGTGGTGAAGCTGATTCTGCACTCAGAGCCTCTGAGTTTCTGGGTCATTGCTTACCCCAATCAGTCATTCAGCTGTTCTAGATTGTGTTCTTTGCCCCTCACCAACTTCTTTTTGCCAAATGTTGCTGGCTTTTTCTAGAGCAGTGGTTCTCAACCTTGGCTGCACATTAGAATCACCTGGGAATCTTTTTGAAATCCTGATTTCTGGGCCTCATCCTCCGGAAATTCTGTTTCTTTGTAACTAATGTTGTGGCCCCACCCCATAACAAAGAAACAGAACTTCCGGAGGATGAGGCCCAGAAATCAGGATTTCAAAAAGATTCCCAGGTGATTCTAATGTGCAGCCAAGGTTGAGAACCACTGTTCTAGAGTGAGCTCTAGAGCTCTCCTGTTTCAAAGCCACAGTACCTTATTGGTTGACCAGAAAGCTTGAAGTATGTATGTGAGCTCTAGTGTGGGACCTGTCCTGGATCAAACTTGGCTTCGGTGTGGTGGGAGTGGAGGAAGGGAGGAGAACTTCTCTGTTTGGGTTTTGGGGGAAAGATCAATGCTGTTTGAGGAGGATTAAAGGACTAAACATTGGAAAGAGGATGAAAGACTTACGCTAAAATATTGGCTGTTACTTAAAGATGGTTAAAAAAAATTAAACTAAAGAGACATTAAAATTTTTGCATCTAAATAAAGACTTTTGAGAGCTTTTGGCTTCTTTTTTCAAACTTCACTGGTTGGCTTACAGAGATATTTTCTTGCCAGTGAGGCAGAGAATATTGAAAACTTTCAGTGAGAATATTGAAAACTTTTACAGTTGAAAGTCCCACAAGAAATCTTACCATCTGTTTATCCTTTTTTTTTTTTACCTTGTTGCTTTTTTAAAAATTTTAAGTGATTTATTGCCCGTTTGACTGAAATTGCATCTGTTAAGTACAGATGTTGCATGGAGATTAGTATCTGTTTGCCTGTCTTTACACAATATTCTCTGGAAATAAAATCTCTCCTTTGCTCCCCTACCTCCCTCCAATTGTGAATTTAATTAAGAAGATGAGCAGTTGTGTTCAGAGTACCCAATAGTCCGCCTTTCCAAACATTCCACGCAGCCTTTTCGATATTGACAAGTGTGCGTTGCAGAGCCACACAGTGCAGGCGAAACAGGAAGCAGCTCTTTGCTGGGGAGGATGCTCCAGTCACCCTCCACTCTCCCAGGGAACGCTCTTCAGCTGACTGAAGCAGGCGAGCCGAGCCAATCAGAGGCCGCTTTCCTAGCTCAGTCACCAGTCTGTGGTTGAGGAAGGGTTTTGCTTTTCTATGCTCTGTATTGGGAAGGCAGATAAAATGCCAGGTCTGAACTGCCTCTGGGGATAAGCTCACCCCGTGTGATGTGAATGAATAGCATCTTGCCTGGTGAAGCCACAGGAATTGATAAGGCAGGCGCAGTCCTTCACCCAGGCCTTTTCTATCTTTTAGCTCTAGCTGTGGCTTCTGTGGCAGTTTTGTTTTTGCCTTGAAAGAGGTGCTCTGGATTAGCAGACCTCCATGTATGACAATTTGTACCTGCATGGCATTGAAGACTCGGAGGCTGTAAGTATTTTCATAGATAGCTGATTCCCTCTCCCCTCCTCTCCCTCCTCCCACTGAACTCCCCCCTCCCCCATTTCTTAGGCAACGCAGGGAACATGGAGCTGAAAGCTCACATCTTTCGGGTTCTTGCTGGCCGCGCTGTCAATGTTCTCTGTATAGTTTAGAGTTGACGGAAATGATTCTTCATTATATAATTTCTTCTCAGGCAGAAAAGAAGTTAGGGCGATAGCAAAGGCATCTAAGAGTGTACGCTGTTTGGATTTGTATATTTCTTGGTCCACGTCTGATCTCACCAGGGGTAACTGCTCCTTGTAGACGGGCTTAAACTCTGCGGAAAGTGCCTCTGTTTTCCAATAGCAGGGTTCATAGGAAAGGCTCATTCATTATGTCATCCACATTGTTTATTGAGCAAGCATGAATGGAAGTTCCTCAGCGGTAGCTGTATTGTGTGCTTTCTGGCCAAACAAGTGGTGCAGATCTGCTGCTTCTTTGTTAAGGAAATCAGATGCAAGGTTGGAGTCGTACAACACCCAGCGCGGAGGCAGAGGGTAGTGTTCCTGTGCTCTACCCTGGAAGACCCACGGATGCTCACGTGTGTTTTGGCTTAGAAAACTGGGCTCCTTTCCCTCCACAGGTCAGGCTCATGCAACCTATTAAAATCAGGAGGGAAATGCTTTTCTGAAATCCCTAAAATCATACCATCAGAATGCTAGCTTTTGAATGTAGGATAAAGCTGATTACTGAGTATTTCTTTCACTGTTGCTAGTGGCCGTTGTTTATTTTTAATCAATTATATAGAAAGCTGGCCCCGTGAAATGATTCCAGGTGGCTAATGGGACCTGCTCTGGGGAGTCTGGATTGTAACTGAGTGCAGTGCCGTGCATGTTGCTACCTTTGAGACAGGGATGTGTTATATAAGGTTCTCGGGCTCAACCACCAAATAAACAGATTATAACAACAACAACAAAAAACTCCTGTGATATACGTCAATGCAGACGTATGTGTCAAATGTTGTGCAACCCATGAAAGATGGCAATTCTCTGTTCTGATGAGGCATTCCATGTTTCCTGCCTGTCTGCGTGTTAGCTCTAACTCTAACTCTGTTTCTGCAAAGTCTCTCTGCGTGTTGCCCAACGTGCTTGTCAATGAGCAGGCTGTCAGTTTACTGCAAGGGACCATGGCCTGAAGCAGCGGTGGCTGAAATAGACAAGGTCCACCCTTGTGGGCGGGTGGGAGAATGGAAAACGCAACTCCAGGAGTTTAGGGAGCCAGCTTCCCTGGCCGTGTTCTTCAGGAGGCCTGATGATTCCTCATGCCCCTTCTTTCCACACCGAGTTATGACACAGGTGATGTCTTGCTGAACTATAACTTTTTATTTTAGACCATTGCGCGCTGCATTGCACTTAAGTGGATTGGTTGGAGTTCTTTTAGAATAGCTGGTTATTTTAGAAGCCAGCTGCTATGAGCAGAGTCGGCTAGGAACTAAAGTATCCAGCACCTCATTCTCCAGGACTGTGTGAATTTCCGATGCACTGGTTCAGAGGGGAGCCATTATAAGTAGGAAAACATTTTTCTCCTTTTGGTCCAGCCTCATGGGGTGGCCCAGTTTCTCTGTAGGGTGGGCAGTGAAGAGCACAGGACTTGACTCAGTGGCAGCAGCTGATGGTGGGTCGTGCTAGGGACCGCAGTGCTGTGTTCCCAGTGACTCAGTGGCGGGCCTGCAGGCTGAGGTCCTCCGAGCTGTGCACATCAGCAAGGTTGAGGCAGGCAGGAACCCCAAGGAATGAAGCAAGGCATCTGGCTGCTCCTCCGTTGAAAGTATGGGAGTCTCTCGGAAGGGAGGGATGGAAAGTGTGTCAGGCACACGAGAGGGGAAGGCAGAGGTGCTCGGAAGGGTGAACTGACTCTCAATGCTTATTTGAGTTTATTTGTTTTTATAAGGATGAATAATGTGATGTGTTACCCAAGATGGTGTGAACAAAGCTTCAAGCCAATGGAGAAGACTAGGCCTAAATAGCTGACCTGGTGAAGTGACAAATAAAGCCACACCTGGAGAGCCGCATCCTCAGCAGTCTTTCTCAGTGCCAATGCATTTATGGCTGTAAGTGTGGGGTCTGCCCAGGTGGAAGCAGAGCTCTCGGCACAGGTCTGGTAGACAGGTGTGGAGAGGCTTTCTCAGATGGCCAGCTGCAGCCCGAGAATACACAGGCACTAAAAGCTGAGTATGGCACTTTCCTCAGAGGGTTGGGGAGACATCACCTATATCCTACCACCACGTGCTGTTGAAATGTCTTTATGGGATGTGGGGGTTTAACATGTGACAAGTGATGACATTTAGCGTGTTTACGTAGGTCATCTTGCCTAGGGACTATTGTATTCTGAATAAGAATAAACCAATATTATCCACTGTTAACACCTTACACCCCCACAGTACAAGAAAGATCTGGGGGCAGTGATGCGAGGTTTTTCTCAAGAGTCTGATCCAGAGGTAGATATTATGCTCCCTGTAGCCTAGGTTTTTGCTTGTAACCTTGGCATTTCATGAACAGTATATATAAAGAGAAAGGAACAAGAGCCATGCTGGATGGAACACACTTGAGTCTGGGCATTTTAGATTCTTTGATTCTGTGGAGCCTTTTGAAGATGTCCATTGACTTCTGCTCTGGTTTCCAGGAAGGTAGATACGTGTCAGCATCATTCAGAATTATCAGGAAGTATATAAGATCCTTCCAGGCCCCATAGCAAGGTCCTATATGGGGACAAGAGATTTCATGCGTTACATTACTCCTTCTGTTACCTTGACATGGACAATGGCGTGTGTGCTGCTGAATGAGTTTATATCGAGACCAGGCAGTCACAGTCCATCATGCACACAGAATCTCACTACCTTGTCTTCTGGGAGGGTTGCCCATTCCACTTCCTCCGCCCACGCTGGGTCTTCGCACAGGTCTTGGTGGCCAAGATGCTTTTCACTGACTGAGCCCCCAGAATTCATCACCTACGTTTTATTTGAGTCATATTAGATTTTGATAGGCCTGCTCCTTGGTATACATGTTTTAAAAATGGTTTCATTGTGCATCTTGACATTTATGGAATCATTATCAGAATAGACTTCTTTTTTTTTTTCATTCAGTAGATTTATTACACAAACAATAGGAGGGATGTTCTTAGAGGGATAAATGGAAAAAGCAGATCAGTAGGAAAAGTTACCTAACTCCTCCCAGACACAATCACACATAACATATTGCTATATATCCTTTCAGATTCTCCATGCACATGTATGTAAATATGTCATTGCATTTCTGTGAAATCTTGTTTTCACTTAATAAAATATTGAGCACTCTAGTACTAGACTGGCCTGCCCAGGAGATGCTTTGCAAAATTTAAAGCTCCTACATGGACTTTCTTGGGATTTTGAGCAATTTAAATGAAATACAGATTCTTAGAGTATTTTGTAAAGTGAAGCCAAGGTTATCTACACATAGAATTGGTAGTTGATTTCTCCGTTACAATTGCTTCCACTTCCAAATGCTTAAATTCTAAAGTACTAGTATTTGGAGGGAGAATTCTGGTCAATTTCAGTGAAAAAAGATGAACAGTTCATAATTCAGGGCTTTTACTAGAGAGGAAAATACATTTTTAGGTGTTTTCAGTCCTAGAAAAGGAGCCATAATATATTAAACTGTTAGAAATCTTATAGATATAAAAGTTAAAGTGAAGATAAATTTTATAAACTATGGCATGTATATTTATAAAAGCACATATTTAAATTTATATGCAACTATACATTATTTTAAGGATAAATATACATGTTAATTATTGAAACTACTTATTTTCTATAAGCAGTGTGCCTACTTGTTTGCCTAAATGTCTGTGCGCTCACAGGCATGTGCACAGTATACACCCTCGTACATTCACACACATTCATACACAGGCAGGCTCCATGCTTTGCTAATTGATAGTTAATACTAAGTGGAGATTTCTGCCATGGAGATTTTGGAGAAGGAAAATTAACTGCTTTTCACATAAAGAAAGATACCCAAGAGGGTTGAAAGGCGAAACATCCACAAGAGAATAAAGGTTTGCTACTTTCAAAGCTACAATAAAGTCATTTTAAATACGGAGATATGTTCTTGTGTGTGCTAGGGAGGAGGATGAGCTACAAACAGAAGGCTCTGTGTGTTTAGGGCCCTTCAGAAAAACACTTAGGGATAGTAAGGATTCGATTTCTCTTGGAAATGAGAAGTTTTTATAGTCTATCAGAGGGTGAGAGTCTTTTTGGCCTATTTCTAGGGAATGAGGCCTGTCCTGTAAAAGAAGCCAAGGTCTGGGTGTTGGCATCTCGGGCCAGAGAGGAAAACCAAATGCTGCTTGTGGTTTGTGTAGCAGAGTTGACTGAGAAAATCAACTTGTTTTACTCAGCTGAGTGATTTTTATTTTTATTTTTATATATTTTATTGATTTTTTACAGAGAGGAAGGGAGAGGGATAGAGAGTTAGAAACATCGATGAGAGAGAAACATCGATCAACTGCCTCCTGCACACTCCCTACTGGGGATGTGCCCACAACCAAGATACATGCCCTTGACCGGAATTGAACCTGGGACCCTTGAGTCCGAAGGCTGACGCTCTATCCACTGAGCCAAACCAGTTAGGGCTCAGCTGAGTGATTTTGGTGTTTGTCCAGAGTCTGAATAAATGATGAACAGAAACTTCTCTTCGATCCATCAATTCTTAGCAATGATGATTTTCTAAAATATACATTGAAGTGATTTCTAGATGTAATTGTCATAGAGCGAAATTTCTTAAATCTGATCAGAACCCATGCATTCACCTCTCCAAGATCATCAATCTTGCCATTTTCATGGTAATTCCCATTTTCAGGTGACAGAGGGAAGTATTAGGTTCAATCCCGCCTTTCCTCAGGGCCTTCCGAATCTCCTTTCCTGCTGGTGTTCTTTTTCCTGTGAGACTATGATGTCAATCAGGATTTTAGAATATGGTCCTGTGAGTCTGTAGGTCAGGCCCTGTGACTCAGTGAGCATTAAATTATTCTGTGGTACAAGATGTTCTGTAGGAAGGTCAGCAATAACTATAAAAAAAATGCTTTTAAGGGCGAAGGTGGGAAGGCCTCTCATTAGCTTAGTCCTTTCTTGTTTATCATAGTTCAGCTTGAATCTTATTTCTACGTATTGGTGCTAGTTACTCTGTGCACTGTCTCCTTGTAATATCCCTTACTTAGGTAAACTAAGCCACCTGAGGAGGACAAGGAGACATAACTGGATTGGTTATCACTTTTTGTTCTCTCTTTTCCCTCTCCCACTAGTCCTTTACAATAATTATCAAGCCGTCAGCTCAGATATTCATGAAGCTACAATAAAAATTATACCAAGAAGTTCAAGATAATTACTTAAAACTATTAGGGTTGAAAAAGAAAATTGAGAAGTTTGAACAGATTTGAAATCAGCATATGAAAATCACATTTCCTATTTGCTCTTAAAGTCCAATAATCTCTATATATAAAGAGGCAATATGCAAATTAGCTGGGACACCGTAACAGTCACGACTGGTCAGGAGGAGGCTGCGCGCGCAGGTGAGGCCCAGAGCGGAGACGGAGCAGAGACGGGAGCCTGCCCAAGCTGCCACGGCTGAGGGCAGGCCCAGAGAGGAGAGGGCTCGCCTGCAGCTGCTGTGGCTGAGGGCAGGCCCTTGCCAGCAGTCCCGCCTCTGCATGTGAGCTGCAGAGGTAACACCTTTTCTGACCGCTCATTGGCTAAGCTCCTGGTATGCCACTCACAGTGTTCTTGGTAACTTGCCTAATAAGAATCCAAGAAAGTGATCTAGGGTTTTTTCACCTCACTCCTGGAGGAAAAAACAAAGGTCCGCTGCTGGAGGGTCTAAGAAATGTCATATCCTGCCCTAGCCGGTTTGGCTCAGTGGATAGAGCCTCGGCCTGCTAACCACAGGGTCTGGGTTCGATTCTGATCAAGGGCATGTACCTAGGTTGCAGGCTCCTTCCTGTCCGGGCCCAGGTCAGGGCTCATGCAGGAGGCAACCAATCAAAGTGTCCCTCTCACATTGATGTTTCTTTCTGTCTTTCCCCTTCTCTTCCATGCTCTCTAAAAATCAATGGAAAAATATCCTCAGGTGAGGATAAAAAAGAAAGAAAGAAATGTCATATCCTATGAAAGAGACATCTTGAAAATGCCTAAAGAAAGTTGTCATTTTTTTCGTGGTGAAAGGACTGGAGTCCGTGTTGATGAAAACACCTTGGCGGCTGCGGCAGCTGGCAGTGGCAGCAGCAGCGGGGTGATGGGGGCGGTGCCTTCCCCTGATCAGCTAGGTTGCCTCCTGCAGAGGGAAGCCATCAGTAGGACATCCCCTGAGGGCTCCCGGACTGTGAGAGGGGGCAGGCTGGGCTGAGGGACCCCCCCCCCCACCCCAGTGCACAAATTTCGTGCACCAGGCCCCTAGTAATATATAATAGAAAAAAGATTCCTTTCCTAATAGTAATGAAAATTGTAAATTACTTAAAAGGCAATCGAATAAGAAATGTGCAATATCTATAAGACAAATAAAAAAAGTCAAAAAAGAAAATTATACTCAGAAAGCTGTATAGATATGAACTCTGTATTCTGATCTAAACCAGGTTGATTTAGGTGCCTCTCATGTGTTTGCAGCAGGCCATGTGGACTTTAAAAACGGCAGCAACTCTAAACTGCCCCACTGGCAAAGCCACATGGTGTAGATGCAGGTGACCTCCCTTACTGAGGACGGGGACTAGCAGGCCGCTGCTTAGTGTGTAAACATCAGGTAGTTTGCAGTTTCATATAAAATAATGGCAAGCAAATTGGGGTTGTGGATTTTTGTGCCGTGGACTTTGACCTTTCTAAGACTTTGAGGGGAGTGAGTCTGAGATAAAACTGTGTGGCCATTGTTACAGTACCTATGGGTATGCCAAAAGGAAGATACTGCACCTGATCATCTTTGAGATCTAAATAGACCAATACTTGTTCTTACTTTACATTTATGTATTCTTTTAAAACGTAATTGTGTAGTTTTAATAATCAATATTTTTCTCGCATCTTAAATTGTGCCACAATATCAGTACTTCCCACATCGTATTTTTTTTCTGTTGCATTTGTTCTCAGAGCTATTGAAAAGTCTTAAATTTAAAATAAGACCTTTTGAATTTGCTTCCAGTCTTTCTGTTCAGAGGACATGACCTAAGGGATACATCCTAACGTGAATGTTGGAAACTCTCAGTTATTTAGGAGTTTGATTGTATAGTTTGTGAATAACTTAGTTTTCTTATTTTGCCTTTTTAAAAATCCTATTACTCTTTACTGTCCTGCTTCTTTGTAGCTTGAGCATCATATAGGAAAAAGATTCTGACTTTTAATGTTATTACTCTATTAGCAAATTTGTTGAAAAATTTGGTGAGTGCCAAAACCGGTTTGGCTCATTTTTTCTTAACCTCCATAAAATTTCTCTTATACTGAGTGTGTCTATCAACCAGGAAAATGTCATTTATTTTTTGTACTTTGTGTTATGAACAGTAATGTAGTGTAACAGTGTTATGATTAAAAGCAAAGACTCAGTGTAAGCTTGCTAGAGATTAAGCCTGGCTCCCCACTTCCTACCTGGTAGCCCTGGGTACATTTCTTAAATTTTCTGTGCCTTGGTTTCCATATCACTGAAGTGTCAATGATAATGGAACCTACATTTTTGGTGGTTTGGGAGGTTAAATTAGTTAACATGTATAAAGCCCTTAAAACAAATAAGTGTTTACTGCTATTATTATACATATAATGAATATACTTATACTTTGGTGACTAAACATGCTCATTGCTCTGCAGGTTTTGATGTTTCCTCCAAATTCTTTGGTTTATTTTCAGAGCACTTGCATGATTTTTGACAGCGATTTCTAAAAAGTATTATAGATGCTGACAAGTAAAAGAACCCACTAATCTTCTAAGGCCTTGTGAATAGTCTCTTGAATTTTGCTTCAGAAAGGACCAGTGGAGTATAATTTAAAGAACACTAGGAGTTGGAAGTCTTGGTCTTTGCCATTTATTAGCAGTTATCTTGGACAAGTTATTTAATCGCTCTAATTTTCATTTTTCCTCCTATAAAATGAAGAGGGTTTGATTTAGATAATTTCTAAGGTTTTTTTTATATCCAAAGTTCTGTTTTATTTGCTGATAGGCATTTCTTCGGCTGGGATGCAAATGCCACCATGGTGCCATTTGCTTTTTGAAATGATCAATTACCATGGTGTCTTGTGAATACTAAGTAAGATGTTAGTATTTGGACTTTGAATTGGATGTTTGGCCTTTTCAGAATCTTTGAAAGAGGAAGGTATGTGTGGTGCACATCTTTGAGAGGATTAGATGTTTGAAAAGGGAAGGATTTTATTTAAGATTTTTAACACCAGAAGTCAAAAGGATGCTTTGTCAATTGCCCATTTGCTTGCCAATAGCCACCATTTACTTCTAGCCCACAGAGATTTGAGCTGGAAACACTTGATTCTCATCTCTAAGGAAAAAAACACACAAACAAACAAAGGCAAAAGCTTACTGAGAAGTAAGCTTCTAACTCTTTTGATGATCGAGGAGAGGTATGTCTGCTTTAATCTCTATCTTTTCTTCTTGGCTAAGTTACAAGAAGAAGTCTTAGCTGTACACTAGGAGAGTGCTGACCAAAAAAAGGTTTAAATAATTGTTTTATGATTGTTGTGATGCTTAATCATTAAGAATGTTTATATTGTTTAGGTGTTTTTGCTTTACAGTTTTTCTTCAGCTCATCATTATTATCTTTTGGGGTATGCTAAAAACAATAATCAATTAGAAAATGTAGGAATATAATATAATAAATTCCAAGAGACATTCATTTTTTAAAATTGATTTGAGAGAGAGAGAGAGAAATCAATTAGTTGTTCCATTATTTATACTTTCAGTGGTTGCTTCTTGTATGTGCCCTGACCAGAGATTAAACCCACTACCTTGGTATATGGGGATGACACTCTAACCTACTGAACACCCAGCCAGAGCAAGACATTCATAATTTTTTAAAAAGTCATTCATTACCTTTCAAAAGGAGTAACTATGCTGGATCTATTCAATTTTCCCCTATAATAAAGTACAAGGCCACAAAGATGAAAGAAGCGATCTCTACTTTAGACCAATCTCTCAAATATTCCCTTAAATATTGTTTGAATGTAGTAAGAATTGGAGGCCAATATTTATCATTAGGCTAGAAAAATACGATGAATATCATGCTAAAATAATTAGTAGGTAAACACATTTGTTCCCCAGTTTATTTCCAGTCATTACTGAAACCTTAATATTGTTTAACTGCAAATGATATCCAGAGATTAGTGTTTTGAGGCTTATTTGATTCACTGGCTCTATTGATCCAAGGGATAGAATTAAGATCTTATTTATCAGATTCTCAAGTTATTTCACATTTGATCATGTTGTCAATCGTAAAATATAGGAGTGAAATTAAGGTTAATTTGATAAGGAAGGGGAGAACAGAACATTTCTTAGTTATCACAGGGCACAGGGCCCTTTGTGAAGTGTTAAGATACTGTAGAGTAGAGTGAACAATAAAATTGCACAGATTAATAAAGGCTAGGTTGATATTAGATTTTTTAAAAAAGGCTAGCCCAGCTGGCATGGCTCAGTGATTGAGCAACAACCTATGAACCAGAAGGTCACGGTTTGATTCCAGGTCAGGGCACATGCCCGGATTTTGGGTTTGATACTCAGTGGGGGAGGGGGCATACAGGAGGTAGCTGATCAGTGATTCTCTCTCATCATTGATGTTTCTCTCTCTCCCTCTTCCTTCCTCTCTGAAATCAATAAAAATATATTTTAAAAAACTGAATGACAGAACAATCTTACAGCGTGGATTTACCATAATGAGCTAAACCCACTGATAAAATTAGAATATTTCCCATTTTTCAATGGGAATAGAATACTTCCTGTTTAACGTTTCTATATATGAATTTTGTGTACCACATGAGACATTTCTCCAAAATAGCTTCTTAGAATTGTGGATTAAAAGGTTAGCTCATTTTAAAAATGTACATACATTGGTGGGTATTGTAAAACATTTTTATATTAAAATAAACTTTTTTCATTGAGAATGTATAAATTAGTTCAAAATTTTAATCTAAAATATAAGAATTCAAAGAAGTTTTTGATAGTGGGAAGCAGCTTTAGACTATTGCCTCCAGGTTCCATAAGAAGAATTTATTTACGTCTATTGTAATAATTTGGTTACAAATACTTGGGAAGTTGCATCCACCAACCTTCATTTCACAAACGGTAAGAACCGAGGTCCAAAGAGTTAGACGACTTGTGTAGAATGACCCAATTTATTGTGGAATTGGGCCTAGAAACCTCCTCAGGTCTTTCTAGAGTGCTGTTCTTTTTACAAAGCCAAATCCTAGGGTTAGTAATATTAAAATAGAATAAACCACTGAAGGATGGTATAATCATATTATTTGTATGGTGCTTGCTTGACAGCTTACAAAGCAGTTGGGAGTTGGGAGGATCTCCAAAACAGAGAACAGATTGCTCTCCGACCCAAATGAGGAGACCTTTTCCTACTCAGAATCCAGATTAGAGTCCCAATTTCTTTCAGGCTTTTTTGTTTGATATTGTTTTCTGATGTGGTTTGAAGCCCCTGACTGTTGATGAATTTAAATAATAATACACCCACAAAATGTAAAGGAACGCTAGAGAATGTCAGAAAGAGGTTTTGTGTTTTAGGGAAAAGTTCTCATTATTTGTATGCAGATCTTGATGGCAGTTGCACGGTAATGCTACGTTTGACCTTAGCCAAGAGTACCAAAGTTCCATTTTTATTCTGTCCTTCTCATTTTTGATTCCTCTCCATGAACTTGCAATTTAGGAAAACATTTGCATGATTCAGTAGGGATATTTTTAAAAATAAAAAAGACAGCAATATTTGTTAAAAATACATGGAGCTATAAGTTCTGAGAGGAGGGTTATTGTATCAATCAGAATTCCTACCAAAAAAAATACCCCCATAAAATCTTCAAACTAGGATAATTTGTAAGGTTCAATAAATTGAAAAGGTGTTGGTAAGTGTAAGGAAACCAGAAGGATAGTATAGTACTGGTCATTGCAGAGCTGTTCCCACCTCTAGACCCAATGGGACCAGGAAAGGGCTTAATTATAGGAACCTGGGAGGACTGAGTCTTGCCAAGAAGGCTACCTTGAGAAGGGTATATCCTTTCCTGTGTAAGGAAGGATACAGGCTTCCTCCCTTGGGAAAGAAGCCAAGGAATAAATATCCCAATCTCATTTCCATCCCTTACTCTTATCTCTGCTAGGGCCCCCATTAGTCAAAGCCAACCAGAAGCCACAGAGCAGAAGTTATTGGTCAATCACACAGTACAAGAATAGAGTGGGGAAGGAGGGAGGGTAATCTGAAGAAGCAAATGGCTTCTGGTTTCATCCACATTATTGATGGGCCCTGTCTGAGTACCGTGGTAGATGAAACCATGCAATTTGAAGACATTCCTAAAACACATCTCTGAAGATACTGGTGAAGCTCTGAAGGAGTTGCTACTGGTCCTTTTTCCATTGGAAATGTATGTTGATTTTTTATGTGTGAGGATGGTTCCACTGTAAATGGTGCCTTGGATTTTAATTCCTGTACTGTTCTTGTTAATTAAGACTTGGAGTACTTTAAAAAGTTCTTGAATTGGGAGAAAATAAAAGATTTTAATGTTAGTTTTGTGGAGAGAACTTGAGAAGCTAAGCTATGTGGACTCCCAGGACTGCCTAAAAATACAGATAATGAGCAGATATAAAAATGCATGTATCAGACCAACTTGTGGCTCAGCTGTTCTTCACTGTCATGTCCAGACCAGAAGATTTCTCCTCCAAATTTCATCATATCATGATTTTCATCACATAAAAACAGTGGGAGGATTGCTGGGAGTAAGGATTAGCATCATGAGATTTTACAGTTTTGATGACAGCCTCCTTCTTAAAAAATATATTGACTGAGTTCGGGCTGGAACGCTAAGAGAGTGTCTCTTTACAGTGTTGGAAGCAGAACTTGTTTTGGAAGGTACAGGAAGCCCATGAAAGCAGTAGCTTGGAGTTCAGGCTTTGCCATTTTTAATAAAGCTAAGCAGACCTTGTATATCACTATGAAAAAGACAGTTTTGACTGGTCACTGGTTACGCAGTCTGTAAAATTTGTGAATATGCATTGAACTGTACACATATATGTGTAAGTTTCTGCATGTGCATTATACTTCACTTAGAAACTTTGGAAGTCTCTTTTGGGACAACAAGTATAACTCATGGGATTCTGGAAACTGGGATTGAGATTAGGAAGGATATGATAAAGGCCCTTACTTCTCATTGTTAGGGCTTGTGAAATGGTTGAAGGGAGTAGATTCATACACTGACTAGATGCCAGAGTCTTGAGTTCAGAAAGAGCACTAATCCTTGACTGGTGGGCCAGTTGGCTAAGGAAAGAACACATGACTCACCACTGGGAGATGGGAAGCTCCTATCCTTCCGGGTGCAGAAGGCTCTCTCCTGTGTCGATTGGTGTTCACATGCTTCACCTCTCTGAAAACTGTGATTCTTAAGGTAAGGAGAACTCTGGGGAATAGATGTTCCCCCTGCCTCAAGCATTGTCTGTAAGGTCAGAGGCAGCTAAGAGCCGGTTCTTCTGCTTACAAACCCATGCCAGTGCCTTAACAGAGAGCCAGTTCTGATGATAAGGAATAAAATGATGATGGCTATGAGTCTCGGTGGAGGTTTATTTTGATAAAGTTCTTAGGTTCAAATGTTTACTTCTGGAAAAGTGAGCGTACTTGGTACGTGGGTATACACAAACTCTCACTAGAGAGGTCCTGCAGTAGTCTTTATGTGTAAAAAGCTGTGTTAAAGCTAAGCTAGCATATGTATTGTATGAACACCGCTTGAATGTTTTCATTGCCAAAATTTGCATACTTATAAAATAACATATGTTATTTTTCAGAGATTTTTAAAATATTATTTTTATTATACTAATTCTTAAATTATTACTAGTGCAGAGTATGGTGCTGTAAGAGGGCCATGGTAGATCTTATAATTGAAGCACACAATTACCATTTGTTATTAAAGATGCTTTCTTCGACTGCAGCATTTCAAATGGTGTGTGTGTGTGTGTGTGTGTGTGTGTGTGTTTATGTGTTTGTTAAACCCCTTGGATTAAAGCTATAATATAAAGAACTATGCAAGCTGCAAGATATGGGAATTATCAGGATTTTATTAGGACTGTATAGTATATTGATAAACATGAATATTATTTTGTCTTGGTTTTAAAATATATACTGGTATAAAGTTAGTTTTAAAAAAGTTGTTTGTGCCACAACTCAAAATTAGTGTGGGTGAATCACCCCCAGAAAAAACTTAAGAGGAAGAAAAGGAGAGAAGAATGCAACTAAGGTAGAACAAGGACAAGGAAATGCATAACTTAGCTTCTGTGAGTGTTTGATTCATATCCCTTTTACTAGTAATTAAAACATATTCTGGCTGTAAGATGTGCAACTAGTTGTTAGATTTTTCATTTGCGTGTTGCATTTAGATAGAGTAGTTGGCCTTGAAAATGCAGCTAGCAGCCAAGTCACATACTGAAGATTTGTCTGACTTAGAGACTAGTTTAGTAAGAAGGTATCTTGAGGATGTTATGGGGAGAGCACGCATCAGACACCTTGTTCTGGAAACTCAGCCAGAATGTTGTCAGTTGTGATCTACCTGATTCTTAGGTTATCTAAATTTCCAGTTGTATTGTATTTGTATTGTATTGTATTGTATTGTATTGTATTGTATTGTATTGTATTGTATTGTATTTTAATCCTCACCTAAGGATATTTTTCCATTGATTTTTAGAGAGTGGAGGAGAGAGAGGGAAAGACGAAGAGAAACATCGATGTGAAAGAAACACATTGATTGGTTGCCTCCTGAATGAGCCCCAACCAGGGCCTGGGCTGGGGAGGAGCCTGCAACTGAGATACATGACCTTGATCAGAATCAAACCCGGGACCTTTTGGTCCACAAGCCGACACTCTATCCACTGAGCCAAACTGGCTAGGGATGACTTTTCAGTTCATAATTTACGACTTACAAAGACACTGTGCATGTAAAGCCTCACCTCTACATACTTAATGGAAGAGGGAGAGTGTTGAAGTTCCAGATTGCCTTCCTGGAGGAAACTTGAGGATATTCAACAGACTCTAGCTATAAACTATACCTTCTCTTTAGGTATAAAAAATGCCCATTTCCCCATAAGCATTTGTGTTGACTTTTTATATCCCTTAGCCAAGGACTTTGATAAACTCTGAAGGCATTTCCCAGTTTTCCGGATTGGGCCTTCCTCCGGGTCCTGAGTCTCCAAGGAATTATTGGGCCTTTTTGCTGTACTGGGGAACAGATCAGATATTGATAGGTGGTCCTCTTCATTGTACCTGCACATAAAGACACCCAGCTTCCAATTTCAAAGGAGCCTCCATTCCCCCCCCCCCCGCCCCATTTTATTTATTAGGTCAAGCATTGTATTAGTGTTCTGCAGAGCAAACTTTGGGGAAATTATTTGCCATAGGTAATTGAGAGCTATTGAAGGATTTTTAAACTGGAAGTCGGTATGATCAGATATGCATTGGTCAGCGTGGAAAATGGATTTGAGGAGAGGAAGAATGCCGGCAGGGAGTCCAATTAGAAAGCTGGTGAAATCGTACAGGTGTTAGATGTTGAAGACCTCAACTAGGGCAGCAGCAGTGGGAATAGAGAGGAGGACGTGAAGTGAGAAATATTTGTCATAAATGCAGCAGGTTTTATAACTAATTAGCTTAGCAAGGGAGAAGAGTCTGGGCTGAACACCTCCACTCTGGCTTGGGTGACTGACTGGTTGGATGGTGCTGCTACTGAGATTGGGAAAGTAGGCCATTTCTTCTGATGTCTTTTGAACTGACCCAGGGGAGCGCAGGTTAGAAGCAGGTGCAGGTTTAGAAGGCCTCAGTTCTCCAACTGTTGATCTTAATTCCAGTTAAGAAAATTACTGACTTCATCCAAGTTTGTGAAATAGTTTTGTTCTGGAGAGCCGGGACTCCCAGGGACCAGGAACTAGCTACAGGATAATGATGTTCTAGCTCGCTCCCTTCTGGTCCCTGTACTCATCCTTCTATACACTGTTGTACCAAATCTGGAATCCACAGAGGAAGTGTGCCATGCTCCCCTAGCCTCTGAGTTGAGGAACTTCTCAGCAAAGAAATCTTCACATAATTTTTAAACATCCCCTTTCCTCAGTAAATGAGTATTACTCCAAGTGACAGCTAGACTACAAAAAAGGGTATTTGGGATATTGTTTAGAGAGTAACCAGGAGGAAAACTATTTTTAAAGTTTTTATTCTTTTATATATGTTTCTTTTCCTTATAAGAAGTAAAAGATCATACTATTTTTCCAGAGTATCTTCTATCTCTTAATTTTAGTGTAAGAGTTTCTAGCCATTAATTTACTATGCTCATTGATATATGTGAAAAAAATTGGGCCCCTAGTCAAATAAGTTTGGTAATGACCTCCTCTGCCCCATTCTCAAAGATTCGGAGCACACAGTAGGCCACTGAAATCTCTTAGCATTCTGAAATTTTGTTTAATCCAAAGATATCCCAAACTTATTTGACCTCAGAACCTTTTTTTTTTCCCTAAGGAATATCTATTCACTACTTGAAGAACTAGTATTTTGCAGAATGTGGTTGGGGAAATGCTGGCCTACTTATTTATACCAGCTTTATTTATTATAGACAATCTCGGTGTCTTAAGTTGATTAGATTTTGTGGGATGGAATGGGGTTAACATTAAATAGATATATATGTTTCTGGGACCTTCCTCTCAGAGATATTGATTCAGTTGCTTGGGATGGGGCTTAGGATTTGCATTGTTGGCAAACACATCCAAGATGATTTTCAGGTAGCTACTTTGAGAAGTATTGGATCAAATTATTGTCCTCATCAGCCAGAGGGTGTGACAATGCACAGAGCTTACAGTTTTTTGTTTCTTTTGGGTCCTCATCTATTTGTCCTATCTTCCTCTGGAGTGATAAGCACTGTGAAGTAGGAACATCTTTCTTATTCATCTCCGTCCCCTCGCATAGCCTTGCTTACCTATGTGCTTATCCCAAGACAGGCACTCAATAAATGGTCAGTGGAATGAATTGAAATTTAATCATCTTAATTCCTCCAGAAATCAAGAGGGGCCTGGGAATGGTCAGAAATGTCTGAACGTGATATATTTATCAGGGATTCCCAGTGGCTATCACGCTGTAACACTGTCACAACCAAACGAGCAGCGGCTCTCATGGCGTGGTGGGCAGGGTGGAGCTGGAGCCACTAGCGGCAGAGAGCTATGAGCAGCAGAGGGCGGGGCAGTGAGCTATGATGGGCGGGGCAGCCAGCTGAGGCAAGCGGAAGGGAGCTACTTGCGCACGATTTTTGTGTGCGCTGGGCCTCTAGTATATATATATATCCATGACTAGCCACACTATTATTTTTTTCTTTGAAAAATCAAAGTAAATTTAAAAATGGAGGTTAGCTGGATTAACTTTTTACTTTTGAAATTAAAAGGTCTATATTTTTAAAACAACCAGAGAGTGATAAGGGAAATTCAGTCTTCTCTTCTTGCATTTATAATTGGGCTATATTGATTATAAACAAATTGGTGACAATGTAAGTCTCCATTCTTACTCCCAGACTCTAGGCCAGCCGTGGGCAAACTACGGCCCGTTTGAAATGAATAAAACTAAAAAAAAAAAAAGACCGTACCCTTTTATGTAATGATGTTTACTTTGAATTTATATTAGTTCACACAAACACTCCATCCATGCTTTTGTTCCGGCCCTCCGGTCCAGTTTAAGAACCCATTGTGGCCCTCGAGTCAAAAAGTTTGCCCACCCCTGCTCTAGACCCTACTCTCTAGAGTCCATCTCTCTTAGCAGTTTGTTTTTTTATAACAGCTTTATTGATGTTATAATTCACATACCATACAATTCACCAATTTAAAGTGTAAAATTCTCCAGTTTTAGTGGATTCAGAGTTGTGCAACCATTCCCCAGTCAATTTAGAGCATTTTAATCACCTCAGAAAGAAATCCTGTACCCATGGGCAGTCACTCCCTATTTCCTCTTAACTTTCCCAACCCTAGACTATCCCTATGGACTTGCCCATTGTAGACATTGTGTGGACACAGTATGTGGCCTTTTGTGACTGGCTTCTTTCAGTTAACATATGTTTTCAGGCTTCATCTGTGTATGGATCAACATTTCATTTCTTTTTATTCTTAAGTAATACTCCATTGTATGGATGTTACACATTTTATTTATTTATTTTTTTAATGAACCATTGGGTTGTTTCTACTTTTTTGGCTGCTATGTACATTTGTATACAAGTTTATGTGTGTATATGACACTTAACAATTCTTTTTTTTAAAGAATTTTTAATTGATTTTTTTTTTTTAGAGAGGGAGAAAGGGATAGGGGAGAGAGAAACATTGATGTGAGAGTGAAACATCGATTGGCTGCCTCCTGCATGCCCCCTATGAGGGATCGAGCCTGCAACCCGGGCATGTGTCCTGACCAGGAATTGAATCAACCAACTGAGCCATACCGGCTAGGGTGAAATTTAACAGTTCTTGACCAATCTTATAAAAATGTAGACCATTATTAATAACTTGAGATATACTAAAGATATATGGAAAATTTAAGGGCTTGGGTTTCTTTTGCATTTCACTCTAGTGATCCATACACTATCACAGCTATTTCCATATAACCCTGCTCTAGTCAGTGTGGTTCCCTGACAGTTGGGAGTAGGCAGTGCTCAGTCTCAGGTACAAGTATTGTAGACACCATTACCACCTCTGCCCACCCCTCTTTACAGTCCTCACATTGCACAAGGTCTAACTCTTATTCCACTTCTTCTGTGAGGCCCTTTCCCGTGTTTCCCAAACTCTTCTGAACTCACACAGCAGCATCTACCCCCTCACCTGGGCATTAACCATCTACAGCTTCCTATGGCGTCTGCAACTATTTCACATGTCTGTGTCTCATCACTGCAAATACAAGATGCTGAAGGACAAGGATCAAATGCTGCTGTTCTTTTGTGCCTCCCTTCCCTCCATCCAAGGGTAAGAGAAAGGAATAAGAAAGACACGTGGCGCGTTGACACACAAATTAATATTCAATGAATGAATGGAAACTATCACTCAAAACTTCTGTGGCATTGATGTTCTCAGTAAAATGGGACTGGTTCGCACCAATTATTGAGGAAATGACGAGAGTCGTCAATTAAACCAGGTGCAGCTCTGAAATCGCAAGGGGCTCATTTAAAGAGTTGCTGACTTGTCACAGAAAATGCTGAAAGGCATTTTGTTTAGAAATAATCCCATCTGAACATCATATATTCTCTTCATTTCTACTTACTTGTTCTCATTTGCAAGGATATCTTCAGGGACATTGTCTTGGAAATAAGATCTTTGCAACGTCCTGCCTTTTATTTCCAAGCTTGGATCGTAATTTAGCAACTCTGTCATTATCAGAGCCATTATGTCTGTGATGGTCATACCCGAAATTTTCGTGACTTCACAAACAAAGCCAGTTCTTTGCATGAGCCCCACACTAACAGCCCTTCTCATGTTAAATGGAAGCCAAATGGAAGCAACAACAACAAACGATTATAGGAAATCAGACAGAAAGGTATAATAATTTGAAGCAGAATAAAGACATTTTAGTTTTTCTGGCACCTGGCCATGCACATTTCAGCCATTTTTCTATAAAATCTACTCTTCAGATATTTCCCTGTGGGTAAGACTATTAAGCAAATCATCCCAGTTCTTTATGAGCTGGCTATGAAAAATTTCATGGAAATAATTCTGCCTAAATAAAATTAGTCTATTAATTCATAGCCTTAATTTTTTTGTGATGCTGAAAAGAACTACGGGCAGGACAGCAGCCGTTGGTCACTGCTACCCTGATTTAAAATGGGGGGCTGGTTAAGGGTTGTAGAGGCAGATCAGACATTGTAGTGAAGCTGTGGCTATTACTTATTTCTTCAGGGCCACACTGATTCACTCGGTCATAGTTGTGATAATAGGTAGAACAATGGTAGGTCCCTTCATTAGGAATGTGCCTTTGAATCCCCGAGTACTCATGTAAAGGCTGGTCATCGGAGCGACTTACCTTAAGTTTTTACTTTGCAAATATATTGACATACTTGTTCCACAAACAGATGGAATTTTTTTTTTGGAAAGCATCAGCTTTATAATTTAACTAGTGGCCCTGTGCACGGATTCATGCTCATTGAAAGGAAATTAATTAGAAGAAAGATTTGTGCAGTAATTACGTTACTGCAAAAAATTATATGTCAAAATAGCATATATAATATAGTATTATAAAATTAAAACATGCGTGTGATTGGTGCCAGCAAGAGCTTTATATGTATCACACATGCACGAGTCAATGTTTATTTTTAAATTGCCAGTGCACGTCATATGTACCAGCTGGTTGGTCGGTAGGAAGGTCGGACGGACAGATGGTCAGTCACTTAACCTTTTATATATATAGATTCTAGATCTATCTATTGGTGGTCCTTGTACAGAGCCAGTAAATAAGTAAGAATGTTACCAAAGAATTGTTTACAGAAGTGTGTTTTTTTTCTTACCAGGAGCCTCAAGGCCTTTCTAGTATGCATTTCTACTTTCCAGGCCCTAGAAAATCCTTGCTCAATTCTCAGGGTGCCTTAGTAATGTCTTGCTGCTTTGTTTACTAGATAAGGTCTCTCAGAATGCCTCCTTCTCGAAGACCGGGGGAGGGAGGTTTAATCAGCCTCCTTGTGCACAGCACTGCAGCTTCCTCATTAGTCTTTTCTGATAGGAAGAAACAGAGGTACAGCGTGGCAGGAGCCAAACACTGCAGTCTACAAGCATCTCTCAAGCTACTTTCACTGGAGCCTTCGCACCTGCTTCTGCAATGGGGCCTAAGCTTTCTTCCCATGAGGATCTCATTCTCTTACCCTGATTTATGGTATATCTCGCTCCACCATTCAAAGGAGCAAACTGAAACCCGTTCTCACCGACCTCCCTGATTCTGCTGGCTCCTCTCAGCATCCTTCAGAGAAATCTAAAAAATGTGGTCACCTGTGGCTGTGTGACAGCACTGGAGGTCTTGCTCTGGTCAGCTCCCGCCTTGCAGCACTTCAGTCATCAGGAGATTGATTACTAGGGAAGAGGGTTGGAGAAAGAGAAGAGTGAAACTATGCTAATTGGTTAAAAAGACTTTTTAAAAAAATGTAGGTGAATTTCACGTAGCATAAAATTAACCATGTTAAGGAGAACTTTTCAGTTGCATTTAGTACATTCATAATGTGGTACAACCACCACCTCTATTTAATTTCAAAACATTTTCATCGCCCAGAATAAAACCCAGTAACCTTTAAGCAGTTACTGTATACTCACTCCCCTCTCCTCCCACCCTTGGCATCCACCAATCTGCTTTCTATTTCTATGGATTTACCTATTCTGGATATTTCATACAAATGGAATCACACAGTCCATGACCTTTTGTGTGTGGCTTCTTTCACTTAGCACAATGTTTTTGAGATTCATCCATGTTGTAATATAGATCAGTACTTTGTTTTTATGGCTGAATAATATTCCATTACATGGATATGTGACATTCATCCATTGATAGCTAGTCAGGCCCTTTCCACCTTTTGCTGCCTGGACACTTTAGTATAAGTATTTATTTGAGTACCTGTTTTCCATTCTTTGGTGTATCTATCTAAGAGTGGAATTCCTGGGTCATATGGTTATTCTATGTTTAACTTTTTGAGGAACTGCCAAACTGCTTTCCACAGGGGCTGAAACATGGGTTGTTAGTTTTGATATAGAATTTTAAGACAAACATCATGAAGACAGGAAAGGTCATATGACTCTGTACAGAAAGTCTACACATCTTGGAATAAGACTAAAAATGCACATTCGGATGTCTTCTAGAGACCAGTGTGGAGCAGTAAAAAATATAGCTCTCTATATAAGCGTGATTAGAGATCTCTCTTATGTCCCTCCTTGTTCTCCTCCCACTGGGGTTACTGGGATAACCTCTTCAGTAGACGCTCCCTCTGCTACTGTTCCTTTCAAAACCTTCCCTTTGGAGTGGTTTTCTCTCACAATTATTATTATTATTATTATTTTTTTTTACTGCAAATCTCATCTTGTTACCTATTTAAAATTCTTAACTGGTTCACCATGGCCTTCAGAATACGTGGCAGATTCCTTTTCTGGCAACATCAGGACCTTTACTCCCTGGCCCGTGCTGGGTTCTCGCTCTCTCCCACCGGCATCCTCACTCTCGGACCACATCACCTACTTGTAGGTGCCCAAGAGGGTCACATGCTCTTACATGACTTCTTGTCTTTGCACATGTTCCATCCTTTGCCCGCAAGGCTAACTGTTACATGTCTCCAGGGCTTGACTCAAACACCATATCCGGCCAGAAGTCTCCCACGACTCCTTAGTCTGAACTTCAGATACTCTCCCCTGTAGTTCACTTACTTCTCTATATATTTTACCAGGCTCCATGAGGACAGGGACCGCTGTTCTGTTTAGTTCATCGTGTGTCTCAAACACCTACAACGGTGCGTGGCACACAAGAGCTCTTAAAATAGGTGTTGACTGAGTGGCATCCCTTTTAGACCAGGCTGACATTTTTCACTTTGCTTTTCTACTATCTGACAGGTAGGGAGGATCAAATAAATGCTAGTTGAATAGAAGAAAGGGTGGAAAGGAAGAAGGAGGGGCAAATGAGGGAGAAAGAGGTAGGAGAAGGTGAGAAGGACAGAGAGGAAAGAAGAAAAAGCAGGAGAGGCAAAGAACAAGACAAAAAAAGATAGGAAAAAGGAGTGGGCCAGGCTGATATGGCTCAGTGATTGCGCATCCATCCATGAATCAAGAGGTCCCTGGTTCGATTTCCGGTCAGAGTACATGGCCAGGTTGTTGGCTGGATCCCCAGTGGAGGGCATGCAAGAGGCAGCCAATTGATGTTTCTCTCTCATCGATGTTTCTATCTCTCTATCCCTCTCCCTTCCTCTCTTTCTCTCTAAAATCAATAAAATAAATTTAAAAAAAAGAAGGAAAGAAGAGTGGAAAAATGGTGTGGGAATGAATAAAACGGAGAAAGGCAGGGTATAGCTAGACTAATGATGCCTTGCTTCAAAAAATGTAGCCATTTACTCCACAAATTCAAACTTATTACATGAAAACATGTGCTTGCCTATTAGAAGGGGGAGAGAGAGAGAGAAAGGCTGAAGGAGTGAAGGGCTTCAAGTCTTAGAATGAATGCCTCCCAATTCCACCCCTTTCATGCACATTCTGCATTGTGACCAGGGGCAGGAGAACGAATGTTTTCCAAATCCCTGAGGGTATGAGACACTTGGCAGGAATAGCTGCTTCCGTTAGTCTCATCGTTTGGAATCTGTGTTTGGGACCCGTGGGTCAGAGCACATAGAGGGACATTGGAGATGGCCGTGGGAGTGGCGTCTCCTGCCTAAGTGCCTGCCCTTTGCTTACACAGCACCATTATGTAAGTTGCACTTTGCAGGCAGCTGCTAGGTGATGCCACTACCTTCTGGCTCTGCAGCTAAACAGGGAAGGCTCACTTAGGAAATGCTGGCGTGTAGCTGGAAGGCTTTTGAAATTGAAGTCTCTACAGGGATATGGCACCAGGTTCATGCCTAGTTTCTTGTAAGGGCTTTATTTATTTATTTTTGGTTATTATCTAATTATTGTATTCTTTTTTAAAAAATTTCTTTATTGATTAAGGTATTACATATGAGTCCTTACCCCCCCATAAACCCCCCCCCACACACACACACACATTCCCTGCTCATGCCCTCACCTCCCCTAGTGTCTGTGTCCATTGGTTAGGCTTATATGCATGCGTACAAGTCCTTTGGTTGATCTCTCCCCCTTACCCCCACCCTCCCCTACCTTCCCTCTGAGGTTTGATGGTCTGATCGATGCTTCACTGGCTCTGGATCTGTTTTTGTTCATCAGTTTATGTTCATTATATTCCACAAATGAATCAGATCATGTGACTTATTTCGCTTAGCATAATGCTCTGCAGGTCCATCCATGCTGTTGCAAATGGGAGGAGTTCCTTCCTTTTTACATTGTAAGGGATTTTTAAGCAGCCAATCTGAATGTGATAAATGCACTAATGACACTATTACTCGAACCCACATTGCTTTTGCATGCCAAAAACTGAAGGCCATTGGTGAGTGAGCCATTGGTCTCCTGGAGGCATGAGCTCTGAGTGGAGCATTAGGATGCCCTCGCCTCCTCTGGCAGCTCCAGCCAAGAGAAGACTCCTCCATAGACCATTTCCGTATTCTCCTTCAGTGGCCTTTTCTTCCCTTTCGAAGGCGACTGCTGCTTGTTTCTGTATAAACCAGGCCCCAGTCAGCCAACAAATTGGCACTCTCACAGCAGTGATTAAATCTGATCTCAGAGATCTCTCTGCTGGGCTCCGTTGGGGCAGGTGCCTGCAGAAAGTGCTGGGCGGGCTCCGAGAAGGGGTGTTGCTGGCACTACTCGCTCCCAGTTAGGAGCCTCTGTTGCCAGCGCCAGAAGACCTCACAGCTTTTTGCAAATCAAAGAACCTTCTTACAAAGGGAGCCCTGCAGTAAGTGTGTCCAGCAGCACCTTTGGAAAGTATGTGGACATTTTCAGGCCCCTCAGAAACCATCTCTAAACTTGTCTAGTCTCCTGTGATTCAGAACCCCTACAGCAGTGGGTCTCAAAGCATGGTCCCCAGGCCATGGCAGCAGAATCACCTGGCAAGCCGGTTAGGAATGCGGCTCCTGGAACCCCATTCCAGATCAGCAGGGGAAGCGAGGAGCACTATCTTTAGAAAGCATCCCAGGTGATTCTCTGCTCGCTGCAGTGCCACAAGCCCAGCTCGCAGGTTGATGGAACAGCATGTGTTGAAAGACTAGCCCGGACTTCTCTTTACTCACTCGCAGAGCTCCTTCCCCGTGGCCTCACCCAGCAGACTCCTGGGCCAGGATGACAGGACCAACTAGGCATCGAGTGTAGAGGCCCCTTCTGCAAATCCGATTTAATGTGCTCTTTTCAGCTGGGTTGCTTCTTCTGACGACTGCTCCTTTCTTCACATTGGCCACATATAGCACGTTTTTCATCCGGTCTCTCTCTTTGGGGGATTGGACTGCAATCAGATCTCAGGCTGTGAGCACATGTCACACACAGGATTTGTGGCACAGGGCACCAGGATTGACTCAGATTTTGTTTTCTAAAAGACCCACAGTCACCACAGTCCTCCAGAGTCATAATGTCACTTCTGTAAGGATCTATAGAAGAGATCCCTGTAACTCCCGTAATACCCTTCCCCTAAGGATGGTTCCTGCTAAAATCATGGGGGAGAAATAGCATCTCTCTGGGACTGTCATTTATTTCCTTCTTTCTCTCCTCCCCGTTGGCCATGCTTGCCCCTTTCCACCTCGTTTGGCCTCATGCCCTGCTGAGTACGTGGCTGGTCAGGACACACCCTGAAGCTCTGATTTTTTTTCTGACTGCTGATTTCCACCAGAACTTATCTGTCATCTGTCCTGGGCTAAACTTGTCCCTAAAACCTGAGTATTTTTTCTAATCCCATGTGTTTTCCCTTTTGATGAACTTTCATGTTAGTTTGAAAGTTGGGAAATCATTTTAACAAACAAACGCATTGAGACACCTGCGGAAAATGTATTGGTGTGTGCAGTCTGGGTTTCTCTGTTAGTTGAACTTTCATTTGAACTTGTTGTCAGCATATGACTGAGACATTAGGCACAGATGTTCAACAACGCCCAACTCATTGACCACAGAGCAGAAGCAAGGTCTAAAGGAGGCCCTGATGTGCGTATTAGTCTGCGTGGCTGCCATGACCAAATATCACAGATCGGGGGTCTTAAACACAGAATATATTTTCTCACGGTTTTGGAGGCTGAGAGTTCAAGATCAAAGTGCTGGCAGTTTTGGTTTCTTGTGAGGACTCGCCTCCTGGCTTGCAAAAGGCTTCCTTTTCATATTTCCTATAAGGCGTTTCCTCTGTATGTGTGTGTATGCCCGATGTCTCTTCCCTTTCTTATCAGGACACCAGTCCTATAAGATTAGGGTTCTACCCTTATGATCTCATTTAACCTTAATTATCTCCTATAGACATTATCTCCAAAATCAATCACACTGGGGCTTAGTGCTTCAACATATGAATTTGGGGCAGGGGTGCACAATTTAGTCCATAACACTCCGGAAGAACCTCCTACTTCAGGGCTTGGTCTGTCACTGCTTTGCTTCCTGGGTAAAAGATGATTCTAAAACTTATTCAATTGGCAGTTCTGTACTGTAATGTGATAAAATGGTTCCATTTAATGGGGCATGTGGAACAGTCTAACTTAGGCTCATCTTGCTTATGCTTAGGTTCCCCAAACCCATAATGTGCTGAGTGTGTATGTGTGTGTCTAACTGGCACTTACATGCATATCTCATAAAATGGTTATAGCAGAGGAAAATCCTATGGGAGCAGAGCTGTTACAGATGGCAAAATGGGAGGCCCTTCCACCACAAATTGCTTCTTCCACTATTGGCGATTTTGGACCTTGGACTCTGAAGACAGCTGTTTGAACAGTTTCTCCCCATCTGGGATATCTTTGCTTTACTGGTTTTCATATGCATTGTCCAGGGTTTTCTATTCCTTTGATTCCTTTAAGAGCTCCTCTATTTCACAGCTTCAGTCATCATCTTTATTACAGTAAATCTCAAACTTGCGTCTCAGATTTATCATCCAGTCTCTAGTACCACAGCTCCAGTTGCCTACCAGGTAATTCCACTTGTGTATCTAGTTGCCATTTCAGTTCCAGTACCCTGAGTAAGCTTATGCCTTTATTCTGTCTCCCATGAGTAGCTAATGACTAAATCCTGGCAGCTTTTCTTGTGTTATGTGTTATGCCATTTCTTTCTCATTTCTATTAATATTGACCCAATCCAGACCCCATTGCCTCATAATTGGATTACTGCCAGAGCCCCATTTTCGACTTCCTGGGTTCTAGTCTTCTCTGCACTACAATGATCCTGCTAGAACTGTCTTCAGATACAACTTTTATCAGGTCTCTCTCCTACTTTATATTTGACTCTCTTTTCTCCTCCAGATTAGACTTGAGGAACCCAAACTTCGACATCTGCTACATTCTAAATCTCTTTGAATCATAGATATTCACACTGAAAAGGACCTTAGAAAGCCTAGTCCTGTATCTGATGATCAGTGTCTCACACAGCTGTCACTCAGGGACAGTTTTCACACCTTTAGTGACAGGCAGTTTCTGGAAGCTCATTCCCTTTTCACATACTTTGTCAGAAAAGTCTTGAATACAGGTAAATTCAGAGTCTCTACAATAATTGTTCATTAGCCTTTGTTTTGCCTCCTTTTCATCTGCCAGCCTTTACATATTTGTGCATCATGTGTTATCATTCCAAAATGACCCATAATCAGTGTCTTCAGATGATCCTCAAAAATCCCTTACTCTCCTGGTTGTCTTCTGGAGACCCTCCTGGTTGACACTGTTCCTCCTAACACGATGCATCTAGAACTAAAACTCATGTTAGCTTCTGGGGCGTAGTGTGCTGACATGGTAAATATTAACTTTATTTATTTTTTAAAATATTTTTAATGATTTCAGAGAGGAAGGGAGAATGAGAGAGAGATAGAAACATCAGTGATGAGAGAGAATCATTGATCTGCTGCCTCCTTCACAACCCACACTGAGGATCGAGCCTGCAACCTGGGCATGTGTTCTCACTGGGAACTGAACCGTGACCTCCTGGTTCATAGGTTGACACTTAACCAATGAGCCATGCCGACGGGCATAAATATTAACTTTATATCTAACCAACACTACAACCCCTTTTAATTATTATCTGTACTACTTTTAAGTCATGCCCCTCATAACTGGATTTGGGTAGCTCTCCCGGACCCCAGAAATAAGTATATTTATGTAGACTTTATTTCATCTTTTTCAATCTTGCCATCATTTCAGTCAGATGAATTCTTTATGGATTTTCCATCTGTCATCCGATGTATGAATGTCCTCTCCCAATGTCATGGTCAGCTGTAAATCTGATCATCAGTGCCACTTATGTCTTCAACCAAGTGTCTGATAATGACTTTTGGGGCAGGACATATTTTGGAAGCAGCAACACAGTACTAGAGATGATCCTCCTGCCTGGTATTTGGTACATCAATAGGCATCTTATGACACTTGTGAATCCATCGAACTATCCCACAGCCTGTATTTTCCATCTTGTGAATAACTCTGTTAAATGGCTTGATGAATTCCGCAGAGCATTTCTTGTAGTCATAACAGAAGAGCATCGAAATCAAGGTGGATACCTTACTGACCAGCATTTATGCCGTGCTCAGGGTTGCTTTAAAAAAAAAATTCTTTCTTCCTAAAAGCACTCTTTTTTTAACCTTTTACTTAGAACCTTAGTACTCTTTCATGGCCAAAACTACCTCCTCCAAGAAGCCAGCACTCGTCTTGTCTCCATTAATTCCAGGCATTCGTATTTGCCATATGACGCAACGTAGCCCCTAACGTGCATACCCAGAATGAAACACACACTTGGCATATGTTTGTTGGGTGAAAGAAGGTTAGTTTTCATCTTGATCAGAACATAACCATCATCTTCTTGAGGGGAGCTGCTAATCTAACCATTACCCCCTTTTTTATTGAGGTAAATCCACAGAACATCAAATGAATCACTTTAAAGAGAACAGTTCGGTGCTTACAGGTTTTTTTTTAAACTCCCACACAATGCATGGCACAAAATTGGGCATACAGAAATGCTCACGTAGGCATTTGCTAACAATTACCCAGTGTAATAATCAATCGGTTTCCTCCATAAGCACGCTGTGACTAATGACTAATTACCCAGATCCTTTGAAATGGATTTATAAACATCGCTAGTGTTTTATTTTTGGAAACTCTTAAGTTGTGGACTAAAGGAAGCTTTATTCTGAGAATATTAGACTCTCCCATGCTATTATTTAAGAGACAAAGAATTCTTCTGGATGAGCAAGTAGCACTTAGAAAGTAGATTTCTGTTTAATGCCTCCAAGGAAATATATAAAATGAACTGAGCCAGACCAGGGGTGATTTGGAAAGAGAGACACCTTCCTAGTCCATTTTGACTGCCCGATAGAAAAATGCCACAGCTGTGGGACAATAATGAAATAGTTCATTTACACATCTCTCTCTTAAGAACCTTTATCATAACATCACCAGTAGAAACACAAGTACTTGGCAAAGCTATTTTATTCCCAATTTAAAAAATTAATGCCACTTAACCTCCTCTTGCCTTCTTTACTACTTGGTAGTTGACTGAGGATTTTGCCTCACGGATTCAGTGAGTTAGGTGGTCGTAGTATTGTGCCCACTTTACAGATGGAGACATTGAAGCTCAGGTAGGATAAGTATCTTGCCTGAAGCCCAGCCGTTAGTAAATGCTGAGTCTGAGAGATTTAAATTCCAGCCTTTACCTCCCAAGGCTCCCGATGCCCCAAAGGCACGCCCAGCACTCAGATTGGCCCCAAGTCACAGGGAGGCAGTGGTCAGAAATCTGGCCTCTTGGTCTGGAATCCTGTTTTGGAAAAGCAGTTGCGCTGAAACTTTCCATTACCTGAGCACTAACTCCTCTTCACCTTTGTTCTTACCACTTCTCTCTTCTGGTGCCACCTCCTGTCTAAATCAGCGGTTCTCAACCTGCGGGTCTCGACCCCTTTGGGGGTCGAACAACCCTTTCACAGGGGTCGCCTAAGACCATCGGAAAACACATATATAATTACATATTGTTTTTGTGATTAATCACTATGCTTTAATTATGTTCAATTTGTAACAATGAAATTGGGGGTCACCACAACATGAGGAACTGTATTAAAGGGTCGCGGCATTAGGAAGGTTGAGAACCACTGGAATCCTACTCAAATGCAGAGGCTTCTTTCTGGAGAGATCTTGAGATTTTGGAAGGCCCGTGTCATGCTGTTTGGTTTGAGGTCAACACCTTGTGCTTCACATCTCACATGTATAGCATAAGGACTCAGAGCAATGTTTATAAATGTCACCTTAACCAGAAAGAACCATTCCTCCTAGAAAAACTGGACTCCTTTGCTTATTAATTTGCCTTTTGCTTGTGCATATATATCTGCATTAATACTGCCAATCATGTAGGTAAATTAGGAATCCTTATTTGGGCAAATTTGATTAGGCTGGAACAATTTTTTTTTTTTGGTGGGTCCTATTTCAGAAATAACAAGAGTATAATTTAGTGGGGTAGGACAGATTATTTGATACAGAAATTGGTGTAATTCTCAGCCAATCCTATTTAAGAGGCTAGGCTTTTTTTACTTTAAGAAATGAATTAAATGAAATGAGTGAGTGAGAGTGTTTTTCCTTATTTTCTTCTTAAACCTTTTTTTCCAATTATCTTTTAAAAAAATATATATATAATTTTTAAAGATATTTTATTGTATATCATTTTATTTATATGTATATAATTTTTTAAGTATATTATATATATATTTTATTGATTTCAGAGAGAGGAAGGGAGAGGGAGAGACAGATATAAACATCAATGATGGGAGAGAATCATTGATCGGCTGCCTCCTGCACACCCCCTACTAGGTATCGAGCCTGCAACCTGGGCAAGTGCCCTGAACCAGGAATTGAACCAGGATCTTCTAAGTCAGTGGTTCTAAACCTTCCTAATGCCGCAACCCTTTAATACAGCTCCTCATGTTGTGGTGACCCCCAATTTCATTGTTACAAATTGAACATAATTAAAGCATAGTGATTAATCACAAAAACAATATGTAATTATATATGTGTTTTCTGATGGTCTTAGGCGACCCCTGTGAAAGGGTGGTTTGACCCCCAAAGGGGTCGTGACGCACAGGTTGAGAACCGCTGTTCTAAGTCATAGGTTGATGCTCAACCACTGAGTCACACTGGCCAGGCCTTAAATCTTTACATTTGTTTTGTTTTTTTTCCCCTTTTGCCAAGAGCTGTTATATGATACTAGAGGCCCGTGCACCGACCGGTGGGGTCCCTCGGCCTGGCCTGCAGGGATCGGGCCGAAACCAGCAGTCTGACATCCTCTGAGGGGTCCCGGATTGCAAGAAGGTGGTTCTCGCGTGATGCACCCCAGAATCAGGCTCCCTCCTCTTTGGTTCTGGGTGCGTCACCCAAGAACCGCAGCTGCCAAGTCACCGCAGCTTGGCAGCTCCTGGGTTGAGCGTCTACCCCCTGGTGGTCAGTGCGTGTCATAGCTACCAGTTGGACTGTCAGCCAGTTGGCCAGTCTCTTAGGCTTTTATATATATTGATTGTCTAGGCCAGTGGTCCGCAAACTAGCTCGGCAAACCACGGCTCGTGAGCCACATGCAGCTCTTTGGCCCCTTGAGTGTGGCTCTTCCACAAAATACCAGCTCTTCCACACAATACCAACTTCTGCGCGTGGGCCACGAAGTTTCAATCGCACTGTACATGCGCGCCCGCACATGGTATTTTGTGGAAGAGCCACACTCAAGGGGCCAAAGAGCCGCATGTGGCTCGCCGACCACAGATCTAGGCCCATCGATATTTTCTTGGTAGTGGAGCCTGCTGATAAGTGCCCTGGGTCATTGAGAAGACGGTTACTCACATGGAGCAATTTGGAAGGGACTCAGCAAATTGTTGGGCCATGCTAGTTACTTTGGTTGGCTAACTCCCAGGTGAGATGCCCCAGGAGTGGCAGTTTCTCACCTGCCAGAGAGAAGACTTCAGCCTAAGGGATCCATGGTGATTATATAAATGGGAATGGATGATGCTTTGCATGGAGGCTTCCAGACTTTGTCATTTGTTCAAGGAAAGGCCTGAGCCATTTCCATTTATTTTTGATGGACCCTCAGTCCTAACCCCCTTTCCTTAGGCCCCCTGCAAACCTCCTCTAATGTCAGGCCCCATGTTACCCATACCTCCTTTTTTCCCTCAAAATTCAGGTGACTATCTGGTTTCCCTTGGTCTTCTCCCTGAAGATTTTCCCTTTGATTCTTAAGGGCACTTTCTTCTCTCAAGCAAACCCACTACTTTGAAATTAGCATTTTGGCTTTCAAAGCTATTGTTTCTCATGTAAGTTTTTAAAAATATATATATTTTAGAAGTCAAAACTGAGTATAGGCTCACTTTTCTCACTGCATTTCTGCTCTTTGGATGCCAGTCCTAATTCCCCTTCAAGCAATGTGGATGCTGCAGACTGAGGGCAAAGGGCTCCAGCGAGGAAGGGCAGGGGAAAAAAGGTTAATTTCTTGCAACAGTGTATGCTAGCTTTTTAAAAGTTTTCTTAGGAATAATCTGGAAAAGTATTATGAGATGAGATATAAGGAGAACTACGAAGATCTCAAACCAGGGCTGAGAAAGAATCTAAGTGTCCCGGCTCCCAGTCCAGCTCTCCTCTCACCAGAAAAACATTGCTATTTCTAATCTTTGACTCCTTCCATTATTTTTACTATGGTGTTGACATCTATGGCTGTGTTTACAGCCATGTTTCTGTTCCTTCCACCAGATGTGTTGGGGAGAGAAAGAGTGATAGTTCAACCCTACTCATACTTCAAGTGTCTTTTTAGAAAAATCTTTTTATCCCACTGACATTCTGACATCCAGATAAAACTCTGAAATGGCAGGGAAAGGTCTTATATACAGAAATCCAACCTGAAGTAAAAATGGATGAATTTCTAAGCATCAATAAATGATACCCTGTGCCTATGCATACCCAAGGGAGCAGATTCCATTCCTTGCTAGTCTCACCTCTTCACTCAGGCACAGTACCATTCTGGAAAGACACAGATGAGTAGAACCTTTGATTGGGGAGGGCTTTATAGTAATGAGCCAGAGGCCAGTTATTTGAATACTAGGGGCCCGGGGCATAGATTCGTGCACTGGTGGGGTCCCTCAGCCTGGCCTGCATGGATCGGGCTGAAACTGGCTCTCTGACATCCGCCCTGAGGGGTCCCGGATTGTGAGAGGGCAGTTCTCGGGTGATGCACCCTGGAATCGGGCTCCCTCCTCTCTGGTTCTGGATGCATCACCTGAGAACCACAGCTGCAAGTCACTGCAGCTCCACAGCTCCTGCATTGAGCACCTCCCCCCTGGTGGTCAGTGCATGTCATAGCTACCGGTTGGACAAACAAATGGTCAGATAGTCACTTAGGCTTTTATATATATAGATAAGATTTCAAAATGTTCTTTTTTATAATCCTTCCAAAAAGAAGATGCAAATATATAGCTATAAAAGCAGAAATAAACAGTTCAGAATGGTTTGAATAGTATCCCAATATCTTCTGGAAAGGCTAAGGAACTTTCTGTATATCCTTGTCTGCAGGTCAAAGTTGACATGATTGTCCAGGAGGCCATGTTAGCACATTTGCATACTTTGCGAGATAACCTTGGACAAGACTTTTACTGTCCTTATTAACTCACATTTGCTGAGGAAGTGCTAGAATTTCTTTAAATCAAAGGCAGTGTGTTTATTCCCATTTCTGGTACAAAAAGGCTCTTTTAGATATTTGAATAACTGTCATGTATGTCTTGCTTGTTCTGTGGAAACTCAGGGTAGAAGTCTCAGGGAAGCAGATTTTTATAAAACATAAGAATACAATTTCAGAACTTTCTGAAAATTGAATGAGAAAGTTCCCCAGCCCAGAAGATGTTCCAGCAGAGACTGGGAGACCATGTGGCATTTATTATTTACATGGAATTCAATGTTTGAATTGGAAAATGAACTAGGTCCTCTCTAAGAAGTCCTCCCACCTTGCGATGAGGTGATCCCGTTTGCCAGTTGGAAGTCAGACTTCGGAATTTGACCACCACATCAGTGGCCATTTAGCAGTCCTCAAATGTGGCACCATGACATAAGCTTCCATTGCTCATCGTAAATTCCACAAGTCCCCATATATCCACTGTCTACAGAAAAGCGGACCATGAATGATCCCTGGCATAGCATTCCCCAGACTATAGAGGCAGAGATAATGTATTGGTTCCTTAGAGGACCTATTGATTTTTAGAGAGAGAGAGAGAGAGAGAGAGAGAGAGAGAGAGAGAGAGAGAGATATGTGAGAGCAAAACATTGATTGGCTGCCTCCTGCATGGCCCCTAGCAGGCATTGAGACCACAACCCAGGCACATGCCCTGACTGGGAAATGAACCAGCAGCCTTTTGGTGCACAAGACGATGCCCTACCAACTGAGCAACACCAGCCAGGGCGAAGACCTGCAAGTTTTTATTCTGACTTCTGAGCTGGTACCATTCCAGAATATCCTGTTTATTTTCTCCATAGTATGCAAAAGTACGTAGAAAATTTAAAATAAACTCAGAAAGGTTTCCTTCCTTTTGGGGGGCCCTGGCATCTCAGATCCATTCTCTTTCATCTCCAGGCTTTTCACTAACTCTCTGGTAGTTGGGAAGTGATCTCTGAGTTGAGAACTGAAAAAGGCTTAATGTAGTGCGCACCCCAGAGGTCTTGGCATTTCCATAAGAAATTCTGGATGATCAAGGCAAAATAAAACAACACTCTAACACTAACAGTAGAACTTGATCCTGGGACTGGAGAAAGAGATATTTTTATTGGTGGGGGAGGGGTTTGGAAGAAAAAAGAGACTTCCCGGTATATAGGTTATTATCTAACCTAGTCACTTACAAGGCTTGCTCTGAGAGGAATGTGTTAAAATGTATTAATTTTGGTGGTTTTCAAATGGGAAACTATGAGTGTGGAATGGAATTCATTCATTGCTGAAATTGGGTTGAAAGTTAATTTGTGCCTCTCCCATGACTACCACATGTCTCCTCTAACAAGGCCTCCTCCGATCCCTAAAAAGGAAATCTTATTCAATGAGACATACAAAGATACCAAATGCACTCTCATAAAATGACCTCCATAAATCAACTAAAGCATCTTCAGTGATTTATGCTGTGAGAGCCCAGAGAACATTTATAATCTGTGAAACATAGGAGGGCATCTAGAGGTTTTTAGTGGCAATGTTTCTGGTTCATATTAGATCAAAGCATATTAATCTGCAGGAAGAGAATCTGATTCATACCTGAAGATATAATAGGCATCTGGCTTTCCTAATGAGAAGTGGTCCAGGGCGTAGGGCCTTTCCGGCTGCTATTACTGAGAGAAAGAGGGGTAGGAGGAGGAGGGGACTTTCAGTGTCAGACATGCTCCCAGGAAGGCTGATTTTCATTCCTGAAGGAGGCAGGTGACACACAAATGACCAAACAATCTAATACCACAGGACATCCCAGGCAGAGTTAATTCACAGAGCTGAAATTAAACATGATTCATTTTTAACAAAAATATTTCACAACAAGACCCAGAGCCTTTTACTATCCTTTGTGGAATGGGATCCACTTAAGAAAAGTTACCTGCATGAAATTTCTTTGATGGTCTGACTCCCACTTCATGTTTCTTTGGCCGAGGTCTTTGGCTAAGATTCCCTGAAGAAGTGCGCAGAAGCAGAATGCACTGTGATCCCAGAATGTCCTCTAGAGTCTAAAGGTGACTTCATGGCAAGAAAGCTGGAGTCCTCTGTGTAATAAACAGAGTCGGTTGCTTCCCAGAATTCGTCAGTCAGGGATTACTTACTATCTGCATGCTGTTTGAACTTCCATCCTTGGAAAATTCACGTGGGCTTTCTGGCACTCCGCAAAACTGTTTCCATTTGTGTTTCAAATAGCACAGAAAAATTCAGGAATTGTACTTTAATTCACAACTTCAATTCATTATAGACCATATTGTTTAATTGCCCAAATATTGGGAATCTTAAGGTAAAGCTGATATAGTTTTGTATGTTTGTTTGTTTTGTCTTGTGTTTCAAAGCTGGCTTAGGAGTTCCTGCATGTATTAGCACCTATAAACTCGATCCATACTAGTCTTGGAATTTGAAAAATGAGTAGGTTCACGTATACAAAAAATATAGCAAAAGGAAAATAAGAGTCTTTTATTTATTTTTTAATGTATTTTTTTTATTGATTTTAGAGAGGAAATGAGAAGGGGAGAGAGATAGAAAATCAATGATGAGAGAGAATCCTGCATGCCCCGCACTGGGGACTGAGCCTGCAACCTGGGCATGTGCCCTGACTGTGAATCGAACCGTAACCTCCTGGTTCATAGGTCAATGTTCAACCGCTGGGCCACACCAGCCATGCTGGAAAGCAATCCAGATCTTCTTTTCTAGGTATTTCATATCTTTTAAGTGAAACCTTTTTGAAAAGTTGATATTTCAGTTGAATAAATGAATACATAACAGCTTAATAAATACCTTTTCTTCAAATATTATAACAATTTTTATGACCATATTGGCATGACATATTTTGATAATTTGTAGTGAAATGTTATAAATACAAAGTAATTTGAATTCTTGAGTTCAGCATCTGCATTCAGGTACAATGAATTATATCCACATTTGGACTTATCTATAGTTGATCTGCTATAACTACCATAATGATTGTTTCCAAAAGTTTATTAATACTAACATAGCTTGCTTCACTAGGTTCAAATAACTAGGCATTAGTTAGGCTGTTCTTATGTTAAAATAGGAATCTACACAACCCAAAATCAAAGCATAAATTTCACATGTTCAGAGATGTTGTATCAGACCATGTGATAATTTCTATTGATTCAGCCCCATGCTAAGTGCATCATCTCACTTTTACTCCAGAAATAATTTGGGGAATACATATAACAGTAGTCCCATGGTTACAAATGAAGAAATGGAGAATGAGGGAATTAGTCATCTACCCAAAGGCACAGCTGAGACATAGAAGAGCCAAGGATTTAAACTAAAGTCTCTGATTCTCAAGCCTCTCAGTTTGAGAACCTTCCTTCCATCTGCACAAGAAGCCTTGCTTCACACTGTACTATACTGTGCAAATGAAGACACTATTTTGATGGTCTAATGCAGTGGTTCTCAACCTGTGGGTCTCGACCCCTTTGGCGGTTGAACGACCCTTTCACAGGGGTCGCCTAAGACCATCCTGCATATCAGATATTTACATTACGATTCACAACAGTAGCAACATTACAGTTATGAAGTAGCAACGAAAATAATTTTATGGTTGGGTCACAACATGAGGAACTGTATTTAAAGGGCCAGAAGGTTGAGAACCACTGTAATGGTTCTGAGTCCTACTTAGTTAATTAACCAATCAACAAATACTTATTTTTCACCCATCCCTGCTGCTCCAGGTGAGTTCTGGGAAGGTATGGAGATCTCTGTTAACTACACAAAGAAGAGAATCACTCGTACCTTTACTCTGAAAACAAGGAGCCAATATGTGCATGTTGGGCATATTCATAGTGGATCTGTATGTATAGTTAGGGAAAGAACAAAACAGCTGTTTTTCCCCTAAAGGGCAGAAAACATTTTCCTCTCTGCATCTTACAAAATTCATGTGGTTTAGCTGTTCCTTCCTCCTCATTCATCTTCTGTATTATTGAATTTCTGTATGTAATGTGGTATCATAGAAAGAGTGATTGAGTTCTAGATCTAGCACTCTTAAGTTCTTTATGTCGTTGAACCTTTGTAAAATGGGAATAATAATACATTAAGTGAGACAGTGCCTGTTAAGCACATTATCTGGGATGTGGTTCACTCAGAAACCAAGCACCCTGCCATACTTTGCTCACTTAATCCTTCCAAAAACCTGTGTATCCACTGAATGTATATCTGTGCATACGCATAGCCTCTCTGGAGCGCCCGCTGGCCTCCACATCTGACCAAGTGGCGTCACCCACTCCTTTGGCCATTTTTCCGTTCTCCAAACTTACAAAGTTGACATGACATAGGAACAGAGCAGACTGCTATTGGTTCTACACAGGGAACATTATTCTCCCCGTGTCTCTGTGAACACACTGACTGGGGATAGTGACTCCAGGTTCTAATTGTTCAACAAACAAAACAGCTGTTCTCTCCCTAAAGGGCAGAAAACTGTTTTCCTCTCTGCATCTTACAAAACTCATATAGTTTAGCTGTTCCTTCCTCCTCAGCTACCTCCTAACTCTATTTAGAGTAGAAGTGGAAGATTCCACGTCCCTCTGAATAATGTCCTCCTCAGGGCCAAAGGCCCAAATTCAAGTTCTGTAGCATGAGACTGCGGGTTTCATATTCCAAAGCAGTTCCTACATCAAGCCTGATAACTGAAGCACATGTATTTGATTGCTACGTATTAGGGGTGACTGTCCTGGTAGTCTTCTTCATACATTTAAAAACAACAACAACCTCGATATAGTTATTTTAATAGTGACCCCATAATTAAAAAAGAACTTAAAAATATATAGAGTTGGATTTCAAGTGTCACTACAACTTAAAGAGCCCAAATGTTGTAAGCGTATCCTTTACTCAACACAGTGCCACGCTCCGTGGGGAACGGCCGAGTAGAGGCAGCGGGATTTAACGGTTCAAAGAGCGGACGTGGAGTTTCTGAGACCCAGATTTGAGTCCAGACTTCTGACTGTGTGATCTTGAGTACATTGCTTGGTCTTTCGAGCTGCAGTTTCTCTATCTGTAGAAAGGGAATGATAATAACAATAACACTAACAACGTCCAGGATTGTGGGGATTTATATAAAATAATACATGCAGAGCACAATGTTTAATATTTGGTACATAACTCAAAGTACTAGCTATCATTATACAATAAGATATTGTCAAGGTACTTTCCTGTCTTATTGAAGAGATAGCATGTACCCACAGAACAGAGAATATAATCCTGTTAATAGCTTACTAAATTGAGTGAAATATGTACTAAGGCTAGCATTGAGACACTGGGATTTTGAATTTACCTTGTTAGACACTATGTTAGTTTCTCGGGACTGCTCTAACAAAATGCCACAAATTGGGTGGCTTAAAACAACCGAAATATATTGTCTCAGAGTTCTGAGGCTAGAGTCTGAAATCAAGGTATGGGGAGTGTCATGCTCCCTCTGAAACCTGTGGGGGGAAGATCTTCTTTGCCTTTTCCAGCTCCGGTAGTCTCAGATGTTCCTTGTCTTGGGGCAGCATAATGCTCTTCTCCCTGTGTCTCTCCACATCATCTTCCCTCTATATGTGTCTGCTTTTTAAAAATATATATATTTTTTATTGATTTCAGAGAGGAAGAGAGAAGGAGAGAGAGATAGAAACATTAATGATGAGAGAGAATCATTGATCAGCTGCCTCCTGCACACCCCACAGTGGGGACTGAGCACTCACCCTATGCACAGTTGCCTAACTATATTCACACAACATGTGCCCTTGACTGAAATCAAACCCGGGACCCTTCAGTCCACAGGCCAACACTCAATCCACTGAGCCAAACCAGCCAGGGCAATATGTGTCTGATTTTCTGTCCAAATTTCCCTTTTTATAAGGACAACAGTTATATTGGATTGGGGTCCACTTTAAGGACCTCATTTTAATTTGATTACCTCTGTAAAGACCAAACTGCCAGAAAAGGTCACATTCTGATTTACTGGGGGATGGACTGCAACATATCTTTTTGGGAGGACACAATTCATCTAAGAGATGTAATCCTTATTCAATCTAAATTCATGCACTCTCTGAATTCTATTCACAGATTCTTTGGGGGCCCTGCTTTTAATAGCAACATTCTCTGTAAGAGCGGTTAGATTCTCTGCTTTCTACTTCTCTTCCCCCTTTCACTAGCAAGTCCACACCAGTCAGGCTTTTCTCCTCTTAATTCACTGTCACTGTTTCTTATCAAGGTCACCAATGACTCCTGTGTTGTTATAGCCAATGCTCTTGCTTGCCTGATCAGCAGTATTTGAGACAATCGATCATTCTTTCTTTTTTATCTACTTTTCTCCTCGTGGCTTCAAGGATATACACTCCCTAGGTTTTCCTCCTGTCTTTCTGGCCACAAGTTCTCAAATCCCTTGACTGGTTCCTCATCTTCTGCCTGCTAAATCTTGGAGTAGTGCAGAACTCAATCCTTAGGCATCTATTTCTATCAGTACACATTCTCTTATTCATCTCATCCAGGCTTGAGGTCTTAAATACTCATTGTACTCTAATTGCCCCCCACACAGTAATTATAACTCCAGCCATGACCTAGCCACTGAATTCCACACTACTGTATCCTACTGCCTACTCATTATCTCCACCTGGTTGCCTATTCATCACACCCAAATCTAGTGTCTGATGTTCTCCCCAAACCTGCTTTTCTTGTCCTCTTTATTATCTGAGCAAGTGGCAGCTCCTTTCTTTCAGGTGCTTTAGTCATACCCCTTGAAATCAGGTTTAACTCTTCTTTCTCACATCCCACATCCAATCCATCAGCAACCCTTGTCAGATCTATTTTCCAAGTATATCCTGAGTGTCACCATTTCCCACTACCTCACTGTTGCTAGCCAGACACAAGCCTCCACGCTCTTTCTCTACTGTAGCCTCCTCACCACTCTCCCTGCTCTTTTTTTCTGTCCTGAATGTTGGAAATTCACAAATCTTACAACCAATCCATCCACTCCACTCCTCTGAATTCAGAAAAAATATGCACAGTTGCCTACCTATATTCAAAACTATTCTAAGTTTCTCATACTGCAAATGTCCACAATTCCAGAATGGTGGATATTTTCCTATGAGTGACTTCATTTAGCAGCAACATCATTAACGTGGTAGGATTTTAAATGTAGCCTGCAGGTTTAATACCCATATTAAGACAGTTTTAAAAAGTATGGTACCTGAACTTTAGGAGCTTATTTTTTAAGATTTTTATCTTTATTGTTGAGGATATTACAATAAAGATGTCCCCCATTACTCCCCTCCGCTTGGTTCCCTCTGCCACCCCCAAGGCTTCACCATACTATTGCCTGTATCCATGGATTATGCATATATGCATATAAGTTCTTCAGTTATTCTCTGCCTGACCCCCATCCCCTTCCCTCTGAGCTTATTTTTAAAGGATGCTCAGAAATTGTTTCAGATGTCTAAAGGAAATTATGACCTATGTCCTCAAAATATTAATTTACTTCTGTCATGTGACTGCCAAAAACACAAAATGTGTTAGTTTAGCTGCATTCTTCTACCGTTCATTCTCTACTATGGAATCAGAAAATAATAGAAGTGCTTCAAGTAGCTTACTTAGAGTGCTGGTAACCTTTCTTAGCAATTATTTATGTCACCCATTCAATAAACACTATTGAATGGCTTTTATGTGCAAGGCACTTCAGTGGGTGCTGAGGATGAAAAGATTATAAAATCCAGTGAATATCCTCAGAGAGATCACAGACAAATGGAGGAGGTGGAGGAGTAAATAGCTTGGTGTAATGCAATGTGATACACATCATAATAGAGGCGGTAGCTATTAGGTGCAACAATAGCACAAAGAATGGAATGATCAGCCCTGTTTAAATGCCTCAGGAAGTTTCACCCTGAGTTATTGTCTGGGATTTCTTGAAAAATAATAAACATGGTCATCTTGGTTACCAGATTTAAAGGGTACTTGTCTCTACCACACACCTCATAGAGTCATAGGGAATGGAAACACCCTAGGCTGGAAAAATGCCAGCTTCAAATGTTCCAGAAAGGGGCCTCTATTCTGAAGCTTCCTAAAGTAGATATATTCCGGCACCTCTCTTATTCACTCCTGCTGACACTGGGGAGCAAAGTGCAGGAGAGGTTCAGGGCATGGACAGCAATGCATCACAAACCAGATTGCCGTGGGAGAGATCTAGAACCTAAACAGAAAAAGCAAGATGGGGTGTCAGAGTCTTTAAGAACAGGAAGGAATTGAGGGGCAATGTGAGATAAAGCTCTGAAGGCAGAGCAGTAATAGTGGGTCCTCTGAATTGTAGGAGTCAGAGCCGGGCTCAGAATGGATATAGCCTCTAGCAGGGGTAGCAAACTTATAGCCTAGGAGCCAAATTTGACCTTCAGTTGTATTTGGTTGAGAATAGTTAATATTTTAAAAAAATTACTTTAAATACTTTTAGGCAGGTCACATGCTCTCCATTTCACCACAGTCCCCCGTGTTGTCTAGTACCCCCTCAGAGAGTCCTTAATGAGCTCAGGCTGCTGTTTCTTAAGGGGTCCAGGAATTGCACAGCTGGAGAGGGAGCAAGCCCTGCCCCTTAACACAGCCCAGCAATCCTCACAGGCTCATAAATCTGCATGTGTATAAATTCCAATGTGAATTTTTTTACAGTAGGCAGAATCAACAAACCTTGGGTATTGACTAGATCTGGTCCTTAGGAATCAGCTCAATACTTTTTATGAAACTGACTTTAAAAGGGAGTTCAAAAGATCTCAAAATAATAGTATGAAAATAGCATTTGTGATTTTCAATTGCCTTGTAAAATACTTTTTTTTGAAGGTTCTGATTGTCTGAAAAGTCCAGACCATACATGCCAAAGGTCCAACACTTGAAATGTCATGAATCTCATAAACCCCTGCCTCGTGTAGGGGACATTTATTATAAATTCCTTGTGGGAGGCAGAACACTGACCTCCCAAAGATGTCCACATACTAATCCTCAGAAGCCGTGAATATGTCAGGGTAGGTGACAGAGGAGAATTAAGGTTGTTTATCAGCTAGCCTTGAGATTGTCCTGCCTTATCCCAGTAGACACAATGTTATTACTGTGGTCCTTGTAAGTGGAAGAGGGAGTCCAAAGAGAGATGACAACCAGAGAGTGGGCAGCATGAGAAGGACTTAAACAGGCATGATGTGCTTTGAATGTTGAGGGAGGAGTCTGTGAGCCTAGGAATACTGTGGCCTCTAGAAGCTGGAAAAGGCAAGGAAATGGATTATCCCCAGAGCCTCCAGAGGGAATGCATTCCTGCCAACACCTTGTTTTAGGCCAATAAGACTTGTTTTGAAATTCTGACCTCCAGAACTGCAAGATAGTAAATTTGAGTTGGCTTAAGCCACTGAGTTTGTGGTCATTTGTTATAGAGGGACTATAAAACTAATTCACTCCAGAATGAGGCATGAGGAGATCAGTGTGGCTCATTTGCTACCATTCATGTTGTTTTAAACCAAGCTTAACCCTCTGATATTTATAATTTGGCATATACAACAATCATCTTTTTTTTATTGATTTCAGAGAGAGGAAGGGAGAGGGAAAGAGAGATAGAAACATCAATGATGAAAGAGAATCATTGATCAGCTGCCTCCTGCTCATCCCCTACTGGTGATCAAGCCCACAACCAAGGCATGTGCCCTTGACCAGGAATCGAACTGTGACCTCCTGGTTCATGGGTCAACACTCAACCACTGAGCCACACTGGCCTGGCAAAATCATCATTTGTTTATGACATAACTGACTTATTTCCAAAAGATAATGTGAAGTTCTTTCAGCTTCATAAACCAATCAAATGTGTTTTTAAATGGCGAAAGCTAAGGATTCCAAGGGCAGCTTTCCAAATCTTGAAAACCCATCACAACCATTTACTCAGCACTGTTTTGCTTGTCAATTGTGATTATGATCATAAAATATAGTTCCATGTTTAGATAGGGATTTCTTTTTTTTGTAAGAGGAGAACCAAATTTTAAATTACGTTGGAGTGATAGATGTCTGAGGTTACTACAAAGACTCTAGACTGGTAAAGTGAAAAAGGAATATAAAAGGAAGTCTTTTCACAATTGTTCTATTTCTATTAATTAGTATTTTCAAAGGAAAAACACATTCTGACACCTGATAATTTCTAAATTGGTGTGACACTTAATGGGTTGCCGTAATAGGATTACCAAACATATAGGAGGAGCTAATTACAAGGTATTTAATTTGGAAATCACAACCATTGCAAAATGGCTCTAAAGCTGGATTTTTTGGGTGTTTGTCATAGACGGGAAGAACAAATGAGTTAGTTAGGAATTCAGTCCTGTCTCGTCTGAATTTTCCAAGGTGTATTCTGATTTTTAGTTGTATGAGGGGAAAAAATTCAGTCTGGGTAGTTTTTTTAAAAAAAAACAACAACAACAAATTTCCACTTAAGGTGTGCTTCTTTTATTCTGGACCTGGTCTTAATGTTTTCTTTATGCATTGCTAGATCCTCGTTCTTCAAAGTGGGCATAGAGTACTGATGGACAAATTAAGGGGGGGGACCCAATGGGAGGAGGAAGAGGGGCAAGGTAAGCGGCAAGGCAAGCGAGCCTAGGGTACAGAATTTAAGGAGGTGCTCACTCTCTGCACCTGCATGACCCTGAGGGTGGTGCCTCCGTAAGAGAGAGGCACCCAGGACACACAAGGAAGGAGGCACTCGCTCTCAGGTCACCCACATGCTGAGTTGGCACTTGCACCATCCTGAATGCCTCCTTACATTTTGCACCCAGGGCGCCTCACTTGTCTCAGTAGCCTCACCCTAAAGATAACGACGCCTGTAATGATAAATATAAGCCTATCTCTGGCTTTGAAGTCAGGTTTTGTCCTGGGCCTTCTCATGTATTCCAGACCATCCTTCTTTGCCAAATCCTGGGCCATTAAAAAGGCTGTACAGAAGGTTTACCTTGTATGGCTCCAGATCAGTCCAGAAATGGGCAGGTCCCTCCTTTGAACTATACCCCCCCACCCCTGAGGTTACCCTGGTCAAGGTTCTAGGCACACTCCTCAGAGCTCGACTCTACAGTTAGCTCCGATCTAAAACACACCTTCCATGTGTGAACAGAACTTCAGAGAACAGGATTAATTCAACTCTCCTATTCCAGAAAACTCTTTAGTCAGTGATGAGTTGAATCTATTTTATACAGATAGAAACACTTAAAATTTCATAAAATCTGTCCAAATTCGGATTGGTAAACTATAGATGTAGTGAACACGATACTTGCATCTTCTGGACATGCTGCCATTGCCAATTCTGCCTCTTATGGAAAGGGTCGCTTGCATGGAATGCCAGTGCCACATAGTGCAGATATAATATGGGTTTTGTTTGGAGGACAATTAATAAGCAGACACAGAGCAGTGTGCACACAATCATTTGAACTCCCCTCCCACAGCTTAGGCCAGGCGAGGATGCGTGCATGCACCAGGCATCGCCACAGCCCTGGAGAGAATGCTCTATGTATTTATAGGGTCAGTGGTCAGGGCACATCTATATAATTGTGCAACAGTGGAAGCTCTCTGGCGAGGGAAGTGGCCTTATTAGCAGGAGAAGGCCTCTGAAGCCCAGCAGTTGGTCTCAGCTCATTTTCCGTTGAGCTGAGCCAGCCTTCTGCTCAGCTAGTGAAAGAGGGAAGGAAACAGACCTCAGGAGCCATGCGTATTTGTCTCTCGCTAACAATAGGTCTGTTGTTCTCTCTGTCTAATTGTGAGCAATTTGAGAGGAAAGACAAAATCATATGGATTTTTGCAACTCCCGTGGTCCCCTGCCTGGGGTTGAGTGCTTAATGCATGTTTGTTGATTGAATGAATGAAATAATAAACTTCAATCAATGCTGCATGAATGCTGTGTTTAAAAAAAATAACTATATGCTTTCATGGCAACTTGCAAACATTGGCTGTGCCTGCACGATGGCGAGCCACATATTCTGGCAGAGAACAAACCAGCACATATGGTTGAGGGTGGCTGTTGTGTGTCCTTAATGTGGAAATTGGTAGCATCCTTTCTCCCCCAGCCCTTTTCACTTTTGTTTCATAACATTTGTCTCTACTATGTTGAGAGACGTTAAGACAGAGACCTCCTTTAGTTGTCAGTGCCTTGAGGTTTACAGCCAGCCTTCTGCCAGTGTCTTTCTAGTTGTGCATGGATGGTGTGTTTGGAGGGGAGACGATCAAGGGTAAACAATAGAATATCCATGTTCATTTCTTTGAAATATTTTTCAAATATTGAAAATATTCTTTTGTGTGTAAATTTAGTATTCATAATAACAATAGCAGTGATCATCATTCTTTTTATTATAGCCAGTGCATTTTGAACATTCACTCTGTGTTACAGGATACCGAGTGCTTTATGTCACTTAATCCTTCATTAAACCCATTGCCAGCACATTTCCAGACCTGAGTTCACCCTGGAGTCCTTCCAGGTGTTTGTTTTAGCGTGATGTTTCTTATCCTCCAGCAGCCCATCATATATATTTAGGGAAGTCACTGAGAGACAGTCAAACCGGTTTTACTGCATCTTCCTAAAGCCTTTAGGGTTGACAGTCATCTATTCATCCATGGCGGTTTCATTCTTTCATAGGAGAAAACTATGTCCTATTCTGGATATTCAAAGGGTGTGTGATCAAAACCTCAACTTTATAAATATTAACATTGTATTAGTGTTCCTACATACTAGCTATCTTCTTGTTGAAGTATTTGTTTAAAAGTGAAGCTATAGTTGGTTTCTTGTTAATCAGAAAAACACAAACCTATATCCACTTAATTAAATGTATCCACTTAATTAAAAAATATGCTGGTCATCGAGAAAGTTGATGGTTGTAAGCCAGTTTCTTTAAAAAGAATGTATACAGTTTGATGAATTTGGACATAAGCATATACCCATGAAACAATCACCACGCTCAAGGCAATAGACATATCTGTCATCACCTCCAAAAGTTTCCTTGTGTCCTTTTGTGGCATATTTTTCCTGTGGTAGCAACACTTAACACATGTTTTACTCTCAACAATTTTTTAAGTGCACAATACAGTATTATTTTAAACCGTAGGCACTATGTTTAAACAACAGATCTCTGTAACTTATTCATTTCACATAACTGAATTGTTATACCCATTGAACACAACTCCTATTTCCCCCTCCCTACCAGCCTCTGCAGCCACCTTCTTACTGCCTGCATCCATGGTTTGACTATTTTAGATACCTCGTGTACCGGTAAGTGGAGTCATGCAGTTTTTGCTCTTCTGCGACTGGCTCATTTCACTTAGCATAATGTCCCCCAGGTTATCCATGTTGTTGCAAATAGCAGGATTTTCTTTTGTTTTAAGGATAGGTAATATCCCACTGTATGCGTACAGCACTTGTTCTTTACCCATTCATCTGTTGATAGACCCTTGGGTTGTTTCCATATCTTGACTATTATGAACAGTGCTGCAGTGGACATGGAGTGAAGGCATCTCTTTGAGATCCCAATTGTAGTTCTTTTGGTTACATACTCAGAAGTGAGATTGCTGGATGACGGTAGTTCTGTTTTTAGTTTTCTGAGTAACAGCCATACTGTTTTCCATAGCATAAGCCAGAGTTTCTGAACCTCAGCACTAGCACCATATTGGACCAGATAATTACTTGTCATGGGAGCCTGTCCAATGCATCCTAGGGTGTTTTGCAGCATCCCTGGCCTCTACCCACTAGATGTCAGTAGCATCCCCTTTCCCCCCCTAGTGTGACAATCGAAATTATCTCTGGATATTGCTAAATGTCCTCTCGGGGCAAAATTCCCCCAGCTGGGAACCACTGTTCTAAGCCCATAGACTAAAATGCTCGATCTTGCACAACAACAGAAATTTGCTGTTTCCTCTTGTGGCCCTTAAGGCAGATTGTATGCAGTTTCAATATTTGGCTTTAGTCCTTAGATAAATACATACATACATACATACACACACATATATATAATTTCTTCCCTTCAACAACTTATAATCAAGATTTAATATTTTTTATTTGACTATTTTAAAACCAGTAATAGATTCTAATGTTGGATGTTTTATTTCACGATAGGTTTTTTTTTCAATAGAAAGCTTTTAAAATACGCATGAATAATTTTATGCTTTAAGCATTTTTATTCTTTTAAGTATTCATATAAATATAGAGTAAACTGGTTTATTTTATATCTTTCTAGATATCTCATGCATTTCTAACTATTTATTTTTCTCTATGACAAATACAGAGGGTTTATAGCAGGAAATCATGTAGTAAGGGCCTTCTATGCTTTAAAAAGGAGACTATAGTCATAGCGAGAGACCCAAAAACCCTAAAAAAGGACCCAGGAATAAATAAGTCAAGGGCAAAAAACTCACCTAAAGTTTCCTTTCTTCCTAAATTTATCCAGTTATCTTCAAGCATGATGCCTGTTCCCCTTTTAAAAAACCATTGTACTTCACAAAATGTACAAGTCCTTTATGCTCGCACTTCTGCTTTTGACTTCACCAAAGAAAATGGGGAAATGTCTGAAACACCAACTTACACTCATGTAGGTAAACTCTCAGAATTATGAGGGAACTTGAGAAACCAGGCATGGGATTTTATACCCGGTATTAGAAATAGAAACCTAGTCCTGTGCCTAATAATTTGTACTGTCTTGGTAAAAAAAAAAAAAAGTACTCTTCTGTCCGACTTAAATCCCTCATGCTGCAAGGAGACATGCTTTCCTTCCCTCTGTCCTCACTGCAAAATTGCTTTTCCCCAGCCCTTGCTTTCAAGCCACCCAGATTCCTAAAGTCTGCTATTTAGAATTTTCTTGGCTCTTTCTCCAGATGAGTCGATCCAGATTTCTTTGTCGTGATCTGTTTTCATCTGCAGCCCTCCGCACGCTTCCTTGAGGATCTTTGCTTCCCTTTGCAGTGCAGCTCCCTGAACTCAGGCAGGGCACACGCAGGATGCCAGGAGGGCACCTTGGAGGGCCTGGTGAGGGATCGTGATCGGCCTCAACCTACTGTTCCAACTGGAATAGAATCCTCTCTTCTTCGTTGTCAAGCAAAAAGTTGAGCTCCCTTTTGCCTTAAAAATAGTCCCTGCATGGTGTCTGCTTTCAAACTTTCCAAAGTGCTCAAGTTCACCAGCTCTTCCTAAATATAATGCTCTGTATCTTACAGAAGTGGGAACGGGGAAATTAGCAGCAAGTGAGCTCCTTATTTTTCTGCTGGTAATGCCCTATGGACCTTGAAAAACCCCTTTGCTGAAGGTGGGCTCTCCTGGTGCCTTTGTTCCTTCTCTATTTATTTTTGACAGCAGCAAAGGCTCATCCCAGCCTCATATTCTCCGACTGCAGCTCTTTTTTCTAACTCACCACACCACGCTAAGCTTCCAGACAAAAGCCTCTTGAAGACTATTTGAGAACTTTTGATCCACATGCAATCCCTTTGACAAACCAACTCAGGACGCTCTTTGTTAGTGGCGTCGTCTTTGCTAGCATCGCTACTCTACCTCAGTTTCTTTTATTTAGAAACTGTGCTGACCTGGTTGAAATATTCTTAGCCCACATGGGTGGACAGCTGTGCCTGGCCACGGAAGCAGGCAGCACCTGCTGTGCTCTTCCTGGCCGAGGCCAGGAAAGGAGGCTGCCGGCCAGCGGTCATTCGGGAGATGGAGGAGACCCGGAGAGTGGCGGAGAACGTTAACCAATCTTTAAGCAATTTTTCTTATTTGCAATCAAGTCAACATTGGACTTAGAGAAGCATAGACTAAATACAATGGGGTGTCCTGAATTGGATACTGGAACAGAAAAAAGGACATTAGTGGAAAACTGGTGCAATCTGATAATACCTGGAATTTTGTTCATGGTAACATGCCCATGTTAGTTTCTTCCTTTTGACAGATGGTCACGGGTATGTAAGATGTTCACAGAAGGGGAAACTATGGGCAGGGAATGTGGGCACTCTCTGGACTACCTTTGCACCTTTTCTGTAAATCTAAAATTACTCCAAAATAAAAAGTCTATTTTAGATGGCCCCAGCTCAGCCCCAGACCCCCCGCCACACCCCCTCACACCCACACACATGTTCTCCTATGCACTGGATGGAGTCAGGTAAACTGAGGCAGGAGAACTGCCACACTGGACTAGGAAGCACAGCACTTTCCCTTGACCCCTTGACCTTCCTTCCCTGCAGGGCCATGTCTACTTTTTGAGCTGCCCATAAATTTAAAATTAAAAAATTAAAAATTAGTGTAAAAAACGTTTATTTTAAAAGATAGCATATTTTTCTGTAGGGGAAAAAATTGTCATTTACATCTATCTCTTTGGTGGCTAGTATATTAAGGATCCGATTCAAAGAAAAATATTAACATAAAATACAGTTGTATTTTAATTAATTGTTGAGGCTATAACTCATCTATATCCCTGATGAAAATATATGATCATATGTTAGTTCTCTTGTGCTGTTTTTCCTACCTTCTGTTCTCAGCTTATCCATAAATTATTTACTCATGTACATGTTCCCTCATTCAATAATCATTCATAAAACCAGTTACTGAGCTAAACCCTGGGCAGGGGGCGGGGGGTTGGATAGAGATGAGTAAATCATGGATTTTGCCTTTAAGGACTGCACAACCTAATGGGGAATAAATATGCAAAGAGATAATTATCTTAAAAATCTAAATGCAGTGATGACAAATGAACACAGCAATTTTAATGGAAGCTAAGGAAGCCCACTGGGGAGGGGGCAGATCTCAGAAAAGCATCCTGGAGGTGACAGACCTCTTCTTCCAGGATGAGGAGGAATTAGGATGAGTGGATTAAAGAGCACATCGGGGTAGGAGTCTACATGATGTACTCAGGGAACTGGAGAGGTACAAGCTCTTAGCATAGCATGTGGGAGACAGCAGGGAGTGGTGAGACATGAAGCTGGAGGAACAGACAGGAGCCTGGCTTAGAGCCATGGAAATTCAGAGGGCCTTCAGTGGCTGGGCAGGACTGTGGATGAAATAGCAAGACAGCAAAAGATAAAGACCAGACCATTTCATCTTCCCCTTATTGACCATCAATTACGGTGGCTCAGGCATTTCTTGACAATGTAGCTGACCCCTGAAGGAGCAGGTCTGGCCATGAAAGGAGTCAATGGTTTTATAAATGGACTGATTATTCTTAGGCTCTTACCCTCTGCCCTAGCAGTTTATTTTTAGTGTTTATAGAGGTACTAATGCTCACTAATGATTGCTACTTAAACAAATCATGATACATAAGATAATTATTTTTATCCTGGCAAAAGGGTAAACAGTACATCTTTGATTTTTATTCATGGGGCAACCAATGTCTTTAATTACTTTTCATTTTAAAAACTTACGATGAAATATGAGAAGTTCTTAAAGAAGCTGATAAGCTGCTGCTTTTTAATGTTTTTTAGACTATTGATCACATTTGAATTGAGAACTTCTAAGATTAAAAGCACATCTGAGTAGTTCTTTTTTGATACAGGGTCCCTCCCTAAACTTTTTGCCGAGAAAAGCCAAATTTTACAATTCTTGGAGGCTATTGAGTAGGCAGATGATAGTAGTGGGTGTGTGTCTGTGTGTGTGTGTCCGTATGTGTGTTTGCGCGTGTACCCACACGTGGAAAGATAGAGTGAGGTAGCTGCTTATGCAGAACTAGACGGAAACCGAAGTAGAGTTTTGGCTAAACACCTTTTTACTTAAAGGGCATGTGGTTATGTTAGGGTTTACACCCATTCAGATATGAACTTGATCCGAGAAATTGATTATTCTTTGTTTGTGAACAGTTTCAGTAAGAAATTATTTCAGACAGGAAACGGTCTATTTCCATTCCTGGCCAGCGAATGATTCTTGATGCCTAGCTTTCCTTGCTCCGGTTTCTCTGGTTGGGTTTCTTCAGATACCAAGTCCTCTTGGTCATCTTTCCCTTGCTGAGGCCAGTGATGTTTCCCTGAGATGTGAAGAATAACCATCTGTTAGCTAAAGACCTCGCCTTGATGTAAGGCAACTGGTACTTAAAGGAACAAACTGAACCCAACCCCCTTTCATCCTGTAAGGCATAATATTTGTGGCCATTTTGTAACATTATTGTTTTCTTTAGGGACCTGAATTAAAGAGAGCAGGTCATCTACCCAAGACCTGCAAACACTTGGCTTTGACAATCAAATTATCCATTCCTTCAGCTTATGGGTTCTTTTCTGTTGCTGTCTGCAGAGTTGGACTTTCAGCTTAAAAGACCAGTGCACATATGGAAAATGTGTGTTGGATGGACTAATACGCAGTGTGCATTATCTGTAGCATATGAGAAATTGTGAATTGATAATACCATATATTGGCAAATGGAGTGACAAGCAACTGGCTGGTGAGAACTCCAGTTTTAGGGAAGGAAATGCCTGGGCATGGTGGCTGAGCTTTCTGCTTCCTCCTCCTTTGGAAAATGGGTTGAATATTTTAGGTTCATCTGCAGGCCTATATTACATTTAATGGCACAGCATCCTGGCATGCACTAGTGCCATGCTGAGAGGTTGGCAGCCAAAATGAGCTGGCTCATGGTCCCACTTCATTATTTGATTGCAGACTATGAGGGGGAAATGATAGTATTCTAGTTCCTCTTTTTGGGAAAGTCTGCATTCCATTTCAGAATGTTTCATTGCCAGATATTGCCTAGCTTTCAAGTGTAGTTCCTCTCGTCCAACCCAGCAAAATAAGCCTGAAAGCCCAAGAAATGTGTTTACTTCCATTTCAGTCATTAAGATGTCGCCAGTTGTTACTGTCCTTATGTTGTGTCTCAAGGGTCACTGACTTATGGGATATTTCTGGATGTTTTTTAAAAACGTGGTTAGTAGAAGAAAACAGGAGATTGAATAGCATCAAATTTATTATGACAGTAACCAACAGGGCAACTGGAGTTAGCATCCTTGTAGCTTTTGTAAATTACTCAGTAGTTTGTCAATACTAATGGCAGAGTTCATTACTGGATTTTGATTGGAGTAACAGTGGCTCCATTTCAGCAGATAAATACTGAGGATTTGAATCTTTAGTAAAATTAATGACAGCTGGAGGAATTCCCAGCTGCACATGTTATTGGAAGCGCTTAACTACCCAATTAATCATGAATGGATGGATTCAGTGAAACACGAAATTCAATCTGCTTTTGCAGGGGTGGTTTCGGAAAAATTGGAGGCAAGCATTTTCCTCTACTGAATGCACCTCAGTAGTTGAGTGGCTAGTAAAATGCAATACATTCTTTTCTTAAAGAGCAATGCAAAGAAATGTTTGTCCCTCCCTCCCTACCTCTTCTACCTGTATACCAACCTACCTACAGACATTTATTATACACCTTCCATGAGCCAAGCCCATGTTTGGGGCACAAAGATGAAAAAGGTGCAGTACCTGCCCTGAGTAGTTATTGTCAGAAAGATAGAACAACTACACATACAAATTATAACACAGTTTATGGATGGAATGGAGTTTGCCAGATGGACAAGGAGAGAAGAGGCTTTTCAAATGAGAGTCAGCACCCTGTACAAGGGCAGGGAGGAGCCTCCCCCGTCCCAGTCAACAAGTATTTCCTGAGTGCCTGCTATGTGCCACACACTGTGAGTTAAACATGTTTGGAAAAACTTGAGGTGCATATTCTGACCTGAGCATGTTGGAGGAGAAAGATGAAAGATGAACTTGGCTGTTGCCAAGAACAATTTAAGATACCATTAGAATAATGTTGCTCCCAGTTTTGTTCTTCTTTTCAAAGTAAATGAACATACATATTGCTTTGTTTCGTTTTTAATCCTCACCCAAGGATATTTTTTCATTGATTTTTCTTTAGAGAGAGGGTGGAGGGGGGGGCAGGGGGAGAGAGAGAGAGAGAGAGAGAGAGAGGAACATTGATGTGAGAGAGACACATCGATTGGTTGACTCCTGCACACACCCCAACTGGAGTTGGGTAAGAGAACCCACATCCCAGGGACGTGCCTTTGACCAGGAATCAAATACAAGACTCTCTGGTGTGTAGGCCAACACTCTAAACACTGAACCACACCGACCAGAGCAACAGACATTTTCTTATTTCTGTTTTAGATTGATGTGGATTAGATAAAGAATAATGGGACAGTGTTTCTGAGTTGATTCAGTACATGTTTATACCGAATCTTAGTAAATATGCAAAGAAACATACTGAATAAATCACAAACTCAGCGTTCAAGGGCAGAACTAGGCCAACTAGTGGCACAGAGAACTTAGTTTCTTATTTGGAAACTTGCAAATGGCTAGCACCTGGGCAGACAGCAAGAGAGGCATTGAAAACCCTCCTTTCTGAAAAGAGAGGCTATTAAAAAATGTTTAAAACAGATAGTAGCAACCAAGGGCTCAAAAGAACTATCTGAATACTTTTCTAAAGAAAATGAAGCAAAGTTTCATTCATCACAAATGGTAGAATACAATTTGATGAAAATTATTGTGTGTTTTTTAAAATTTCTACTTGCACCTCATCCAGCAGAGACTTTGAGATGACTTCAAAGACTACATACAGCCCCGCGAAAAAGTTAGTAGCAGATCAGAGTCATGGAAAGTATAAATTGAAATAAGGGATCTATTCCAAGAGGAAAGTCAAGACGTAGTTCTGAGCTTCCTGGTGGCTGAAGCAAAAAAAAACAACAACCCCAAAATATAATCAACTGTAGGCTTCTCATTGTAGGGAGAACACGTGTCAGGACATATCGTGACTTGATTTTTATTATCTAGGACACAGGATTCTAATATTTGTGAAGAACCCTTCTTCATTTAGTCATCTGAGGTAGAAGTTGCTTGTACCAGCCTGCCATGTGTTGAGGCACGTTGGCACGGGGGTGGGGAGGCAGGGCATCCAGGGGGCATTTTGTTGCAGTTTTCATGTGAGCTTCAGTTGGCATTCCATGAACACACAAGTGCTGGTGTTATCCACTCAGGAGAATGTTGCCAACTTCAGCTGGATTCCACTTTATTCTCATGAGGGCTGCTTGTGGACAACATGCACAGTGACTGGTTTTCTGGTAAAGTCGGGTGTTCTCTCAGCATGAGCTTCATTTCCCCTTCATATTTAGCATCTTTACAGTATTCTTGCTAAATGGTGAGAGGTCCTATTGTCGTTCCGGTTTTGTAATGGTGATAGAATTGGCAATAAATCCAAGTTCCCTGGAATTTGTTCAGCAAAGCCGTGGTTGCTTAAAATAAGAAATGTTTGTTTCTCAAATTCTTGTCCTCAACATTAATATAGGCCCCAGGCCCTCCCCAGTGAGGCATTTTGCTTGTCCATCCTTGTCCATTTTATGCCGTCTTTGGTTATAAATAACTTCTGGAACAAGTACCAGACCACATTTTAATAGCAATGTTCAAAATGCAATCCACATTCCTTTCTAAATGCTTGGTGATCTTTTCTTCTAGGAAGGATTATTTACTTATTTTAATTTTGCAAAACTGGAGGTGGTAGTGCCTTGAAGCCGAGCAGCTTAAGTTGGTGAAGAATCTTTTCACAAAGTATGAAGTTAATATTGAGGATTTATTGGACTTGTTAGATAAGGAACCGCATGTATTTTAAAACTTTCCCAGCTTTACTATATTTTCTCTCATATCAGCTCTGATTTTTTTTTCTTGTTTCTGCTGAACCGAAGATAGATCAAACCTGAGACCCTGTGGTGTGTGGGCCAGTGTTAGTTGATGAATTTAGCATATTTTTTAAAAATATATTTAAAAATATATATTTTTATTGATTTCAGAGAAGAAGGGAGAGGGAGAGATAGAAACATCAATGATGATGAGAAAGAGTCATTGATTGGCTGCCTCCTGCACACCCCCTGCTGGGGATCAAGCCTACAACCCGGGCATATGCCCCCACTGGGAATCCAACCGTAACCTCTTGGTTCATAGGTCGACGCTCAACCACTGAGCCACACTGGCCGGGCTTAACATGTATTTTTTAAAGAAAAACAAAACAAAAAACACACACAAAAAACTGTGAAAACTGCTCATCTTAAAGTTGAAAATGGTTGAACTAAAGGATCTCTTCCATCTCCTCTATCACATTTAGTTAGCATTTCATACAGTGCCGATGCCTAGCACATACTACACAATCAGTAAATTGTATGTGTTTCCTATACCCTGTCAACCATTTTTAGAATATGCTCATTGAAATGTGTTTCTGGGTTACCTTGGCCTCCCTTTCCCCCCTGCCATGTTTCCAGTCTCCCTGTTGGTCTCTCTGGCCACACAGAGCCTCCTAATGCTGCCTCCTCCACCTGAAACCCTCCCACCCAAGCGCAGCATCCGCAGTCTCCCCCAGCCAGGGGCTGCAGACACCTCCTCCTGCCCCCCCGCCCCCAGTGGGGGGGTTGGACTCTGCATTCACTCCCCTCTACAATTTTATTTCCAGCTACTGCTCCTCATGAACCGCTGAACATCTCACTCCCCAGCATGTCGGGCAAGGGGCTGCTTTCATGCCTGTGTTCCCACAGCCTCTGCCTTCTCTTGCAATGCCTGGCGACATGGTTTTGACCCCAGCCTGGCCTTCAGGTGAAGTCCTAGCCCTGCCTTCTCCATGCGGCTTACGTGGCTCAGCCATTTCGGACTGACCTCTACTGTGTCACAACTCCAAAGGCAGTAGACCCACCCACACCACACCCACCCGCTGTGTTTTTTCTTAAATAACGTAGTTCTAGCACTGAATTGCCATTTTTCATTAACACGTTCTCACCTCAACTTCATTGTAAATGTTAAAAGGTATGACACATGCCTTTTCCATCTCTAAGTCCACAACTCCCACCCCAATACTGACAGCAGAGTTGCCAAGCTTAATTGTTCTCCAAACATTTCTTTTATTTCCCTGCCTTTTGTCCTTGCTGGGGCTTTGGCTGTGCAGCCTATTCCTGGCAGCCCTGATAACACCCCATCTTCTCCCAAAGATCTTGTGTCCCTCCAAACAGAATTAATCTGCTCTATTCAGAACTGGACTTGCATTATTGTTACAGCACCTCTCATGCTCTCCTTCATACTGTGGTTACTTGCGTAACTGTCTGCCCTGTCAAGAACATTAGGCAAATGTCTGTGGGTCCCCGCCTTTCCAGGGCCCGTATGCAGCGCTGGTCTTCATTCTCTGCCTGTTATTAGGAGAGAACTCCTACTGTTGTGTCTACATTTGCCCTAAGTTTCCTATTAAAGTACTGAGTCTCCCACAACCCAGAGCACAGGTGCACGCAGCCCTGAAGAGGGGAGGCACCCCGTGAAGGCTGCGGTTCTCAGGTGGCCCTCTCCCGACTGTGGGTCTCCCTGAGCCTTGCTGTGGTGGCATGGAGGGAGTTTATATCCCCGAAAATACTGGGGGAGGAGAAGGGCTTTCAGGATGGGCCCAATGAGGAAAAAGTTCTCTCACCAAATGGACATCATGTCTCTCATGTGTTGATAACGAACCCTATTTCTCTCTCAGGCTGTTGTCTTCACCTGAATGTGGAGTTTGCTCTACAGCCATTATCCTACCTAACAATGGAGATTATAGGACCATGGTACTCAACCATTTGTTAGCTTATTTCCAATCCAGCCATTTGAATTATATATATATATGACTCATGAATTTTTTCCTTATCTATTAAGAAGCAGAGTGATAACAAAAGACCTATTTTAATAAATTCACCAGAGCTTTAGAATGAGAATGCTTTTTTTAAAAAAAAATTTTAAGCATGTATTTCAAGGAAGCAAAAGGAGCAAGAAAATAGAAAAAGAAAACATAGCTAAGTAAGTGACCGCTACCTTATTTTCCTGATTGAAATGACACAAGGGCACACTCTGTGGCCAGAGAGCTCATGTTCTGACTTTGGAGGGAAAAGTGCCGTCTCTCAGATGTGACTCTGAACCCATTTAGGAGTCCAGAGGCTTCTGAGGGGTTGGCTGGTCTTCTTAACAGGTCTGGCCCTTAAACCCACAGGTAGGCGAGGACATGACTGTGTTCTGGGGTTGGGGACTGACCGGAGCCCTGGCCCTCTTGACGTGGCCCCTGGAGTCTTAAAGAGGAGGGCTCCGACATCAGCCTGGCCAATGGGCATGTCCTTGGAGCTGCCACAGTTCAGAGTGGAGAGTGAGTCAGCACCACAGGCCAAGGACAGCAGCTTTCTTCTTTGCTGCTCTCTAAAAAAACAAAACAAAACTGATCATCTTCAGGTTATTCCCAAAGAGGGACTACCTCCTGAGTAAACACAGCTTTTGCAGGCAGAAAAACTATGGAGGAATAATACCAACCTGATTCCTAAATTTCATTGTAGCCAATACCTTTAACTGTCCCTATCAAATTTCTTACTAGATAGAGTCTTTAATGCCTCTTACCTTGATTAATTCAAGCTTTACATCTACCCATTTTTTTTAGGGAAGGGTTAAACACAGCAAATTGGACTCACCCAAACACACAGGGCCAGGATAAGCCATGGAGTCAGCATGCTGGCTAGCCAGCCTTGGGTGGTTGCGCTGCCAACTGCTTACGCTGTTTGCCCTGAGTACATAATCTTCATAGCAGTTTCATAAGTTAATATGCTCCTTTTCAGAAAGGAAACTGAACATAGAAAGATTGTCTTGTCCAAAAGCAAACATCTAGTGAGTGGCAGCTTAGGATCACAACCCAGGCATTCTAGCCTCAAAGCCCAACTCAGAACTGCTTATTTGGGTCCAGATCTCATGTGAATGATCATTCTTTCTCCTTATGTTTCCTAATGAAAAATAACGGTGATTAGAATAGATCATAGTATCTCTCCCAGACACATTCTAAACAATAATTATATTATCTAACATTTTTTTCGTTTGGTCCAAAAGTTAACAACAACAACAAAAATGAGCAGGTGTGGCTTTCCTCTCTGACCACTTTGGATATATTAATGAGCTAAGGGGTAGGCCTGAAGGAATGCAAGAGAAAATCCACAGGTTTGATAGTCACATCCTTAGTATTAGTTGATTGTATGTACTTTCATGCCAGCGCAAATGCATACCCCATCACCAAGTACTCGAAGACCGAATTCCTGGCACTATGAAGACATCTTTAAGAGCAGACCTCAGAGGAATCTTTGAGATCATTCAGGAGATGCTCCTGCCTCAGGTGTAAATCTTGGCTTCACCAGTTAATGGCTGGGTGACTTCGGGAATGCAGCTAGACCCTCCGTGATGTCTCAAGAGCTGTGGAGAGAAATCAAGTGAATGCACTGGAGAGAATATAGCATGCTCAGTAATTGTCAGTTCAATCTAAATGCAAAGAGAGTGAGAGAGAATGAGACAGAGAGGGGAGGCAGGGAGAGAGATTGATTTTATTTTCTTTATGCCTCCAGCCTCGGTTGTTTGCTCATGCAGCGCCTTACCAGCACCTCTTCTGGGCTTAGTTATTAGCTGTTAGCAAGGGCTATAGAGTCAGTCAGTCTTAAGTTCCCCACATATCACTGGTTGCATGACCTTGGGCACATTATTGGTGTCTGTAAGCCTTGTTTACTTCAGGCTGGATAATGAACTCTACCTCTTTAAGTTTTTAGTGACTAAATTGGATAATGTCTGAAAAGTGCTGTTTTATTCGAATTAAAGCCCTATTTCTAGTTCCAAAGGTTGAGCTAAGAATAAGTTCTTTTCCAATGAGCTCTAACACAGAATTATCAGATGGGAGTCAAGCTTGCTTTCATCTCCTCTCACCTCAGAACCCACTGGAGAAGAAGGGCACTACTCCAGGGAAGGGTGTGGGCTCTGGCCATTTGGGACTGCAGATGGGTTGGTCCATGCCGATGGGGAGGGCTGGGCCCTGTGTAGTAGGTAGCAAGGCCCTGGAAACCTAAGGAGGGATAGCGAACACAGCAGCCTGAGGACAAGTTTGGTGACACAAGCTGCATGGCTCTTACCTAGAGAGCAAGTATTGTTTGTGTGCACAAGGGACCCACCATACCTCTCAAATATCCTCAAATTAGTCACTGTCCTGTAATTCAGAAATAGCCTTTGTACCTAAATTACACTACTACACTAAGTTACATCATCATATTTTTAACCTAAGACCTACAGGCTTCATAAATATAGGAGATTGGGAACCAAAGAGAAAAACTCATACTAACCAGCCTCTGTTAGGGCCCAGGCCTTTCACAGGACATATTCTTCTCCAATGATCACAATGAATAAAAGTGTTTAGCCTTAACCATGGGACATAGTACGTGCTCAAAAAATGATAGTGGTTATTTTGTTATGATGATGATTTTTATATTATAACTAAGGCCCGGTACATGAATTCTTGCATGGGTGGGGTCCAGCAGGCCTGCCCCAATGGGGGCCCACTGGGCCGGGCCAGCCTGGGGGAGGGGCCTCGGGCGGTTGGCCAGTTGGCCCCACCCCCGATCAGGGTGCTGCGGGGTGCCGATTGGGGCCCGAGTCAGGCTGGTTGGCTGCCGCAGTGCAGTGCACGTCATAGCCACCAGTCATTCCAGTTGTTCTGGTCGTTCTGCCGTTCCGGTTGCTGGGCTTTTATATATAGATGATCACTAATATTTAATGTTACAGAAGTTGTTAGGAAGCAGATATTATCAAATTGGTTCTGGAAAGTGTGGAATCAAAGCTGCCCAACCCAAAGAGGTATATAGGCAGCAACAGCAACAACAAAAGGGAGGAAGAGGTGCTGCAGCTGGTGGAAGAAGTGGTTCTAGGGGTCAAGGCCAAACTGGAACCAAGGATTTAATAACTATTATGATCAAGGTTATGGAAATTACAACAGTGCCTATGGTGGTGATCAAAACTATAGTGGCTATGGCGGCTATGATTATACTCGGTAACTATGGGAACTATGGATATGGACAGGGATATGCAGACTACAGTGGCCAACAGAGCACTTATGGCAAGGCGTCTCGAGGGGGAAGCAATCACCAAAACAACTATCAGCCACATTAAAGGAGGACATTGGAGAAAACAGGAGGAGATTGCTAACGTAACCCATCTACAGGACGACGTTGAAGATTGATTGGTCTTCTGTTGCTCTACGATGATTATTTTGTAAAAGACGTTCTAGTGTACAAGACACAACTGTGTCCAGCTGTATATAGCCGCCCATTAGTTTTCTTTGTTTTTACCTTGTCTTTTGCCATCTGTGTTATGATTCAATGTGGATTTGTGTTTATACAAATTTTATTTGTATGATTTCATGTTAAATCTCAAATAAATGTTTCCTTATGTGATTATAAAAGAAGGAAGGAAAGAAAGAAAGAAAGAAAGAAAGAAAGAAAGAAAGAAAGAAAGAAAGAATGAAAGAAAGAAAGAAAGAGAAAGAAAAAGAGAAAGAAAGGAAGGAAGAAATAAAATAGACCACACTGTAAAAGTAGTGTTTTGTGGGCTACTTTGTAAACCCCTCTGGGGTAGTGTGAGAAGAAAGCATTCTCAGTCAGTTCCTTCATTCGAAGGGTTATAGAATCCACATTTACAAGAAACTGTTAGGTGCTTCCTCTAAGCAGCTCTGCATCTCCCAGCAGCACCTTCAAGATTTCCTGCGCAAATAGTGTCATTTCCTTTTTTTTTTTTTTTAAATATTTTTATTGATTTGCATGCCACCCACTGGGGATTGAGACTGCAACTTGGGCATGTGCCCTGACCGGGAATCGAACCGTGACCTGCTGGCTCATAGGTCAAAGCCCAACCACTGAGCCACGCAGGCCGAGCCTGCCATTTCCTTTTTAACATCTCTGCTGAAACTAGAATTAGTGCAGCTCGAGCTGCTCCCCTTGAATGAAGACCTTGTGCTGTGGCTAATGCTTATAGTTGCCACCCAGACACTCACCTGTGTCACATGGATTGGTCAGAAGCTCTCATTAACCTTTCACCAGGCAATGCTGGTTCCTGGGGTGGCTGCTCCATGTCCCGTGATGTTATTCTATGCCTGTACATAGTAAAGCTTGACTGCTTGAGGCCAGCAGGTGGTCACTCACTGTTCCTTTCCAGTAGGAGAGGGAGCTCCATGATCTCACCACTCTACCATCAGGATAAAGTTCTTACTGATGCCAAGATGCTGTTACCCTTCAATCTCATGGAAGGGTTTTGATTTATTGCTAATTGCGTTCATTGATGTAGCACCTCTAACATACTTATTCAATACTAGATGCCCGGTGCACAAATTCGTGCACCAGTGGGGTCCCTCGGCCTGGCCTGTGGGATCGGGCCAAAACCAGCTCTCTGATATCCCCCAAGGGGTCCCGGATTGTGAGAGGGCACAGGCCAGGCCAAGGGACCCCACCGGTGCATGATTGGGGCCGAAGAGAGATGTGGGAGGTTGGCCAGCTGGGGAGGGACCACGGGAGGGCTCCAGGGCATGTCCATCCCATCTCGCTCAGTCCCGATGGGCCGGACCCCAGCAGCAAGCTAACCTACCAGTCTGAGCATCTGTCCCCTTTTGGTCAGTGCACATCATAGAGACTGCTCAGCCAGTCGACTGTCTGCCCCTTGGTGGTCAGTGCACGTCATAGCGACTGATCGACCAGTTGACTGTCTTCCCCCTGGTGGTCAGTGCACATCATAACGAGCAGTTGAGCAGCCTTAGCATATCATTAGCATATTACACTTTGATTGGTTGTTCGGTTGTTCTGCCGTTTGGTCTATTTGCATATTACCCTTTTATTATATAGGACTAGAGGCCCAGTGCATAAAAACTTGTGCACTGGAGGGGGGGGTTCCCTCAGCCCAGCTTGCCCCCTATCACATACTGGGAGCCCTCAGGGGATGTCCTACTCCCTGCTCCCTGCTCCCCTTGGGGAGTGGGCCTAAGCCACAGTCTGGCCTCCCTTTGTGGGAGGCGACTGGGCTGATCAGGGGAAGGCACCAGCCCCATCACCCCGCTGCTGCAGCCACTGCCAGTCACCACAGCCACCAAGGTGTTTTCATCAACACGGACTCCAGTCCCTTCACCATGAAAAAATGACAACTTTCTTTAGGCATTTTCAAGATGTGTCTTTCATAGGATATGACATTTCTTTCTCCCTTTCTTTCTTTCTTTCTTTCTTTCTTTCTTTCTTTCTTTCTTTCTTTCTTTCTTTCTTTCTTTCTCACCTGAGGATATATTTCCATTGATTTTTAGAGAATGTGGAATCTTCCTTTCTTCCTTTCTTCCTTTCTTCCTTTCTTCCTTTCTTTCTTTCTCCTCACCTGAGGATATGTTTCCATTGATTTTTAGAGAATGTGGAAGAGAAAGGGAAAGACAGAGAGAAACATCAAAGTGAGAGGAACACTTTGATTGGTTGCCTCCTGCATGAGCCCTGACCTGGGCCCAGCCCAGGGAGGAGCCTGCAACCTAGGTACATGCCCTTGGTCAGAATTGAACCCAGATCCTGTAGTAGGCAGGCCGAGGCATTATCCACTGAGCAAAACCAGCTAGGGCAGGATATGACATTTCTTAGCCCTCCAGCAGCAGACCTTCCTTTTTTTCTCCAGGAGTGTGGTAAAAAACCCTAGATCACCTACTTGGACTCTTATTACCCAAGTTACTAAGAATATTACCCGTGGCATACAGGGAGCTAAGCCAATCAGCAGTCAGAAAAGGTGTTTCCTCTAGTTCACACCAATTGCCGGCTTGGCCCCTGCCCAGGCCTAACACCTCTGGCCAAGTCATTAGGCCTGGGCATGGTATCCCCAGCTCCCACCATGGCCGGCTCTGCCCCTGCTACCCATGATCACTGGCACTGCTCCTGCCCAGACCTAACGCCTCTGGCCGAGACATTAGGCCTGGGCAGGAGACACCCAGCTCTCCGCGATCTCCTGCTCTGCCCCTGCCCAGACCTAACGCCTCTGGCTGAGGCGTTAGGCCTGGGCAGGGGACCCCTAGCTCCCCGCCATCAACGCAATGGCTGGCTCTGCTCCTGCCCAGGCCTAATGCCTTGTGGCCGAGGCGTTAGGCCTGGGCAGGGGACCCCCAGCTCCCCGCTGCCACCATCAAGGATCGCTGGCTGGCTCCGCCCCTGCCCAGGCCTAACGCCTCAGTCCGTGGCTTGGCGCCTATGTATGCAAATTAACCGCCATCTTTGTTGGCGGTTAATTTGCATATTGCTCTGATTAGCCAGTGGGAAGCGTAGCAGAGGTACGGTTAATTACCCTTTTGGTCTTTTATTAGATAGGATTAGCAGTTTTTTGCCAGACAGCATCTCTATAAAGTAATCTTTGTCTTTTGTTCATTCCCAATGTATTAGGTTGAACCATATGTAATTCCAATTCTTATAGTAACTCAATATAGGATCTGCTATCTGTTACCACTCTCATCACTGATTTAACTTGCAAATCTGCTCTTAACCTCCATTTCAACCTCTTTTTCACAAGGGCCTAAATGGCCATGGCTGACACAGATTTCCCTTCCATCTCCATCTGGGCCTTTTTGTCACCTCATTTTTCTCTCCATGTCTCTGTCTCTCTCTATGTTAAAAGTATAGTTGGTGTACAATGTATATTAGTTATGTTAGTTTCAGGTATACGATATAGTGATTTGACATTTTATGCCTTATAATGGTGATCACCCCACTAATCCTAGCAATCATCTGTCACCATGCAAATGTCACCTCCCTCTTTATACAATGAGGTCAATTGAAATTCTTCTGCTCTTATGGTATCACCATGAATGAGTTTCCTTTAAAGACCTATTAATGGAGATACAGCTGGAAAGAAATAGTATCTGAAATTGGGCAGGTACAGCAATTGCCAAACTAGTCAACATAACAAGAAGGGTGGGGTTGGCTAAGTTTCTCAATGAATATTACTTCATTTTAAATAAATTATGTAAAACAGTTCTAATAGAACCCATTAATTTGGATTCCACTAATCAGATAATTTAGACAAAGCCTGTACTGTTTTAAGCTCTATTTTTCTATATAATTACTAGAGGCCCTCTTGCAATCCGGGACCCCTTGGGGGATGTCGGACTGCCGGTTTTGGCCTGATCCCCACAAGCCAGGCTGAGGGATCCCACTGGTGCATGAATCCGTGCACCGGGCCTCTAGTATGTATATAAGACCTTTGGTTAATCTCTTCCCGCCCTCTCCCCTCCCCGCTTCCTTCTGAGATTCATCAGTCTGTTCCATGTTTCCATGTCTGTGTGTTGAGCATCTGCCCCCTGGTGGTCAGTGTGTGTCATAG
>NW_005871137.1:4541212-4607252 GCF_000147115.1 Myotis lucifugus
ACGGTCGCTTAGGCATATATATATATATATATATATATATATATATATATATATATATTTAAATTTAATTATGAAAAAATCTGTATGTAAGCAGTATAAACATAATTGGAGGAGTTATCACTTAAGAGAACAAGAAAACTCTCAAGGGTACCTTAGAATCTCTGACCAATAACTAAAAGGCTGAGTAAAATCCTATCATTGAAGCAGAAGCTCAAAGAAATCCGCAAACCAAAACCTTGATAATCTGGAGATGGCTTTCTGAAAGCATGTCTTCTGAAAAGCAGTCTGCAAGTCACTTTCTATGATCTCAGATGGCCAGTTCTTTACCTAAATCCATCATTCCAAATTAGTGAAATGTTGGTGTATGAGCAATGTTAACAAAATATTGCAGGATGTCATTTTGTTTTACTAAAGGCAACTAAAATGTTTGACATTTTAGTGTAAGTTTTTGTTTCAGATTTTGTAGAGGAAATTTTTAAAAAAAGAATCGACCTATATCCCTGCCCCCTGCATAATGTCCTGTGATAGTGGCACGCAGGGACGCTCCTACTGTCTGAGCCTCAGGGGCCTCATCTGTAAAATGGGGATAATTGTGACCTACCTCATAGGCTTGATGTGATAATTAGTGATTTGCATGAAGCAGGAGATGAGTAAGCACTCAGACTCTACCCTTCCCTTTCTGAACATACTCCTTTGCTGCCCTTGACTATTTGTTGTAGCCTAAGAACAAAACTTAGTTCAGTGGTGACTGAAGCCAAACTTTAGGTCTTCTGTCCAGTAAAAGTGGGCTGCAGAGCTTGCCTTATTCTTTCAGCCAACATTTTTGGAAACCTCCTATTTATAAGAAACAGTACAAAATAGCTTAGAGCAAAGTCCAATAGTCATCTTTTAGGCATAATTTCAAAAGCTCTTTGTCTGCCTAAGTGCTGGAATGTACACATCACCCAGGGCTTTGAATTAAGGCATTGAAAACCACAATTTTTAAATATATATATATTGTTATAAGGTTAGGATTGCTAACATCACACCCAGTAAGCATAACCTGTTTCTTTCTTTTTATGTTCACTAGGATACATTTGTTTATGGCTTTAAAAATTGTATATAATATGTTACACAAAATTATATTTAGGAAGAGACTTTCAGCAATTGTTTCCATTTTTCTTTTTCAGATTTAGTTGGTTCATTGGAGACTCCAAGATGTGCCCTGCTATGGTGTCTGCTTAGTAACTTTTGAGGGATTAGCCTCTGCCGTGCCCTTTGCTCATGGGTTAACAGCCTGGGATTGGCTCACTCAATAAGTGAGATAGCTCACCCTTTGCCCTTTTTTTATGACATGGAATTCTGAAAAACGAAGAGCTGGTGAGGCTGCATTTTCCAGCTTTGGCCGGGGCTAGCAACCTTTGCATCTTAGGTCTGTCCTCTTAGCATCTAACATTATTTTCTTCTCGCCATTTCCCCGTTGCCGATCATAAATGGTTAACCGGAGCTCTGCTGGGCAATCCCCCTGCAGCCCCCAGTCCATGAAGCCTGCTGTGCCCCTTCCCTCCCTGGCTCCTTCCTCTAGTCCGGCCCCACAGGCTCCCCTGGCCTCTCTTGGCTTTCTTGTTGTTCGCTCTGCGCCTTTGTGACAGCCTAGGGCCTTTTCTTTTCCTCTTCCTTCCTTTCTCCTGGGATAGCTCTATACGCTCTTGGACCCAGTTGAAACAACACAAAGTAAAAATAAATGAAAACAAGAAACCAGTTCTGTGCCGAGCCAGCAGAGCATGTCCATGGGCCAAAGTGGAGCTTTTGGTGTTGCCCTCTGCGTCCCTAGGACCTTGAGAGGCAGCAGCAAGGATTTCCATGTGCAACGAAAAACCCACCCTAAGCCCCAGAGGCAACACTGTGATAACACGGACTGTGAAAGTGGCTCTCATTGCCCTCGGTTTTCCCCTCCGCCAGTGTTCTTAGAAACGGGGAAGTCAACAGAAGCGTCTGCTTCTACATGTTTGGCAGTCGTAGAGCTTATTAAGTAATTTTGAAATTCTTACAATTTTGTTCACATTTCAAAATAAAGTTCATCTGCAGGAGTCCTTGAATCACTTTTTGGGTGCTCAGAGAGATCGAATGCCAGGGCGTGAAATGTCGCTGAGGTAGTTGCAGGAAATTAGCCATCTTCTCTTGTCAGCAGTAGTTGTGTGTTTTAGCTGTTTGACTCACTGCAGCAGTGGGCAGCCTGCTTTCTTGTGAACTGTCGTCAGTTACCTTCCCCAGCACATGTTTTCAAACAAGGCAGGTGCCTCCTGCCTGACTGCCTGCATCCTAGTCACTTTGTGGCCCAGACATCTTCCCACAGCCCGTGGTCTCCTGCACACATCACACTTCAGCAAAGCATCACCTGGGACTAACTCACAACTGTTTTCATATATATTTCAGAAGCTTGTGTCCTTTTCTCTCTTACTCTGGGTTTTATGCAAGTATAACTGAATTTGGACAAAAGATGCTCTGAGAGAGAGAACCCTGTTTTAAAGGATTCAGGGTAGCGCGTTTGAGAGCGATGAGTGCATCTGTGAAAGTCACCTTGTACTTATTCATGTTGTAGGTCCAGACTTGTCCCCAGTGGGTTTGCACAGAAGGATTTGGTTAACAAATGCGTTTTCTCTGGGAAGGGCACTTTCCAAAGTGCTACACAAAGTGCCTGGGTTTAGACACATTGCAGTTATTAAACAAATAGTGTATCATTTTGTACTATATTAGTGTACACAATAGGTACACAATGTTATATGTCAATTACATCTCAATAAAGCTGGGGGAGAAACTGTGTTTTCTTTGCAGTAACTATAATAATAAGAAATGGATACATTTCAAGATGGGCTGTTGTGCGTACATATTATAAATGAGTTGAAAAGTGATTAGAATCTATCTGTGAATTCTTTTTAAAATAATCAGTGTAGAAATATCAACTCTAGGAAGGGAATGAGAATGGCTAGTGTGTGCCTACTATGTGCCATGTCCTGGAGAAAATATTTTAATATCAAATGCAGCTTTGAAATGGCTGGCCGTAAGGATTCCATGACATAAGGTGTGCAGAGCATCTAGCGCCACACTGATGTAATAGCAGACTAATAAATATTAGCTGTTTATTTTATTCCATTCAATCCTTTGATGTAGTCAGTATCCCCATTGTACAGATTAGGAAGACTGAGTCTGGAGTGATCTAAGTAACTTGGACCAAATTTTCAAAATTAGGTTGCAGAGGCAGAATTTAGAACCAGGGTTCTGCTGGACACGCTGATAAAAACCTCTAACCAGGGGTTATTCTTCTAGGCTGCCAGGATGATCTGTGCTAGGGATTTTTTTATGATGGGAAAAACCATCCCAGCTAGAATACAGTAACACCCACTACTGAGAGGCAAAGTTTTCTTTATGGGCAGCAAATTCACATATAATGTATAAGTAAACATTCAGAAAAACATTCAAAGGGCCCATCTCAGCAGTCAACCATTCTTAGAGTCTTTTTTCACTTTCAATAGCAAAGTCTTAGCTCTATGGATAGGTCTATGCTTTTCAAAATCTGTGCATGGTTTATGAAACATGCCCAATACATCAGTCCTGTCCATACCTCTGCTGTGTAAATGTCATCGTCTATGCAAATATCAACTTGTAATGCCAGCTTAAGGAAGTTGTAAGGATGATAGTCCTGTAGCACCTGGAAGGCAAGCTTCCAGGATTTTGGGGGGTTGGGTAGGGTGGGATGGGGGAGTAACTTTTTAACTAGCTGCTATAGTTTTCATCTCTTCTCATGTTGGGAGCACCAAGTGATGCTGGCGACCTCAGTCCCTGGGATACAACCATTGGGCGTGGATGTCAGTGTTGTTCCAATAGCCCCTCTAGATGTGGGCACCAATTAAGGACACCCTTGTTTTCATCTTCAAGGTGCATGGCTTGGTGGCTTAGTGACCAAGTATGGCTGCTGTAGGACAATGATGGCCGTTTTAGTAGTGAAGAAGTTCAGTGGTGTTGGCATTGGAACTGGAAAGGCATTTTACTAATGCAGGATTCCACTTCCCTGTGTTGAAATTCTGGGCAAATCAGTTACCTGCAGCCCAAGCTATAGCTACATGTAGGATTTAGCTCTTGTAATAGACTGACTCTCTTTTTCCTTTTAGAGGTGTGTATATAAGAGAGAATGGAATTAAACTTCAGTTTCACAAATGAATGTGAGCTTAGTATAAAGATAGCAGAGAACAAGGAGAATTGGGGCTGGTTATCACATCATTTTCATTGCAGTTTACTTCCTAGCACTTAACCTAGTCCAAATATTTTCTTCACAACATCGCTACCTTCGGAATTACTCAGATGCTTAGCTGTATTCTGCCGTCTAAATTTATATCTGCAAGAAGGCCCAGGGTGTGCGCATCAAATTCCATGCAAATGGAAAGAACCCGCTTAGGATGCTGTACAGGATGGGACGGTTCCAGAAGCTTTCCGGCCCCGAATTTAAAGCACTCTGGGTCTTCCTCTCCAGGGTTCCGCGGATTCCTACACGAGCAGGCCCTCGGACTCCGATGTCTCCTTGGAAGAGGACAGGGAAGCGATCCGGCAGGAGAGAGAGCAGCAGGCGGCCATCCAGCTGGAGAGAGCAAAGGTGACTCCTGCCCCTCTTTGGCTCTAGAGCGGAATGTTGATCAGCTGCTCTTCCCCTGCCTCGGATTTCTCTGAAAACATCATTTTATGATCATCCTGATAAGGCCCCAGGTTGCAAGGCTTTCTGATCCATTCACCCCTAAATGCGGTTTCGAAACATTCCCGGGGGAGCACTTGCCCGAGACACTGACACTTCACCCTTTTGTGTTTGGTTTGGAGGTGAAGGGTTTGGTCATCTTCCAACTTAGCAGTCGTAGCCAATACCAAGCTCACCACACCCAGTATTGGCAGAGCCGCCTAAGGTTCCAGCTTCACCACCTGTTCCCTGACAGTGGCCTTCGTTTCAGGCCACACTTGTTCTGTGGGTCTCCCTGTTGATCTCCCCTCTTGGTTTCAGTCTCCCACCTCAAGTTCAGCATGAAGTTCAGAACTTGGAACAAGTATTAGCATTGCAGCCAAGACGAGCAACAAAGGCATTGCAAAATAGACCTTCAGATCCCACTGCCCCAGGAATCTGCACCCACAGGAGGCAACAAGTTGCACGTGTAAATGTCAGGATGGGAAGAGTCACATAAGTGTGTTAAAAGAGCTGAGAGAGAATGGTGCCGGCAATGAGGCAGCCTCCTCTGCTCCCACACCTGCGACGTCTGTGCCGGTCGGCAGAGGGGCTTTGGGCCAGTGCCTGTTAAGGGACATCAGTGGGACCCTCACTCAGGTCCTGTCTCCAGCACTGCTCCCCAGCCATGTTCACAGCTTGAATGCACGAGCCGGGGTTGCAGGAACCTTGTGTTCTCATTTGTGGCTAATTTGTGTTTTAGTTTTCTCTCAGAGTCTGTTTTGTGGCCATTGTGGTCACCCAAACGTTGGGGCAGTGGTGTTAGCATATCTGGGGGTTTGTGTAACCTCTGCCAGGTGGCACCAGCCCAAGGGCACTTGGTCCAAAGGCGTTTCGGAACCAGCTTTTGGTAGCTGGGGAGAAGGCGATGAGTGAGCAGCTCTGACTTCCTGTCCACGTCCGTGGGCCTTCCTCTTCCCTGGCAGGATAAGGTATTCTACTGAGTGGGTCCCACAGGCTTTCAGTCTGAGCTGCTCACTCACCCCCCCGCCCCCCCCCACAACCTTTTTATTTAAGACCCAGCACCCGTTTCCTGTATCCAAAGGGGGGGGTGACTAGGGGACAAAGCAGACAGCCCCTCCCACTTCCATTCCTTTTCAATGGTTAAGGGCACATTGTCCGGGATGTTGGAAAGTGCCAGCGCAGGGGGAGGGAGGGTGGGCTGGTAGGACCGAGTCAGTGGCACTGAATCCACAGTTTTCAGTGCCACGTCTGCAGGTGTCTCCATGCTGCCTGACCCAGGGAAACCCAGTGGAGACCCCCCTTTGCAAAGTGATTTCTCCTGCTGCCTGGTCTTATCAATTGTCTTGTTATAATACTACTTTTCAATGTGAAAATTCCTCCTCTGTCTTCCTCCCTCCATCCCCACTCCATGGCTCTGGGCCCAGTCCAAGCCTGTAGCCTTTGCTGTGAAGACGAACGTGAGCTACTGTGGCGCCCTGGACGAGGATGTGCCTGTCCCAAGCACGGCCATCTCCTTCGATGCCAAGGACTTTCTGCACATTAAAGAGGTAAATGGAGGGCTCTCTGCGTCCCCTAACCTGCCACGAGGCCAGGGCCTGAGCTTTGGCTCACGGTCATCACGAGGTGGATTTAGGACACACCTGGGGTCCTCTGGTCACCTTTTAGTCACCGTGCATGACCACGGAGCCGTAGATTCGGATCCGACTTAGGGAAGCATGAGTTCGGCTGGCAGGGCGCCTACCTGAAGGGACTATTTACACGGGATGTGGTCAGTATAAACATCTGGGCTATAACCCTGAGGCCTTGGACCTTGGAACCAACACTAACGAGTGTAATCATGAAGGTGTTAAAGCTAAGACCGGGGGCAGAGGTCTTTGGGAAACAGAAAGCTTAAGGGATTGAGCAGGACAAGGAGGGCTTGGAGCCTCTCAACTGGAAAGGTGAACTAGTGACACCGCACACTTTTATTTACTCAACCTGGGTACCCTGAATCCTACTTCACGTCAGACATGGTACTGGGCGTTGGGGGGACCAGAGGTGGAGGCTCCCGTTCCCCGCTGCCAGGGAGGTCCGAGCTGGTTGAAGAGACTGACAAGTACACAGTTTTCACACGGGGTGACAGGTTCGATGGCAGCACAATTGAATGGGTGTGGTGGGAACCCAGATAAAGAGCTTGGTGGGGGGCGGGGGGGGGGGACCACCACGCTGGGGAGTAGAAGGATCAGGGGCCAGAATGCTCGACAGAAGTGGTGAAGCCTGAGGGAGCCAGGCTGGGGTGGGGGTGTATCCGGTGGAAGGGACAGCCGGGAGCAATGCCGATGATGGCTGGAAGGCAGTAAGCAGGGAGTGGTACTGGGGACGGGCCAGCGCAGAGAGGCTGGAGCCTGACTTGTTTTTTTTTTTTTTAAAAAAAGGTCCATGTGGGCCTGGCAAGAAGCCTGGACTTTATCACCAGGCAGTGGGCTGGAGAGGAATTTTAAATAAAGGCCGGATGTGACCAGCCTGTGTCTTAACATAACTTAGATGGCAAGAGGGTATTGCAGAGGCGGGGGAGACACCGTGGGGCCGGACACTGGCTGTGGCAGACAGGATGGAGAGAGGCAGCAGCTTGGAGAGAGAGTGAAGGGGCAAACAGGATTGGGAGATTTCCCATGGGCAGGGCATATTGGAGAAGGTGACATAAAAGAGAAATGAAGGGTGGAGGCTAGTTTTTCCAGCTCACCTGGAAAAGCAAGGGTCAGCTATCAAAATAAGGAAGGCAGAGAGGAGAGAAGACTTGTTATAGAGGTGGATGTGGTTAGAAGTTTGCTTTCAGATACACTAGGTCAGGGGTGCTGTGAAATTCCCATGAAGATACTTAGTAAAACTTTATCCATATAATCTGGATGCCAGAAAAGCGGAATTGCAATTTTCTCTTCCCAAATGCTAGCCGTTGGGAAGGAGACTGGGCTCCAGTCAGGAGAAGATAAAGAGCTGAGGCGTTGTTTTTAAATTTAGCTTTGCTTTTTCTTTTTTTGTTTTTAAGATGGGAAAGATTTAAGCATATTTTCCATGCTGAGATGTTGAACCCAGTGAACTATATTGGAAGGAAAAGGCAGAGCTGAAGGAGGGAGGGGCTGGAGTCCAGGGGAGAAGACAGCATCTGGAAAATGGGCACAAGAATTAGGCTGAGTCAGGAGGGAAGCCTTGCCTTCCTTCTCTGTTCTGCACAGAATTTTCTGATGTGGCCGGGGGCCTACTTGATAGTCTCCATGGGCTCCACTAGAGGAAGCATTGGAAATTAGACCTTAGAAAAAGGAGAGCATAGAGGTGGGACAATAAGATGAAACCTGAGAATGGAGGAGCCTGAAGAATGTGATCAACATAAACATGTCACTCAATGTCACTGAGGTGCTTGCATGGTAAATATATAACAACTTTGAAAATCATTGTCTTTGAAACTCTGCATTCTACCATGGCATTAGTGATACCGGGACGTATGTAAATAGTTTTAATGTTTTTACTATTTAATACTAAGTGGGTCAAACATCTGGATATCTACAGATGTCTCACTCTCCTTGCATTATACCCATGTGACCTACATTTGTATAGTCACTCATTTGAGATATCGTTCTATAGCAGGGGTCCTCCCTGCAGATATCCAACAGCTATAACTGAAGTAGATCCTTTTCTCATAGACTTAACCCTTTGAGTGCCAACCAATATCCTAGAACAAATTCCTATGCACACTGCACATATCTTATTTTGAAGTAAAAAAACAAAACAGGAACAAATACAATATTTGTATTTGTCAATTTTAGAACTACAAATATTCGGCATCATAAGTAATCTGCACGTAAGTGCCATCTGTCAATAAAGAGTGAACTACTAGCATCTAATAGTGACACTGCAGGAGGAAAGCGATAGAGCTCCTGGCACCTTTGGGGAAGGACAGGTGGAGCGCGATTGAGCTTCCCGGCACTCTAGAGGTTAAATTCTACTGAGGACACAGATAATGAACGTATTAATAATTGCACATCGTGAATTCTTTGGGGGGGGGGGGGGGAATGAACCAAATGCTGAAATTTTTTAAATATAAGGATGAGGGGTTTATATACTTCCAAATATAGGGGTGATCAGAGAAAGCCTTTGTGAGAATGTGACCTTTAAACAGAGACCTGAAGGATGAGGAGAAGCCAGCCTTAGAGCAAGGGGGAACCTTCGAGGACAAGGAATCTGCATGTGCAAAGGACCTGGGGTAGGAAAATAGCCTGGAACAATCAGTTTACTGGGAGAAAGTCATACGGCTGGAATGCAGTGAGCCAGGGGGCCTCGTTGCAGGAGACAGTGTTGTAAAAGTCAAGTAGGGCACAAGTCAGGTAGGACCATTCATTGATGGTGAGACTTCAGATTTTATTCTGAATGTAATGAGAAGTGAGATGAATTTATTTTTTAAAGGTTCTCTGATTGTGGTAGAGACAATGGATGGGAGTGGGATAAGTATGGAATCAGGCAGACCATTAGCATCATTCTAGGTGCGAGACCATGGGTTCGAGCCAGCATGGTGACAGTGAGCTAGAGAGAAGTAGACGGATTTGAGATATATTATAGAAATTCAGTGAAGAGCACAGGTGATGGACTCAGAGTAAGAACTGAAATTGAGCAACTGGGATGGATATTCTTTGGGTGGGGAGAGGACAGATGGGGAGAGCGGTTGGGGAGTGGACACTTCAAAGAAGACACCAAGTAGGAAGTTAGCTATAAGAATCTGGAGCTCAGAGGAAAGGGTTGGGCCAAAGATAATAAATTTGGATCATTTGTTTATGCATGGCATTTAAAGCTGTGATAATGAAGGAAGTCACCTACTAAAAAAAAAGAAAAAAAGAGTAGAGGGAGGAGAGAAGGTAGTGCTGCATCAAACCCAAAGGAATCCCATCCTGCAGAGATGGTGAACATGACAAGATTCAACAAATTAAAACTAAAAAGGAAACTGAAAAGGAGAAATCTGAGATAGAGGAGGAAAACCAGGGCAGAGTGATATGTGGACATCAAGAGGGGAGTGTGTCGTCAAGGAGGAGGCAGTCAGCTGTGGCAAATGTGACATGTCACCCAAGGTGAGGAGTGAGGAATGGACATTGGATTGGCAGCGTGGTGCTCAGCAGCAAGGAAGTCATTGGGACCACTGTCTGGAATTGAAGAGATGGAAGCCAAATGAAATGGGATGAGGAGAGAAGGGGAGTATATTTCAAGTGTAGACAATGCTTTCAAGGAAGTTGACACTGAGAAGGGCATGAATTCAAAAGCAGTTTCCTTTCAAGTGCTGATATTAACAAACAGAGAGAGAGAAAGTGAGAGAGAGAAAGAGAAGAGGAAGAGGAAGAGGAGGAGGAGGAAGAGGAGGGGGAGGAGGAGGAGGAAGGAGAGGAGGAGGAGGAGAGATTAGAGGAGAGGAGAGGAGAGGAGAGAGGCAAAGGAGTAAAGTGTTTGAGTAGGCAAGAAGGGTGGGGTCCAGAACCCAAGTGCAGGGATAGACCTTTGACAGGAAGGGAACACTTCTTCACTGAACGTGCAGGAAAGAGATGAGTGGAGGCAAAGACTGCCTTGGTAATGGGAGGCGGATGAAGCATCAGCTTGATGGAGTGTGCTTTCTTGATGGTTGACATTTGCCTGGAAGACAAAGGCCCATGACCTGAAACATGTGCCCTGGTATATGAATGGTTAAGTAGATTTTGTCTCACCATTCCCATAAAAAATGCCCAACCATATTCATTAGTTGCTAACACCCCGTTTCCAAGGAAAAGCAGAACTTTCAAAGGTAAGAGTTCTCCCCTATTCCATCCTCACGCACACTCGTGCACACCAACATGCCCACCTTGCTGCATTTTATTGCTTTCCCCCAACCTGTCAATATTCCCAATTTGTCCTGTCGGTTGCTTTTTGATCTATATGCTCCTTGATCAATGACCTCTTTAATCTGGCAGTTCGATGCATGGTATTGAGCTGGTAATCCCATGTGGATTAGAGCCACTTGTTTCAAACCTTGAAATATCAGATAAGGAAACATCTTAGAAAGAGAAAGCACTAATCATTTTAGGGAGATCAAGATGAGAATGATTGGAACACTGGGGTGACCTTGCCAGGAAGCTGGCACATGCTCTTGGAAGAGCAACTCTAATGAACACATTTCTAGAATGAAGTTGTAGCCTCTCCTCCCATCCATTGCCTCATAGGCCATCTATCATGCACTGTTTTAAGTACTTTTCAGTAATGAAAAAGCTTACTAGTAAATGTGGAGGAAAGCTGCAGCTCTCCTTATCACATACACCAAATGATGCGCCAATTGAACTCTTGAATGTATACAGTGACTTTCTCTCAAGTGGCTCAAAGAACATTCATTTATGTTGCCTCAGATTCTCTCTGGGCTTTGTCTGTTTCCTATAACTCAGTTAAAACATATTGGGAAGCTGCAGTAACTATTTCAGGAAGCCCTTTAAGGTCACTTGGACACCATTTAATAAATTAGTGTTCCAGTGGACTCACTTAATTTCAGGAAATAACTTAAGCCCCAGGAAACTATGACTCAGGGTCTGTTTTGTCCCCACCACAGTGAAATTTAAGTACCAGGCCTGTGCACCAAAGATGCTAAAAGGGTCCTTTTGCCTTTTGTTAATCCCAAAATAAATATACCTCTTATTCAGGCCTATTATCCCAAAATCAGATAGGAAGGTGGGAAAAACTAAAACCTAGATTGTTCAAAATTTTATATTGGTTCAACTCACGCTTCTTCAGTGCGGTGTCATACTGCATGCCATGTGCGCCTTATGTAGGAGCTGTGTGCAAAATAAAGGCTAAACCCCTCAACCACTTCTTTTTGCTTTTGAGTGTGAGGCTGTTATTCAGAATTACTCACAGTTATGCAGAACTTCGTGCTGTGATGATGCAATGAAACCACCCATTCTTCCTTCACAATGTGTCAATGTTACGTGCATATAAATTCCACATTTTTTCTGAGCTAAGCAAAGTGTACTACGTAAAGTTGTTACATTTTGGAAAAAAAGATACTTTTGGATCAAAGTTGGAGAGTTATCTTGCCCAATACTAATAAAAACAATAAAGGATGTTCTGGGAATCATCTCCGAAGGGTGTGAATAATATCTGCTCTCTAGCAAGCCCTAGTTGAAACTTTTCCTTGAGGCAGGTCGGTTAGATTAAATGTGCCTTCTACCCTAGGGTTCTGCAAATCTATCGCTATAACAGCAGTTTTGCTGACCCTTCAAATGGGTCACACTGACAGAGTCTCACCCTAGATTGACTGAAGTCTTTGCATGGGTGGTTTGAGTTTACGGTCATGGAACTTTATTTAAATAGAAATCCTGGTGTTCCTGTTGGGCTTCAGGCCATTTGGAGGGTTATTTCAAAAAAAATCCACATACACATATATAATATGTTTATTCTTTGTAGGCTTGGGCTTCTTTTTCTTCAGGTAGGAAGGTGGACCTTAATTTGCAAACCTATGTTTGGAAGTGTGGGGGAAGAAAAACTGTACTTCTGCCCTTCTAAATTCTTCTGGCTAGTCTAATAACCAAGTGAACATGAGACAGAGTACCAGGAGAGACAACCAAATTTACTATGTATGCACCTACAGGAGTTTCCCAAGAACAGACTGGGCAGTTATGATGTATATGTCATTCTGGAGCTAAGGAGAAAGTGTGTGTGTGTGTGTGTGTGTGTGTGTGTGTGTGTGTGTGTGTGTGTGGTTTGGCACTGCAAAGGGCAGGAAGACAATTCACAAGGAGACGAAAAAACGTCTTATGGTTCATATTAAACTATAGTTATCTAAAAATAAAAATATAAACTATAGTTATCTATGATGATATCGCCCTTCCTGGAGCGGGTCCTCTAAGTTCTTTTAGGCAGTTAGGGAGAAGGTCAATGGTTTTTTCCTGAGTCTTTCATTTCTTGAAAATAATCAGCTTAAAGTAATATTTGGGGTGGCAGATTTTGGGGTTGTAAACTCTGCTTCCCCTCAGAAGATTATAACTCTTCCTCAATGAGAGCAGATTACAGAGAGTTTCATGGATTTTTACCTAAAAGCTTTTGACAAATAGCAGACTATTAAATGTTTTCATTTTAGACTTGCCTATCTTACCTTCCAGAATTTCAATTACATCGGTGCATGTTTAGTCTCATACAATCTGTTCCCTAAGAATTGGCTAAGGCTTTTTGATAGGGACCAAAGGAATCCAAAGGTTAGGACCTGACTGCAGGCCAGGGATTTGCAAACTGTTGCCCGTCTGCCTTTTTTTTTTTGGACAGAAAAGGTTTATTGAAGCACAGCCACACTTACGTGTTTCTGCATTGTCCGTGGATGCTTTCCCATTATGACAGCAAATTCAAGTCGCTGCAACAGAGAGTATATGGACAGCATAGATAAAAAGTTGTAGACCCTGCCTTGTGTTTATCTACACTAATAAAAGACAAAGATGCTAATTGACCATACCTTCGCTACGCCCATCAGCCAATCAGAAGAGTATGCAAATTAACCCAACAAAGATGGCCGTTAAATTTGCATACTGCAGGCGGGGCGGGGCAGCACCATCTGCCACCTGCCCCGCTGCCATCCAGGCCTTCTATGGGTGACCGGAGCGGTGGGGCAGGGCAGTGCCATCCGCCACCTGCCCCACCGCGGAATTGGGCCTGCCGTGGGCGACCCTGGGTGCCCGGCGTGGCGGGGCGGGGCAGCGCCATCTGCCGCCCGCCCCACCGCGGGATCGGGCCTGCCATGGGCGACCCAGGGAGGTGGGGCAGGCACTGTGGGATAGGGCCTGCCATCTGCCACCCGGGGAGCAGGCCTAAGCCAGCAGGTGGTTATCTCCGAGGGGTCCCAGTCTGTGACAGGGCACAGGTCCGGCTGAGGGACACCCCCCTCCCCTGCCAGTGCACAAATTTTTGTGCACCGGGCCTCTAGTATATATATAATATAGTACAATATATATTATGAATGGTGGTTCGTCCTTCTGGTCCCTGAAATTAATAAGTGGGATGTGAAGATAAGTATGTTCCTATTGATAGCAGTTTTATTTCTGCATTCCAGAAGTATAACAATGACTGGTGGATAGGAAGGCTGGTGAAGGAGGGCTGTGAGATTGGCTTCATCCCAAGTCCACTCAGATTGGAGAACATCCGCATTCAGCAAGAACAAAAAAGAGGACGTTTTCACGGAGGGTAAGCCTCCTTCCTTTCTATAAACATTGGGGGTGGTGGGGGGGAGGTGTGGGAACATTAGGCGATATTTTCAAGTTTGCTTCCTGGGTTCAAACTTTGTGCTTTCAAAGTGAAAGATACTTTTCTGTGTATGAGGTGTTTCTGAAATGGACACACAGGTGTTTCAGATATTCATTCTCCCTGAAGCTGGGCACCACTGGAATCCACATGAGTTGCCGCAGCCTCAGCAAACGCTGCTTGGGATCTAAGCTGTCCTTCATCAGGGTCCCTAGGGCATGGTTCTCAGTACAGGAAGTGGGAGCTGGCCTGAGAGGGCATCCTGGCTCTTCCTGGTTCACTCTCAGAGACTGTCTCTCTAGTTGGCACAGAATGCAGTGGTCCATGTGGGTCCTGATACCAGTAGCATATTCTTCATCTAGGGCTTCTTGTGGCACCTGCCATGTCTTGGTAATAAGGGAAAGACTCTACCTAGCTTCAGATGGATCCTCCTCTAGGGAACTAATGAAGTAGCCACATATCTCAGGGTGCAGGTATTTCAAAGATCCAGGGGTACACCAGAGCTTGAGAGAAATCGGACTCATATGGAGCCTGCACAGGTGAGCCTACACGGAAGCTTTGATTGGATATGTGTTGTCATTTTTCTGTAAGTCCTAAAATAGAAGCAGTTCTTTCTCTTGACCCTCAACCTCCTTTTTCTGTTAGATCCTTTTCTATTTCAATAGCTCCTCTGTTTAGGGGTCCTGTTGCCTTTGGCATATGGTAACCTCTTAAACAGTGATAGAAATAAAAGTACAGTCAACCCCACTTTTACTTATCAATCTTGTTTAGTATTCGACACTCCTATAATATTATTAATTATTGATTCCTCTTGTTCCCCCTACTCTAAATTTTCTCTCTCTCTGGATGCTCTTTAAACACATCCATACTACGTTTCTGCCTCAGGACCTTTGTACTTGCTGCTTCCTCTTACTGGAACTCTTTCCTTCATATTCCCACCAGATCATTCCATCATCTGCTTCAGATCTTCGTTAACTATCACCTTTTCAGTGACCCCTTTCCTGCCACCATATTTAAAATTGTACCCATTTCCCATCTCCATCCTGACTTAGTTTTCTCTGTTGCATTTATTAATATGAGAAATACTATATATTTACCTATTCATCTGTTTGATACTAATATCTCCCACAGATAGAGTCTGTCTCTATATGTGAAAGGATTTTGCATTTCTCCCCCCACTGTTGCATCCCTAATTTTTAGAACAGTGGATACTCAATAAAGATATGTTGAATGAAATAATAAGTGTATTATTATCATTTCCAAAGTTGTTAGTTTACTTATTATTTTTATTACTTATCCTTTTCCATAATATCATTCTAGACTTAAATCCTTTTGAACTGAAAGCTTACTTTGCAGAAGGTGCAAGAGTCAAGCCAAGAGCTACAGATATGATCTTATTTTCTTTATACTGACCCTGGGAGGTGTAGCTCCCCCGTCAATAGATGAGGAAACTAAGACTCAGAGATGTGATATGATGTGCCAGGACAAGAAATCAGATCGCTCTGACCCTGGGGACTGTACTCTGAAGCATGGAAAAGGAGGGACAGTGGAGAAGTGGGGAGGTGGGCTCCTGAGGGCCCCCAGGGGCTGCAGGGAAGCTTCCAGAGCCAAATGAGAACAGTGCTGATGATCTTCTATCCTGGGGCACAACACTGTCAGTGCTTAATTCTGATCCCCACATAATCGCTTCTAAGAAGAAACATTTCTTCCAGCTCTTACTGCTTGCTTTGAGCTGTGTTTGACATCGGAGTGGTGCCCTGGTGAGCTTGCTAGTGAAAAGCAAGCTGCTCACAAAAACATTCTTATGCCTAATATCTGCATTGAATAACTAGAAGAGATATTTATGCAAAATATTTCCAGGTCCCAGTTAGTTCTCCATTTTCTCTGAGAAATGAGGTCAAAGAAAACATTTGGACAGACTCTTGAAGTTTGTCTCTGTACAGGATGTGGTGTGTTTTGAATTATCTAGGAGGATTAAGGCCAAAGAAAGCTTTGTGCTGTCAAGCCCTATTTTCAAAGGATCTGGGGAAGGACTCTTAAGTTCCTTTTCTATATTTTAGGAAGTCCAGTGGAAATTCTTCTTCAAGTCTTGGAGAAATGGTATCAGGGACATTTCGAGCAACACCCACATCAGCAGGTGAGGGTTTCACCTAAACTCTTTTTAATGGAATGCATTCATTGCTTAATATTTGCATATACATGCAAGAATTCTTACTGATTTGGAAACTATTTAAAAGGCTTGATTTTAAGATTTTTTTTCCTACTTAATATGTCTTTCCTACTCACATGTCTTCTATAGTAATTTGATTTTATTTAAAGGTTAGTTGTGGTACTAAAAATTTAGATATTTGTATAATTTTGAAAAATCTTATTTACCTAACATTGTGTAAACCCATCTGAAGCTAGTTCATTATTCCATTCATGAACCCAACAGACTTTAAGATGGTGAGGACCAATTCAAAAAAAAAAAAAGTTGTAGACTCTCAAGAAAACACTCTGTTTCAGCTTCCATGGGCAGCTGTGGAGATTGGGAGGGTTGGGCCCAGATGACCTCAGTTCTCACTGGACAGCAGACAGCTGAGCCCTGAAATGAATGGTAATGAAGGGAGAGTGGTGGCCCGATCAGGAGTTGTGCATTTGGAAATTGTGGGGGTATTCAAGCAGGAAGTTTCCTCCCCCCACACTTCCTGACTCCTCTGGGCTAATTTCATTCTGGCCCAGAATTGATGCTGCATTAGGGCATCCCGTGTTACCAATTCGGAATGACAAGTCCAGGCTCTCTCCTGGCCCAGACCTGCAGGGAGCGGCATCAGTTCTGGAACAGTTCTGAGTGTGTGGGTGAACCCAACTAGGTCTCTGGGTCGCCCCCACATGGACTGGACCTGCTTGGGTGGCCACAAAACCACCTTAATCAGATATTGAGTATATTTTGCCTCATCCCACTTGGGATTTAGGGCATTATTAGTTGGACATTTAGGGCATTGCAGCTTTTCACTATTACAAACAAAAAAGAATAGGAATAACTGGTTATAAACTTATTTGAATTTAGGAGCAGCCTCGTAGGAAAAATGTATCAGTATCCTGGAATGTGAACCAAAAGACTGACGAATACATAAAGGATTGCAAAATCCAAAAAGAATGAGTGACTGCGGTGATGATGATTATTTTGACCAGAATTGTTATTCTAAGTTTCTCTCTATCACATTTTATTTGCCCAAGTCGACCTCAGCCGCACTGTATGCCGCGTTCAGCAGGAAGCAGCCTGTGGCCCGATCTGGCCCAGAGCTTCCAGTGTTGTTATGAAGTCCACCCTCCCCACCCAACATGAGATCAGGATGTGAGGTCACTCACACAGGGAGGAGGTGTCTGTCTTCTCATGTCCTCAACATCGGCCCAACCTGAAGGCAGTAGTAGAACCGTGTTCTGCAGAGAGGGTGACAGTGAAATGATGAGAATTACAGGCACAAATGGGCGTGTTATTCCATCTTTTAAAGTCATGTACTATCATTTGCAGATATTACATATTTTGATATGGCTCTCATTGTTGTCTTTTAGCCAAACAGAAGCAAAAAGTGGTAAGTGAGTATTTCCTTTTTAAATCTACTGTTAAGGTTTCTCTCCGCATATGCCTGCAATGCTCCATTTCAGTGGTCCGAATGGCTATAAAATAAGGGATGAGCCTCGTCGGTGGGGGCCCGTGGTCATCAATTTTTGTTTGACCTGAGAATTATGAATATTGTGGCTGATGAGGAGCGCACTCATCCTCACCTTGTCACCCGTGTCAAATCATCTCTTTCAGACGGAGCACATTCCTCCCTACGATGTTGTGCCATCCATGCGCCCGGTGGTGTTAGTGGGGCCGTCACTGAAGGGTTATGAGGTACAAACACCAGCCTGTTCTGCTTCATTCAGTTCTAGATCAAGAATCTAGGAAACAGCGACTGAGTGCTGGCTCCTCCAGGGCCTGCTTACAGATGGGTGCCCACAGAAGCCACCTCTCAGCCTGTGACGGGGATGGGGCAGTGTGGGCCTTGGGGCGCCCCTTGCCCTTTCTCCCCGCTCCCCCAGGCACACTTCTCATCTATGATGTATCACATTGTTTAGAAATAAATATCTCCCTCAAACTATTGATAATGGCAAGTTCTGTTAAAAGGTTTACTCTGCAACACATTCAAAGAAAAGGACTTTATCTGTCTCAAACGTTCCCATTCCCATTAGATATAATAGACTATGAACAGCAGAAGGGGACATATAGGCACTTTGCCAGCCAAACCTAAACCCTCAGAGCACCAAATCTCACCCTGCTGGTGCTCAAGTCGATGGCATAGTCCACCAAATATTTCTCTGCGTATTTATTTTAAAAGACCTATAAAGGGAAAAACTCCACTAAAAATATTAGTGAACTTCTCCCCAATACCATGTTGGAAGGAAAGAGTAAAGATGTAGATGTGCTACATTGCAGATGTTGCCATTTGGACCTTGTTCTAGCACAGGTAACAGGTGGGATGGTGAAATCAGAAGGTGGGCAACTTCCAGGGCACCATTCCCACTGAGCTAGGACAATGTCTGGTCCTTACCTAGTAGGCACACAGTGTACATTTGTTAAATGACTTCATCAATTTCTTAGAGGCAGATCTAAGCATCCCATCTCCTTCCCAGCTCTTTTTCTCCTTTCCACTTCCTCTCCCTGGCCCTTCCCTCTCTCTGCTCTCTTTGAAGGGGAATGTCAGAGGAAGAGCAGGAGAGTGAGCTACAGAAACCCAGCCCTGAGCATAGAGAATTTTTAGCCACATGCACAGACTAGCAGGACTGCTTGAGCCCAGGGCTGGTCTGAGGGGTTCTAGCTGCTCCTCACTGGAGGCAAACACCACTCAGGTGTGGCAAGGACAGGCAGCACCTGTGTGCAAAGCCAGCCTGAGGTGGTCTCCTGGGGGTAGTTCTAACCCTCATAAGGGAGGAGGGTTGGGGTCTAGTGAATATTGCTGGTTTATTCCTCCACACCCTGAAGGAGAACCAAGGGGGAAAATTAGTAACTGTGGGTGGTTAAGAATGAAAAATGCCTTCAACAATAACCTACCCCTTAGAGAAGACTGGCTGTAATAACATATTTGCTCAATCAGAGTGCCCTTCCCTTCCACCTCCTTACTTTTGACTTCTCTTTCTCTCTGCGTGTGTTTGCCTCATTCTGTTTTTCTCACCTCTGCAAAGGTAACAGACATGATGCAGAAAGCCCTCTTTGATTTCCTGAAGCACAGGTTTGATGGGAGGTGAGACATATAGATATTTTTGTATTTTTTTCCTTTAATCAAACTTGTATGATGGATTGATCTGTGGGTCTATGTTTTCAGCAATTGAAGATCTGTAGTTAAAAGTCAGTAGTCAGGGAAGAATACAATGAAAGAGCTCTGAAAATCTGAAGAAATGAAGGATAGCATTGAATCCCCAAGGGAAAAAGGACTTGGAGAAGGAAAATAATCCATTCATTTTATTTAAATGTATGTGTCTGTCGTTATTTTCTCACTTGTTGGTGAATTCAGACCAAACTTGTTTTATTGAAATTATTAATTTAAAATATAGAATAATTATGATGAATATAGTGGCTCGCTGGTCAAGCTGGGTAATATCATTTGGGAATTACACATGTATTTGTATGTATGTTATATAAAGATATGAGCATAAAGTACTCAACTTGCTCAAAAAAAGAGTGCGAGAAATGTTTTCATCATAAGCCTCTCAAAGTGACTATTTTGTGGAGAATAGTACTTCTTTGGATGCTTAGCTCAGGGTTTGTTTTACTATAAATTACCTTGTTATTTTATTGATCTACTAGAGGCCCGCTGCACGGATTCGTGCACTGGCAGGGAGAGGTCCCTCAGCCCAGCCTGCGCCCTCTCACAGTCCAGGACTCCTGGGGGGATGTCTGCCTGCTGCCCTCAGGGGGATCGAGCCTAAGCTGGCAGTCAGACATCCCTCTCGCAGTCTGGGGCTCTCTCACTCCTTACCGCCAGCAGTGAGCCCAGCATCTGGTTGAGTGGCACTCCCCCTATGGGAGTGCATTGACCACCAGAGGGCAGCTCCTGCATTAAGCATCTGCCCCCTGGTGGTCAGTGCGCATCATAGCAACTAGTCATTCTGCCGTTCAGTCTATTTGCATATTAGGGTTTTATTATATAGGATTTTGTATGTATCCTGGCTCAGTCTTTAGCCATCAGATAATTTTATCATTTACGTTTCTGTATTTTGCAGAGAAATGCTAAAAAGTTCACATTGACTCGACACTAAGTGCTAAGCTCTTTCACATGCAGAATGCAATCCGTGTAAAAATAACCACCTGTAAATACCCGAAGATTTATTAAAATGAAGAAAATATAAATAGTGTGGACTAAAAAGTATGGTTAAATGAAGCCAACTTACCAAATATTTTAATAAATATGGTATTTTAGGAAAAAATAAAACATGATAATGCTTTAAGTACAAATTGTATATATTTGTCAAAGGAAGAGCTTCTGGATAATTGTATTAAAATAGTCATTCATTTCTGGGTTCTATATACAAAGAAAATAAACTGAGGTTTTAGTTCCAATAATTGAGATTTTAGTTCAAGAAATCAGAATGCTTCAGTGCAATTATGTGAATTGCTAACTACCTTAGTATAGGCCAGGGTGCCTTAATGAATAGATCCTAAAATGTATAATGATTCAAACCCAAGCTTGTTGTTGCTCATTTGACAGTCTTAGGCAGATGTTCCTCAACTGGAAGATATGGGGAAAGGGAGGATTGGGCAGAAAGTTTGTTCCACCCATCACTGGGGGCCCTCGGCCCTCGGGTGGTCTCTCCAATCATCTGGTGGGAAAAGAAGCATGCCGGCCTGGAAGTGACACACATTGATTCTTACATTTCTTTGGTTAAACTTGGTCACATGGCCACATTTAATTGCAAAGGAGGCTGGGAAATATATAGTTTAGCCATGTGCCCAGGAGGAAGAGGATATAAATATTATTGAACAAATAATAGTGTTTGCCACATTCATCTAGTGGACTTAAAGAGCTATAAGCTAATTGTGGATTTATCCTATTCCTCTCTTTTTAAAAAATATAGGAAAAGAATAAAGTAGTTAATTATATAGAAAACAAGTGAATAGCACTGAATACAAGAATATCGGAGTTGGAGAAAAATGTAACATATATTTTATTCTAATCCGTTTTCTCTAACAACCACTAACCTGCTTCTGTTTGAAGACTGTTGGCATTTGGGAATTCATTTCTTAAGAAAGCATTGCAAAGCAACAGCTGAGCTCTGACTTTAACTTAATAGTATTAGTCTGGGTCTTGCCCTCGGATGATCTGGGCCATAACCTTTCCCCTGATGCAGCCCTCTGTGGATTGGAGGCAGCTAACATGCATGGCTCAGTCTTCAGTGTTCTTGGCTGCACATGCAGACATCCTTCCGCTATGCTTGAAGTCACGTGGTTTTAAACTGTGGCACCTTTACCTGAGGAAGATCTGAGCAGTGACTCTTCTTGTGGCCCCATAACAGCCCTTGAGCTGAACAAATTCCATCTCATAACACCACCAAAGTTTGTGTTGGATTGCTTTTGTCCCCACATAACATCCTTATAAACAACGTTAAAGATTTGAAATGTGGGACCTATGCGGGGGGGGGGGGGGGAGAAAGGAATTATTCTAATTTAGCAAAGAGAAAATGAGTGAGTTAATTATTGCTTTTAAGGGTGAGGAATCTGAGGTTCTACCTCAATCCTAATTATTGCTTTTAAGGGTGAGGAATCTGAGGTTCTACCTCAATCCTCAGGCCCAGAAAGAGGAAATGCATGTAATTATACACACAGAGATCTGTTTTGAATCAGGTAGAGTTGTCCGTATCAAGCACTTACACACTATTGAAGATGGTGCTAGAAATAGAATTAAAATGTCAATGCCAAGTGTTCCATGGGGTCTGATAACACAGAGGAGGAGCGGAAGATCTGAGGGCAAATCCAACAGCAGCAAAAGTAATAGCTGGAGAAGGTGAGTCAGCCTTGAGATATCTCATCTACAGCACAGTTGGAGAGAGACATTAAAGGTGGGAGTAGGTGAGTGGACTTGCTTTCAAAGGATAAGCGGCCAGTGCTACACAAAAACCTGTACTGAATCTATTGGTTGAGTGTATGGGAGACTGATAAGGAAGAAGAGATTTGCTTATCTGACTCTGACTTGTCTGCCCTGACATGTTGAGCCATGACAACCTGCTGCATTATGTTTTACCAATTAATAAAAGGAGAGAAAACAACAAATCATCTTTAATTGAAACCATCCAAGAGAACAATCACACAGAAGGCATTCACACAGCCACACAACGTAAACAATATGTTCTACTGGAAACCTGCTCTGTTTCACTGGCTATGAATGCAGTGGGTTAGACAAACTAGTCAGGAGAAAGTCCTATTTTTCTCAGAGCAAAAAAAGGGGCTTCCTTCTTCAAAACTGTTTTTCAGATCTTGGTTAGAAAATAATCCAACAAATTGGATTAAAGTCTAATAGCTTGACCATAACAGAATCATATGCTTGCCTTTTTGGATACCTTAGAAATTATTTGAGTTTGTTTAGAGCTACTTATTATACAATTCTTTTTGCTATAACTATTATTGTAGGGTCTAACCATAATTCACGTAAGAAAAATGAAAAGCACAACATGAAAGAGTTCCTGACGGGTCCCTGTACGTGTGGATGTCCACACATAGTGACCGTTGCTGTGCACAGGTCATAAGCTAAGTGAGCTCCACAAGCTGCTACAATGGGACTGGCCTGGTGAGGATACAGTGGGTGCACTGTGGCACAGAGCTTTGCTCTCTTCTGTTCGTGCCTCAAACATGCACTGAGCATCATCCTTGGCGATGTGGTTTGTTCAGCTGGTTGAATCTACCATTCAGAGGCTGAACAGCAAGCAGTCAAACTGATGGCAATTTGTTGACCTACGCTAATCATGTCAAACCCCAATGAAGTTGTTTAAGCTTTTTGCCAACTGGACCATATCAGTTCTGTGGCGGTTATTGGAGACTTTGTAACCAACATGATCATAGCCAAAATCCTACATGGACATCAAGTAATTTATACAGATGGGATCTGAAGCGAAAGGATGTTATTAGCTAAGGAACACTTAAAGAAAGAACAACAAAAAAGGATTTGAGAAAGAATTGAAGAAAAAAAGAGGCTGAGAATACAACCTAGGGAGACTCTAGAGAGAGTATTTATTTATGAAAGGAAATGGGAAGGACTAACGCTGTCACAGAGCAGCCAAGTCATGGAAGGATTGGAATTGCAGTCAACAGATGGAAAAGAACAGCACCATGCCTTCTGTTTCATGATCAACGTTATTCCCTTACCGTTTCCTCCTGCCACTCTCCATTCAAATGCAGACTCATCGGAGGACAAACACTATAGATAATGAATCTAACGCTCTAATGCAAACATGAATACTTAAATCGGCAGGTTTTGATTACACGTCTGCCCTGATTCTCCCACCCTCAAGGTATATAGAAACATCACAGACTCCAGGGATGGAAGAGTTCATGGTAGACTGCTAACTTTTGAGGATAGGATATAAAGAAACTATCTTTTTCAAGTCTTCAAATATCCAATAATTGTCTTGTATACATTATATATGTGCTTATCAACACAGGACACTATGAATAATTATTTAAGAAAAGACTTTTTATATATTATCTTGTTTTCTCCCAATGACAATCCCATGAGATAGTATGACAAAGCTACTATCACTGTTACATTGATTTTAATACTGACGCTCAAAATCTGACATGATTCATTCACAGTCTTGTTCTATTAGTCTTTTATCTACTGACCAGCAAGAGAAAGATCCGGAAAGAATACTTAGGTCTATGTATGCCTTCCATCCCTGTTGTCTTGACAGTGCACTGTCTGTTCTTCAGAGCACTTTTCTCTATGCATACTAGGACTAAAATAAATTAATACAATACCAGGGCTGCATATTAGTTATAGGGAGGATAAAGTATAGAAGGATTTTACAGCTGTTCCATTACCAACATGGAAATACTAGTTATTTTTAAATGAGTGTCTTGCAACTGAAAGTAATGTCTTTCCATAGAAAATCACAGAAAACTAACACTGATAGATCATGATGGATGGCCACAATTGTGATGAATTCCAAAACAGAACTAAGCAACACTTGGGGTTCAGCATCGCAAAATTTAGAGAATGATTTTTGCTAGTTGTCAGTGACATTTGCTACTATACCCAGTCTGCTGAGGAACTGAAGTTCTATTAGTCTTTTATCTACTAACCAGTAACGACTGACACTATATCACAGGAAAATTTCCCAGGGAACTTTTTAGAGACGTATATCAAACAAGATGTGTGGAAGTGCTGAAAGACACTAGGGGATAAGAGTATAGCAATAAAAAATGTAGAAATGATATCAAGTAAAAAAAAGTATATAAACTAGATAACATTCAATGGTGAATGCAATGTAGTTACATTGCTGGGGAGCCTTTTACAAAAACAAAACACAGAAGTTTGAATTTGGTATCTGATCTTGAGAATAGTAAGCATCTTTGCCTAGAAATAAGAAACTCCTGCTTTGTCTTACTAAAAGGTTCCTGGGCCTGTGTCTATCATCTCCTGAGGTCTTTCATGCCTGTGTACTTTTATTAAGAAATAACTTGTATTAAAAATTAGTTGGTATTTTATTAACAAATAAAACAAGAAAAAGAACCCTTTATTATCTAAACCTTTTCCTATTTAGGGTTTATATGAAGCAGTTTTTTTTTCTATGCTTGTGTGTGTGTGTGTGTGTGTGTGTGTGTGTGTGTGTGTTGTAAAACTTTGGATGTGTTTGAAAATGGCTTTGTAAAAATGTTTATAACCCAGCAAAAACCAAAGTGTGTATCTGTTGATAATCCCTTCGATTTTTAAGAACCAAGGGTCACTATTTGGCTTGAATGGAACTAGAAAATTTTATTTTCACCTAAGCAGAATAGACTGTTTGGGCTCTCCAAAAGTAATTATTTCTAGAAAGTTGAATTCCGTCTCTAAACCAACCCACTTGTCTCCAGTCATCTATTTGAATTGCTCTGGAACTTCACTGAATGTTTCTAACCAGCAACTTCATTCTTAAAACAACAAGCAAAACAAAAAACAGAGACAGGAACTATAAACAAGCAATGTAAGTAAAAGAAGCTGTGACCAGGAGGACTGCCTGTGAGATTTCATGCCTCAGGTTGCAGCAGCCAATAAGGAATGGAGGCTCAGGTGTGGGCTTCACCTGACTTCAAGTAATAAATCCTGACCATCTGTCAGCACCTGGCCAAGACTAACTGAGCATTGCCCCTGCCCATGTGGCTCATGTCTGGAGAATGGGTTGCTGGGGAAGAAAACTGTAAAAGAATTGTTAAATTAGGTGGCTAAGTACTGGCCTGGAGCTTGGGGGGCTGTGTTTTATACCTTCTTAGCCTCTAACTAACCTCAGGGCACTTCCTCTCTGGGTCTCAGTTTTCCTTCTTGGTAAAATGAGGAAATAGTACCTGACCAGTGTTTCCCAATGTCTTGCAGCCGTTGAACAGCTTTTTACAATAAAATCATATAGAGAGCAGCAATGTAGGAAACAGAAATGCAGAGGCCTTCGTTCGCCTGTCACTGACGGGAAGCTGAGCCCCGCCCACTCCGCCTCCCTGGCGGCTCCCAGTGGCCCTGGAGGTGTTCCACAAAATGCTTAGTTTCTGCAGAAGACCATTGAGGATGCCTCCAGTAATTTCTTAGGGCATGAAAAGTCTAAAAATGAAAACATTTAAATCTTTCTGACCATCTACAACCTATAAATACAATGACACAAGCAAGGGGTACTTTGCTTTAAAATGGCACCAGAATTCTTGCACAGTCTTTTACTTTAAAAACGTGATTTCCAACCATTTGGCAAGTGGCATACTTTTAATTCTCCCCAAGGAGTCAGGTTCCTGAAGTCAGGTGAAGAGTCTCCTGAGAGTGCTGGTAGTGTTGTCCCAAGACAGGTGTGAAATGACATAGGCCTCAATAATGATCAGTAATGACACCTCTCTCCTGCTCCAACTCCCAAAGGGAGTGTGAAAATGAAGGAGATCAGATGTACTAACTGAGCATAAAGGGGAGGAGGTGCTGCTCTCCTTGTCTCCTTTCTGGAACCCTGGCAGGTTGTGAAGATAAGAATGGAGAAAGGTCCATGGTGGCAGTAACTGGCCTAGAGAGGCATTCTTTGCATTCTGCGGGTAGATAATAGTCTGAAGTTGCTCACTCCCGGTTTATTTTAAAGAATTTAAAATTGTGAGCTGCAGAGACTCTCATTTGATAATCATACGCACATAGACCCCTCTCTCCTTCACTTGCAATGGATTTGCTTTACTCTCTTGTGTGACTGCAGGACACTTTCTAACTTAAAAATGTCCTGGCACAATTCCCACCCTGCCTTCTTATGGGTGCCCAACATATGCAACTACGCTGAAGAGTCTTGTGCCTGCAGAAGAGAAATCATATTTTTCATATCCTTAGAAATCAAAACTTCTTTTGGGCCTGTGGAGAAATGCTTCATGTATCACGAATTAACTGTTGAGCACCAGGAATGCAACAGAGCTACCAACTGGTTAATTGTCTTCAATGATTTCTCCCTTTGACCGGCAGCATTGACATCTGTAGTTTTTGAAAGTCTTGTGCAAGAGCAACTCAACTGTGAATTGTGGGAAATTGTGTCGCCGCTTCCTAGAAAGAGCATGGTTTATTCATGTGTTTTGATTCCCTCCTGGTATAGTGTGCATTAAAGAGAATTCAGCAAGGCAGACAGTAATGGAGGAGGAGCTGCAATTTTGCTGCAACCATTTTGTTGTTGTTGTTATATAGCCAAAACCTTCCTGTATTCTGCTCTGCTTGTGTTTTAATACTAGCCAAAGCCTGTTTAAAATACTTGTGGCCAATGTTTTTTATGCTGTGGTTGCACTGTAGTATGTAAAGTGGTTATTAAGTACTGCGCTTATAAATCACGTGGAGAGCCCTATGACATTTTTACTGGCTTGTTTTGTTCTGTGTTCCTATTCATAGGATATCAATAACGAGAGTGACAGCTGACATTTCTCTTGCTAAGAGGTCTGTCCTAAATAATCCCAGCAAGAGAGCAATAATTGAACGTTCGAACACTCGGTCCAGCCTAGGTAAGATGTTCAAATGTGGTTCTTCTCCAACCTGTGCTTTCAGACGGGGATGACACATGTTGCGTTTGGAATGGCTTTCCCAGTTTGCTCCCCATTCAGAATGGGGAAGCGCTGATTAACTGGAGAGAATGCTACCCCTGGAAAAGAAGGGAGCAGAATCCTGCAGCAGCCAGAGCCTCCTCTCCCTCAGCTCTAGCCAATTAGCTAATTAGGAGTCTGGTGGGAAGAATCCTCACGGCCTCTCCTGGTCTGTTACTGCCTAACCATGTGAAACCACTCATCTCCACTTTGCCCGGGTTTCTCAACATGGCTAATATCTGTCACATATGACTCATAGCTGACATGAAAGGAAATGAGATGTTCAGCCTTCTCAGGTCTTTAGAAGAAAGCTAGACCATGGTGTTCTCAGTGTTGCTTCTGCTGCTAACTGGTAGTACCCAGAATAGTCACATTGTTAAGTGGAAATAGTAACTACATTAAGAACACAGAGGGAGTTTCCCAGAGCACCAGTTAGAAAACATCCTAAAATTTACCATGATGGAGAAGAAAACACACATGCTATATGTGTTTAGCTCCATCAAGACATATGTGCGCAGAGTTGTAGATTCACCATCCACAGAAGCAAATCCATGCTGCTGGGGAAATCACAACATTCATATCAAAAGGCTGTTTGTGGTTTCTATGATTCCAAGAGTGGCGTAGTAACTCCTAACTTTCTGGGAGTCTCTTTTGCATTCACATTCTGAAGGCAACTTGTTTTACTGCCCTCTTCTTCCTGGGTAGACAGGGGTCTTCTATGCCTCTACATTTTTTTTTATCTACTGAAATGAGCTCTATAGATGATTGAAAACTAAAAATAAAATTTCCGAATAGATTGCATGCCCAAACATCTCATCAAGAACTCACTGAAGGCTGTGCCAAGAATGGAGCAGGTTGGAAAGAGGCTATAAAGTATTATCTCTATATTCCTGGCATGGAATTAGCACATGGTACTTGATCAATAAATGTTTGTTTGGTGGTTGCTTTGTGAAAGAATGCTAAACTTACCAAATGAAATAGGTGTCAGAGCTTGTCAGGGCAAGATTCCAGACATCAGTGGGTTTTTTTTGTTTGTTTGTTTGTTTTTTCCTTTTTTTTTTAGTCCTGTATTTAGTACAGCCTTTCACATACAGAATGAAACACATTTAATTAGTTTTTTACTGATTTTTTTTAGAGAAAGGAAGGGAGAGAGAAATATCAGTGAGAAACATTGATCAGTTGCCTCCTGCACACATGCCCCAACTGGGGATCAAACCCACAACCTGGGTATGTGCCCAGACCAGGAATCGAACCTGTCACCTTTTGGTGTACCGGATGATACTCCAACCAACTGAGCCACACCAGCCAGGGCCAGAATGAAACACTTCAATAAGGCACAATATTTTCACCTTGAGGAAGTGATGATGGCAGAGTTGATAATGATGAACCAGATTAGGTAACTGACTAAAGTCAAGTATCATGGGTGACAAGGATGCCATATTAGATTGAAGATATCTAAAACAAGCATTGTTCTCTGTTCTTCTGTCTTTCACTCTCCTCTAACTCCTCACAGTGCTGTTGACTTCCTCTGATGTATAATTGGAGGCTAATGGATACTTAAAAGCAGAAGCTAGGTCGCCTGACTAACAATTGCATGAAACCAAGGGCTTCATGAATATGCTTTGAAGTCATTGGTAATCTAGTCACCTGTTGTCAGAATCAGTGGAGTGAGTGGGTGGAGTTACTGTAAATATTGAGGAAGAGCCCTAGCTGGTTTGGCTCAGTGAATAGAGCGTTGTCCTGTAGACTAAAGGGTCCCAGGCTTGATCCCCAGTAGGAAGCGTGCAGGAGGCAGCCGATCAATGATTCTCTCTCATCATTGATGTTTCTATCTCTCTCTCCCTCTCCCTTCTTCTCTGAAATCAATAAAAATATATTAAAAAAATATTGAGGAAGAAACAAGGTAGATGTCAGTTCACTGTTTTCCCCCTTTACTCTGTAAATTCGTATACCACAAACATGGAGTTAATTTAATGGCAATCTATTATAATAATCACTGTGTGAGCCACTTATGTCCATTTGCCTGCTGTTAATGCACATTTGCAGATTTCTTCACCAAATGTTTATTGAACACTTGTTATGTGCCATGCATTATGCCAGATCTGGGAAGAGCAAATGTGACTAAGACAATGTATCTTACACATGAGCAAACCGAAAGAGGAAACAGATGGTTAAAATACTCCTTGATAGGGGAAGTATGAGCAAAGTGGTGGGGTATTAAGAAAGAGGGGTAGAGAGTAAGAAGTGTCTGAGAAGACATCTCAGAAGTTTTATTTGAGCTGGTTCTTCAGGGCAGACAAGAATGTGCAAAGGCATCAGCATATAGAAAAACACTGTGTGTTTGAGAAACAACTCATTTTTTACAGAGCCTGCTTAGAAAATGGGAGGGGAGACATGGTTTTAGAGCAAGGGAAGAGACTGAGAAAAGTAGATTGAGGCCAGTATGTTAGGGCTCCATGTGTCTTGCTAAAGAGTTCTCCAGAATAGAACCCATGAAATGTTAATTTTAAAAGATACCAAATAGTTGTTACATCCAAAATATTTTCTATGATCAAATAAATTTGGAAATTGTGCATTAAACAATTGGCAGTTTTCTTCACTGCAAGACTTCTTAGAGCTGTTAGGATACAAAGGGCAATGCACATTTGAAATTCCAAGAGAAACTATTATAGTATGCAATATTTCTCTTACAGAAAACCTCCTTCTTCCCATAGGATATATCAGGGGATTTGTTTCCCAGGGAACTCACTTGGGGAAATGTTGCTTCGAGCCTAGGAAGCCACTGAAGTATTATAAGCATTTTGGATGTAAAAGAGATCCCAGGTGATAGAAAGACTGGAGAGAGATGGGTCCAGATCAGTCATGGCCAAGTTGTAGAAGAGTTCATTAACATCCCGCCGGCATCGTCGTCCATGACTTCTCAGAGCTCCATTTGTCTGAAATGAGGTCATGAGGAAACTTCCACTGGAACCCTTCTGAGGATCAGCCTGAGTAGTCAAGATTGTTGGGTTTGGTTAAAGTTTTTCCTTAAGAAAATTAGCTATGTTGCCCTGGCCAGTGTGGTTCAGTTGATTGAGTTGTCGTCCCATGCACCAAAAGGTAGCCAGTTCCATTACAGGTCGGGGCACATACCCAGGTTGCGGGTTAGATCCCTGATTGGGGTAGAACTGATTGATGTTTCTCTCTCACACACATCAATGTTTCTCTCTCTCTAAAAAAAATCAATAAAAACATATTAAAGAAAAAGAAAGAAAATTAGTTATGTAGATAATTTCTCTTCCTCACACATATAATTTATTTATTGCATTCTGTATACGTATTATCCAAATATTGGACCTACAGCAGTATATAGTGTGGCTCTCTGCAACCTCCTGGCTGGCTCTGCCTGACCTCTCTGCTCGTGACAGAGTGCCCATTGCCCAAGGGTTTAGTGTTATCAAGCAGGTGTGCCTGCCCTCTGCACCTGACAGAAACCACACTTTCATCATTGCTGGTGCAGAGGAAATCAGGCCACGGCATTGCTGAGGTATTTACACAGAGACTCGAAGTGCCTCGAGGGTTCCTTGTACCAGAGCAGTCTAGTTTACGTCACTGCCTTTTTGCTACTTCAGAAAATATTGTTTTCAGATTTGAAAATTAAAGCAATATAGACTTATTCTAGCATAGCCCTGGCCAGGAGTTAACATTAAACCAGTTTAATGAAAACAACAAATGAAGAATGTACCCCAACAGCCTGAGGCTAAAATTTACTACAATAAAAATAAAATTTAGTTTTTAAACTTCTCTCATAAGAAAAATCTTTTTTTAAAACTGTTTCTGATGTGAGAAAAAAGGGACAGGTATGCTATTATTAAGATAACAAATGTAGAATGTAATTTCAGAAAAATGTTGTGAATAAGCTCAATTGTCCAAATTCTTTACAACATGAAACCTTTCAAGTATTAAATAATATCAAAAACAACTGTCTAATACAGATGATGCATCAGTGATTCTGTGAAAAATAAAAAGTTTATGCTTTTAGGCAAAGCCCAAGAGAATAGGGTTACATGAGAGTTTTGAGCATTCATGACCTCACACTCCTTGTCAATCCATTAGATTGTGGGAGGGAGAACTTTTCAATGGGTGACATGAACTTGAATTTATACTAGATTAGCAAAACAAATCATGGGATTCTGGTACAAGCCCTTTTCAGAGAGGATGGTTAGAGCAACACCACCTTTTCTAGGCCACCTTTGAAGTAATTTAAATTAGCCATGTCTACACTTCGTCTACTCTGTAATTTGGACGAGATTACAACATTGTGAGGTCACACCTGTAGCTCAAAATAAAAAGTAAAAAGCAAAACAAGATCATCTCTCTGAAAATTAGTCTAAATCAGACTTGGACATGACCCAATAAGTTAGATGATTTATAAAATATATATTTAAAAGTCTTTTTTTGTATTTCAGAAAGTCACATTATGTTTTTATGGGTAACCTGTTTTGCTTTTTAAAAATATCTGGATTGCTTTAGATATTGACAAAAACTAAATTTTTTGTTTGACCAGATTCACTCATGGATTTGGATAACTTGGCTATTACAGCCACCAAATAGATTTGCATCTAGATGCATTGCAACATTTTAATATATTTGATCTTAGTTTTTTTAAAATAATAGGATAATTTTGCCTCAGAACAGTCCCCTGGCCCTAATACTTAAAGTAAGACTTAGCAATATGCTTGTTGTAAGATTAGATGCAGAACATTTAATCAGGGATACAAAAATATGCACATCAGTCAAAACAGGTGAATTGTGGGATTTTTAAAAAGGAGATCTATAAAATATTAATATATAAGTTGATCATTGGTAAAAACATTTCAGTGCAATTTGCTTTCCATGAGATGTTGCTCTGTATATGTGTCTCAGTTGTTTCCTGAATGTGGTTTCAGCTTCTATAGCTAAAATAAATTTCTTTAGGCAAAGCAACAATTAAAATTAACATAGCTATGCCCCTGGCTGGTATGGTTCAGTTGGTTGGAGTGTTGTCCCATACACCAAAAGGTAGCAGGTTAGATTCCCATCAGGACACATACCCAGGTTATGGGTTCAATCCCTAGTCAGGGTGCATATGGGAGACAACCATTCAATGTTTCTCTCTCTCTCTCTCTCTCTCTCTCTCTCTCTCTCTCTCTCTCCCCACCCCCCTCTCCTTTCCTTTCTAAAATCAATAAAAAAACATATCCTCAGTTAATGATTAAAAACAAACAAACAAACAAAAAATACTTATATAAATAGCTAACTATTAGAGTGAGTGTAAGTAAGAAGCAAATCAAGAGAGCCACCTCAAATTTTCTACCGTTTGGTTTCATGCAAAACTCAAACCATTTCTCTCTCTTTAGAAAAGATCTTAAGTTAGATCAGAATATGTAAATTCCAAATGTTCTGTTTTTCAATATAGACGAGCATCTGAAAGAGGGGTACTATATTTTTTAAATATAAGAACTAATTTTTTTAAGTAACCATGACTTGTTATTTATTATTTCTCTTTTTAGCGGAAGTACAAAGTGAAATTGAAAGAATCTTTGAGTTGGCAAGATCTTTGCAACTGGTTGTTCTTGATGCAGACACCATCAATCACCCAGCACAACTTATAAAGACGTCTTTAGCACCAATTATTGTTCATGTAAAAGTCTCATCTCCAAAGGTAATTAGCTCATCTCCAGCTTAAGGTTTAGCAGCTCTTTTGTTTTTTCCTCTGTGCTTTTTTGTTCATGTGCAAGGAGAATGTCTTATGTAAACCCTTTTTAATGAGCACAGTTTTAATTCCCACAGTTTGTAAAGGTTCTAGAAGTTCTGAGATAGCAAGTAAAAAATAGTCCATTTTTCCCAAAAGCCCACAGTCTATTGTGGCAGTTAAGCAGGAATATAAGAGAAACAAAAACTAAGAAAGGTGAGGAAAAGTTAACTGGCTTTTCAGAGACTTTGGGTTCTATTTTGGTAAATTTCTTGGGTAATATTGATTCTTGTATCACCTATATTTTCTCCCCAGTTGAGAGAGTACATAGTTCCGGAAAGGTATCTAGATTTATCATATATAAAGTCAAACATCACCATATAAAATGTCTTATGGAAACATTGCAGACCCTTACATTTGTGGTTAGGTTGGATTCTTCAAGGAATATAATTATTCTGTGATTACGCACATGGGATATTTGCCATGTATCTTCAGGCCACCAGGGGAGAGAAAAATGAAAGTGAGACAGCCTCAAATTGGTCACTTTTGATTTGGGTGTTCTTTCATTTTTCAAAACTGTTGATAATGTAAAAAGTGATTATAAAATATGTACCCTTGGGAGGTACTACCTTAATAACCAGGTTTTTTTCAGTGCCTCCAAGAGTTCATTTTAATTCCAATTCAACTTCCAACCAGAGCAGTAGTCTCCTCTCATGGGTGGAGAAGGCCTCCAGGAGCTGGGCTTTCCCCCAGCCCTTCGGATGTCCTCGGCCTTCCATCTCTGGCGCTGGTTCTGCGCGGGATGAGCTTGTCCAAACCAAGCCAGGCCCTTTGGGGAAGCATTAGGATGGATTGAAATTTGAAGCACCCTTCACTGCAGTGCAATAGATTTCAACCCCTTTCACCTCCTGTCCCGGTCACCCCCAGTCACCATGGGTTCACAAGTGCAGCAACTGGGGTTCTGGTAGCCATATGTGCTGAAGTATCATAGTACACTAGTACTATTTTTGGGAGAGGGTCCTATTTCAGCTAAGAAAAAGTTAAGGGAGAGTAGACTATATGGCAAAATGCAGTTATAGCAGTGCTCAAAAGACAGATATATCACTGTGGCCATATACCAGTACAAATGTTTTGCTTAGCTTTCTATCAAGAAATCGTCTTATCAATGTAAAATTAAACTGGGATGCCTCAATAATTGCTATTGACAAAAGGACCCAATATATATAAATGACTCTGATATTTATCTGACATTGAGATAGTGAACCAAAATATGACAACTGATTTTGGACAATAAATGACCCGGTACAGATCAGTTCCTCCACTTTTGGAGGACTCTCTTTGAAATCTCTGGGTAAAATCCAGGGTGGGAACTCAAGATCCCACCCAGACCTCACATGGAACAAAAATAGGATAAACATATCAAATCCATTATAAGTGAAAGTCAGTGTAAGTGGATGATGTCATCACAGAGTTGATATATGTGATTTGTCACTTTGTGTTTTCTCTCTATTCATACTCAGTGCTAAACAGACTATTAAAGGGGGCCTTGGTTTATTTGATTTTCTTTCAACTCATTGACGGTATCTCAGATCTGTGTCTTCTTCCATCAGGTTTTACAGAGGTTGATTAAATCTAGAGGAAAGTCCCAAAGTAAACACTTAAATGTGCAACTGGTGGCAGCTGATAAACTTGCACAGTGCCCTCCAGTAAGTAAAATCATTTTTGGTCTTAATCATTCTTGATTAGTTAAGAAAGGGTAGTGTTTCTTTCTATATTAGCACTAGAGGACCGGTGCATGAAATTTGTGCATGGTGGGGGGGTCCCTCAGCTCAGCCTGGCCTGCACCCTCTCCAATCCAGGACCCCTCAGGGGATGTCCGACTGCCTCTTGCAATCCAGGACCGCTGGCTACTAACTGCTTGACTGCCTGATCGCCCCTAACCCCTCTGCCTGCCTGACTGATTGCCCCTAACCACCTCTGCCTGCCTGCCTGATCACCCCTAACTTCTCCCCTACCAGCCTGATCGCCCCTAACTGCTCCCCTGCTGGCCTGATCGCCCCTAACCGCCTCTGCTTCGCCCCTCACCCGGAACCCAGGATTTCCTCCTCCGTCCAGTCACAGGCACCCGGGACCCGGGCTTCCCTTCCTCTGTCTGGCTGCAGGCACCCAGGACCAGGGCTGGCTTTGCCCAGGCAGGCCGCAGCTGCAGGCACCTGGGACCATGGGGCGGGCAGCTTGTCCCTCTCCCAGGCTGCAGCCTCAGGCGCTGGTGCCTGGGACCGTGGGGCAGGCAGCTTGCCCCTCTCCTAGGCCGCAGACACAGCTGCTGGCACCTGGGGCCACTGGCACCTGGGACTGCAGGGCAGGCAGCTTGTCCATCTGCCGGGCCGCAGCCTGGCTGGTCCCCATTCCTCTCTCCTAGTGTTGAGTCTCTGAGCCATTATGGCGTGACAACCATTTGCATATTAGCTCTTTATTATATAGGATTGTCGTTTTTATTCTAGATTGATGGTGAGGGTGGTATGTTATCATAAACCTGAGGAATTTCTTGGAACAAACTAATGCTGCCGTGTTGGCTACACTCAGGCATCCAGAACTCGGTGGTGTCTGCCATGTAATAAAAAGCGAACTTAGTGTCCCATGTCTAATGTCCTTAACTGCTACCTTGATTACCTGGCCAATTCAGCAAACTACTGAGTCAATGTGTATGGTTTTATGAAAAGAAAACCTACTGATTTGACTTTCCATTTCTTTTCTGCCTGAAAGTTCCGATAGGCATAAAAGATTATGGCATCAATGGTTGAGAATTTATTGGAACTAGAAGAGCCCTGTGGCTAGAGCAGATGAAGAGGTCAGGGTTAAGTAAGGTGAAAAGCCATATTATGGCAGCGTTTCTCCTAGTGCCGTTGCCAGGAAACAGCTGCTGAGTTGGAAGCCAAGCAAATGGTGGGAGGGGGTGGGGGGAGCTAACAGCTATCATGTGGGTCACCAGTGGTTGGTCAGTGTCTACACCTGCCCAGCTGACTTACTATTTCTGTGCCTGTGTTTCTCTAAAGGAAATAACTTTTTTCTACTGATTTGATTCACTAGATTTATACTCGTGTAAGGATTGTTTATGCTCTGAAGAAGCTTAAAATTCAATTCAGATGTTTACAGAGCACAGACTATGGCCTGGCCAACATGGCTCAGTTGGTTGTCCCATGCACTGAACAGTTGCCAGTTTGATTCCCAGTTGAGGCACATACCTGAGTTGCAAGTCCAATCCCCGAAGCCAATTGATGTCTCTCTCTCTCTCTGTCTCTGTCTCTCTCTCCCCCTTCCTCTCTGTCCTCTCTGTCCATGGGTGAAGATTAAAAATAAAAAGTACAGACTCTAGAGCCAGATTGCCTGAGTTCAAGTCCACTGTAATCCACACTAGGATTACATCCCTAATTATGTAATCTTCGGCATGTACCTACCTCATTGGGTTTGTGTAAAGACTCAATGAGTGAGTATGTGGTGAAGCTCTTAGAACGTGCCTGGCACATGATAAGCACCATCTAAGTGTTTCTGTTATAATTACTGGATGTACATGTGCTGGGCCATGCCTAACCTGTCAAGCTCTGTAAGGATCTGTGCCGATCTGGTTTACTATTGTATCTCAAGCTCCTACATAGTAGGCCCACAATAAATATTTAGTAATATTTATACAATAAGAGTTTTAGTGAAATTTATGCCATAAGAATAATAGAATGTCTCTAATCCTTATAGTTACCTAGTAAGATAAGCATTATTATCCCCATTATATAGGTGAGATAACTGAAGACAGAGAGGTGAAATGGTTCTCTAAGGTCACACAACAAATTAGGATTAGATTTATGATTTATCTGGTTCCAAAACCAATTTCCTCCCCTCACAACCCCACCCAACTATACACACACACATACACACACACGTGCGCGCACACATGCAACATGCACCTGGTTACCTGCCTGCAGATAATTTGGATAACTTGGAGTCTGGAGTGCTATGTTAAGAAGTCTAACTTCACATTGTCTACTGATGAAGCCCATGTACATAGTGGAATATATGATTAAAGCACTGAGCAAATATAGAAGAATGTATTACCCAGTTGAAGGATGCTGACCTTTACTGATCAGCAACCAAAAGCCAGGAACTATGCTATTGTTTCCAACTTTTAGAACAATCTTATAAGGGTAATTTTATCAGTTGGGGTCTTCTGGGAAGCAGAGACCTAAATGGAATTAGAGCCGCAGATTGATTGAGAAAATGCCTATGTGAGATTAAAGGGAACCAAGAAGGAGAGCCTTCAGACCTGCTGCAGGTCTGGCCCTGGGAAGGGAGAGGGGGAAGAGGAGAATGGGTAGGAGGAGCCTCAGACTGTGATGCAGCCTTGAGACATCTCAGTCACCTAGATGTGGATCCCCAGAGAAAAGGTTGCCCATTAGAGTGTTACAGAAGAACCAGAGAAGAACCAAGCAACGCGCAGTGGTTCTCAACCTTCCTAATGCCGCGACCCTTTAATACAGTTCCTCATGTTGTGGTGACCCCCAACCATAAAATTATTTTCATTGCTACTTCATAACTGTAATTTTGCTACTGTTATGAATCGTAATGTAAATATCTGATATGCAGGATGTATTTTCAGGGGTAGAGACCCACAGGTTGAGAACCGCTGGTAGAGAGATAGAGTTACATTTATTATTATGCACGGGCCCAGAGGAAAATGTCTCTCAAAGTCTGAGCGAAATCACACAGGAAGTTTCCCGTATTTATACCATTCCACCTTCTTTGTCTCCCAAATATGGGGTTTTTCCAGTTCCCTTTGCAAGTTCTTAAAGGGCCCTATGTGCTGGGGCTTTGAGACCTCGACCAAAGGCTTGGCCTGACGCCAGCACTGATAACTTCGTCTGGAGAAGGTTTAATGGCCTCTCTGAAATGGGAGTAGTCTTATTTTCCTTATTATTTAAGCCAGCAAGCATTTACAGAAGCCAGAAATAGCAGGGTTAAAATTTCAAACAGCAGTTTTTATATAAGATGGGTGCTTCAAGAGGAGTCTCATGTTGGGAGAAATATCCCGGCTCTAGTCCCCCTGATGCTCTCCGGCTTTGACAGGCAGCAGCCTGGGGAGCAGGGCCTCAGCTTGAACGCTGTCGTGGATGCTGAAGATGCAGCAACCCAAGTGTGTCTGCTGCCTACACTCATCATGGCAGGTTCCAACTCTAGGGGAAATCTGAGCATGCGCCTCTATGACTGCCCTAGCGAATAACATTATCCTCACTTTCTAGAAGAGAAAGCTCAGTCCCTGGGTAAGAAACTTGTTGGAGGTAGGAATTTGTAAATGAGCCCCAAGATCCAACCCTAGATCTGTCTGACTCTAACTTCCGTGCACCATGCCACTCTACCTTTACACGTAGCTGTGTGATGTAGCTGAATCTTCTGATCCCCAACATGGACATGCAAGAAATAGTCCATGTTCTATTTTGACCCCATCCCACTGGGCAGGCAGGATATTTACCTATGCTTGAAGCCACCCTAATCCAGAGCAGAACAAAGACCCCAAGTCATAAGCGGGGGTTGGTGAGGAAGTTGAAGGGAGTGAGGGGGGAGCGTTCCAAACCTGAAAACCATTCACCGGGTGCATGTGATCCCCAGGGAAGGATGCTCTGCTGCATCAGCCCTCATGTGGAACAGGGGGCCTTTGGCAAGGCAGGGAGACACACAGCCCCTCCTCTCTGGGCGTTGGCAAGGGAGCTCCCTTTTTCTCTCTCTCTGAGGGAGGGGACTTGTCTTCCTCTCTTCCCCTCTTGTTGCTATTAAAGGAACTTCCTCTCTGCTTTGGTTGTACTAAAAGCAGCCCCACTTTCTTTTGTTTCCAGAGGTAGTTAGCAAAATCTCTCCAACCCATTTACGCTTTTGGGAAACAAAACTCAGCGGGGGTGGGAGAGGGAGATGGAGAGCTGGCAATTTCCTGCCACGACCCCCATCTTTCCCACCCCCACCTCACGCCAGACAAGGGAGAACAGACCGGCCACCTGCTTGAATGGTAGACAAGAACAGGAGAAAATACAAAAGGAAAATCACAGATTAGTATCTCAAAACTTGTTTGCCATGTCTACCTTCACAAATGTAGAAAGCTCCACGCTGTGAGGGAGGCTGGTTCTGTGAGGCCCAGAGGGTGGTGCTGAGATCAGTGGGAGTTTCCAGGAGCAGGTCTGAGTGGACTTGAGAGCATGAGGCCCATCTAATTTCACTTGGCAGTGGTCACTTTGACCCACTAAGAGGAAGGCATTTCACAAGTCCGCCCAAATGCAAATACTGAAAACAATAGGCTGGCTTTCTAAGTAGTGAGCTCCTTGTCTCAGGGGTGAGGGTGGAGTAGGCTGTGTGAACAGATGTCAGAAACATTGTGAAAGGAATCTCCTCTGGTGAAGGCTATGGGTATGGTAGGCTAAGATATAGATACTGTATCTAAGATTCCTGCTTGACTCTCCAAGACTCTGATTCTATCTAGATTTTGAAATTGACCAGCATAGAGATATTATTGAACCCATATGGGCTGAGGAGCCCAGGGAAGAGGAGAGTATAAGATCCATCAAGTCAGATGATATCTTCATTGGTTCGGAGCATCATTCAGATCAGAAATTTCTCCAGTCACGTGTTATTGGCGGGAAGGTCTCCATGTCCCAACCTGTTGCTGGTGGCAGTAGGCTTCTTGCGATGTTATGAGGAAAGGAATTTTCTGAGATTCGCATGGGAGAATAAATAATATTTATTTACATGGTACAGACTCCTGAGTTTCCAAGGTCCCCTCTCCCTCTGTCCCACCATGGAAGTCCAGCTGTGTCCCTACAAGAGCTAGGATTAAAGCCATTTCCCAGATTAATGTCTACTCCATATTTGCACAGTCCCGTCCAGCATCAGGCTAGCTTAGCTTGTGTTTCCAGCTGTAATCCATTACGTGTGGCGTCCACATGGCTGTGGGCCATGCAGCTTCTAGGGCTACATGGCTATGGGGGGAACATGGGCGAGTGCAAGAAAGCAAGAGCAAAGCCAGAGGAACAAGAGAGAGAGAATTCCTTTGTCTACATGCGGATATTAACCTTCTAAGATTTCTCAGGCTTGCAGTGGTTCCATCCCCGCTAGCCAGTTATCTTTGTTTTCAGGTTAGACAGACAAGTACCTCCCCCACACCACCCTGACTTCACTGCCCATGCACCCATCTTCCTCTTTGTCCAGTCTTTCCCCCAGTGATCTGCAGGGAATGGACTGGTGGTGCCCTGGGAGAGTAAAGTTACAGCTTCCTGGTGAAGCTGCCTGGATGACCATGGATGTCTGGCCTTCCCTTTGTTTTCTTCCTATCGTTAATATTAATAACTAGCTAGTTTCAACAGTAACAACCATGTGGGCATGTCTGAGGACATGGTATCCATGTCTCCATGTGGTTAAACCACACAGACTCCAAATACTTAGTCCTCTCAGTTCCATGTGGCTCATCTTCAGTTAACCCTCTTGGCAAGAATTAAAATACATTAAGCAAACATTAGTTAAGCATTAGGTTGGCACCTCACAAGGTGTGAGGGATACAATGGCATGTTCTTGCCTTCAAAGAGTATATAGACTAACAAGATTACAGTTTGTTAAGTCAACTCTTGGCAAACAATTTGGTAGGTGATACATCTCATGGATTAAAGAGAGATTTAGATTAGGGGTCCTCCACCTCAGCACTATTGATATTTTAGGCTGGATAATTTTTTGTTGGCAGTCCTGTGTGTTGTGAGATGTTCAGTGGCTTCCCTGGCCATTAGCACCCTCAAGTGTGACACATGCCCCCTAGGGGGAAAAAGTCACTCCAGGTTGAGAACCACTGGATTAGATTAATATATGCACAACTTTGGGGTAATAATGTTATAAGAATTCTCAGTAAGTTATTCCTTGAGATACATGTTAGGTGAATTGAACTTGTCTTTTTTTTTCTTTTTTTTTTTTTTTTGCTAATTTGATCTTTCTATAAGAATGAGTTTAACATTTATTCCTAATAATTTATTGGGGGGGTGGGTGATGGATGCGGTTTGGGACTTCATATGAAGATGGAGAAGCAAATGTTTGGTAAGTAAATTTTTGCTGAAGCATCTTTAACAATGGGACACAGAGAGGACTTGGATCAAATGGGCCTTGCTGTTCCTCCCTGTCCCTCTCACCTGATTTACAGTAAACTAGTTATCTGTGATGATACTTGCCTTCCTGGAGCTGGTCCTCTATCTAAATTCCTTTTAGGCAGCTAAGGGGCAGTTTAAGGATTTAGTGTCTTAAAAATAACCAGCTTAAAATAATCAATATCCCAAAACGGCATATTTTGGGGTGGCAAACTCTGCTCCCCCTGTTTCCTAGGTAAGGCTTCTTCTAAAACTCTTTCAGTAAATGGTCACACAGTAAGTATCTTAGGCTTTGTGGGCCATTTGGGCTTCTTCGCCAAACTACTCAACTCTGCCTCTGTAGCAGGAACGCAGCATGGGCAATGTGTAAAGGAATCGGAATGTTCCGGTCAAACTTGGTTTATAGGAGCAGGAGGCGGGCTCCATGTAATCAAGCCCAACAAAGTTGCCACCCTTGTTCAACCTAGGACAAAGTCCTAGTTATCTATTTCTGCCCAAACAACTGGTTATTTATTAGTTCTAGTTATCTATGACTGTTTTAGCTATCACTCTTCTAGTTTTCTATTACTGTGCAAAAATCTACCCCAAAACTTAGTGATTTCAACCAACCACCAGTTGAGTTGGTGGGATTCAGCTGACGGCTGACCTGGTCCCTTAGCTGGGATGACTGGAGGGCTGGGCCCAGCTAGCTCCTCTCCCTCTCTGTGTGGTTTTAGGAACTTGCCATGGGATCTTTTCAACAGGGACATGCGCTTCGTACATGGCAGCTCCGAGGGCTCCAAGAGCAAGTATGCCGCTATCTCAAGCTTAGATACTGTGTTTAGATACTGACACAGCATCACTTCCATGGGTTTCTGCTAGGAGTCACAGAGGCTGCCCAGATTCAAGGAGAGGGGACACACTATCCATCTCGACATGGAAAGTGTCAAAAAGTTGGTGGCCATTTTTGATCTGCCACAGGAAGAAAGACGAGCTGGGAGGATGGGCTCCTGAGCAGTTCTTCTCTGGAAGAGGGGGGACTCTCCTTTATGCCCACTCTAGATTCACAGAAGAAAAGGTGGGACGCAGGCAGAAAAGGGCCTATGCGATTAGGACCCACAGCCCCTTTCATCTAGACCTTTTTATATGAGCCACCTGAATTTGCATTTATAATATACATCTGTGCACTATATTGTTAGATTTCACTTGGCTTCTACCAGGTATTATACCCATTTCTTTTTCAGAGACTTTGAAAATAGTACATTTTAAGAAGGCCAAAGTTCAGATGGCCCCAGTACTATGCGAGCTACATAATGCCTGGTGAGAAAAGCAGATAGGCAGACAATTGAATCTATAAATGAAATGTAATCCTTTAATCCTACTTAGTTACTAGTACAAGCTGGCTTGTGTTACCAGAAGCTGACCTGCAGGCTCTTTGAGCTATATAATTTTTTTCGTGCGTGTAAAATGACATTGATCGCTCTCTCTGCCATAGGGGACTCATCTCCTCCACAGTCTTGCAAACTTCTAATATTACAGCAACCATAGTAGTTCTCGTCTATCACCCTTTATTTTCCATTGCTGAATGGACTCAGATTTGTTCTATTAAACACAAGAACTCCAAAGCGAATGATAGTGCCCAGTATCCTTGATCGTATTCCTATCTCAGTAGTCATTTTCCATGGCCCGCTTAGAGTCATTTTACTTAAATTATTTAGAACCGTATGGACTCACCCATCTATTTGAAAGTGCCGTCCCCACTGGTGCGTTCATTATTACGGAGCCTCTGGATGTTCGTAGTTTAACCTTTAACTGCTTTTGAAAAAAGAGAGTAATCGGTTTCAGATGTTCCCTTCATGAAACAAGGCCACGTGGGATCTTGTTTCTCTCGGTCCAAAGGAGACTATGCTTGCTGCCCGGACTCAGCCACCCAACTTGGGTGTAGGGATAGCTCACTCCCACCAGTGCCCCTTACAGCATTGGATTAATATGAACTTAAAAACAGTGGATGCATTTTCTGCAGACTGTAAACTGGTTGGGCTTGTTATAATCTTTGAAGGATAAGGATGGACAGAATGGAGCAGTGTGGTGAGGAAATGTGCTTGGGTACATAATGAATGTCACAGATGATTAAAGAGAGAAGCTAGAAGGGCTCAAGGTCACTAATGTTCCTTGCCTTCATGTTTTCCCCAGCAAATAGTGGCAAGAATCCTGATTGTCTTTCCAATTTAGCTCATTGAAGTGGAAACTGCTAGCGCCCCATAATATTGGTAGACCTCCTCCAGGGGTGGGGAACGTCCGGCCTGTGGGCCCTATAAGGCCCTTAAAATCATTTGCTTTGGCACTGCCAAGGCATTAGGGGTAAGATAATTAAATGTTTGACCAAATATAGCAGGCTTATTTTTAAGTTGATAATTTTGTATGGCTCATGAATGATGTTATAAATATCCAAATGGCCCTCGGCAGAAAAAAGGTTCCCACCCCTGTAACCTTGGAAAATCCCTTTAACTCATAGTCCAGTTTCCTATTACTAGTTGACTCAGGACTTAAAAAAAAGCGTTAGTAATATAAAGTAGTTTTGAGCCCTAGCTGGTTTGGCTTAGTGAATAGAGCATCAGCCTGCGGACTGAAGGGTCCCAGGTTCGATTCCGGGTCAAGGGCACATGCCTGGGTTGTAGGCTTGATCCTCAGTGGGGGGCATGCAGGAGGCAGCCAATCAATGATTCTCTCTCATCATTGATGTTTCTATCTCTCTCCCCTCTCCCTTCTTCTCTGAAATCAATAAAAATATATTTTAAAAAAAGAATGTAGTTTTGATATGAAAGAAACACTGGTTGGCTATTTTGTAATCAGCATTACATGTTGGCCATTCACCCATTTCATTTTACTGAATGGTATTTGGCAGTTTCAGGATCTTTATACACTGAGTGTCCAGATTATTATGAGCACCTGACATTTGTAGGCAAATTAGCTATAATTTCAGGCTGAAGTTGCTAGAGGGCCAGATCATTATAAATAGGGAAGCAGGTTGTTTACCAGGACAGTAGAAGTGATTTTTTTTTCCTGAAGATATGGGTAAACAATGCGATTTAACAGCCTTTGAACGTGGGATATATATATATAGTATTTCAATAGCAAGGAAATAAATGTATTCTCACCTCTATTCTTTCTTTCTCCACTTAGAAATAGGAAAGTTGTCCCACATGCGGTTTTATGTATGTACAATAAATAGATATATAGCAATGCTTAGATAATGGAAGAGTTTGCATATATTTAACCTCCTAAATAGCTAATTTTCAGTAAGGCACCAACTTTTTTTTTAAGTTACAATTCAACTGCAAAAATAACTCCTAAGTTTCATAAACTTTTTATTTAAAATGTTCAGTAGCAATTTCCTAGATAAAACATATTAGAAATTATGTTAGTCTTAGTGAGATTCTCCCCTTTATGCTAGAAAATATGTGCTTCATAGTTATAAGGAAAGACTTGCCCAGTCCCTCTCTATATCTTCCCTCCCAAAAGAATGTGAAAGAAATAAGTGGAACCTGCTCTAATCCTCAATGTAGGACCTAAAAAGTGCTCTGTCTTCTGTAAAAACTTGGATAACCCACCATCTCAGTTCTTCCCAGATTTTCCAGCTTTGGGCATTGATAGTCCCAAGGATCACTCAGTTCTGAGCAAATAAGATGGTTGGCTGCCCTACTTCAGGCGCCCTCCCTAGGAAGGTTTGTGATGCTCTATGAGTAGAGAGCTGGAAAGTGTCCAGAGTTTCCATTCTGTGTTGCAGTCGGGTCCAGTTCAGCATCAGGCTAGTTACATTCATTAGTCCATTGTGAGTGGGGATCCACATGGCCGTGGCCCACACGGGAGAATGTCAGAGCCCCACAAGCCAGGAGTCAACTGAGAACACAAGACCAACAAAAGAGAAAACTCCTTTGTTTAGGGGATTAAATATCCCAAATTTCACACCCTTACAGTAGCCACACCCATTCTGGACCATGACCTATTCTCAGGTGTGACTGACAGCAAGCAGCTTTGCTCACCCCCGCAACTTTACTGGGCATGCGTCTGTCTTCCCCCTGTCCAGTCCCTTCCCCCAGCGATCTGCCGGGAATAGATTAGTGGCTCCCTGGAAAGTGTAAATAAAGCTTTAACCTCCTGATGAAGCTGTCTAAATGACATGCCTGTAATATTTGGCCTTCCCTGTTACTAATAACTAGAGGCCTGGTGCACGAAATTCATGCACTCAGGGTGGGGGGTGGCGTTCCTCAGGCTGGCTTGTGCCCTCTCACAGTCCAGGAGCCCTCGGGGGATGTCCGACTGACAGCTTAGGCCCTTAGCACTGCAGCAGAGGCAGAAGAGGCTCCCGCCACCACCACTGCACTCACCAGCCGTGAGCCCAGCTCAGGGCTTCTGGCTGAGCGGCACTCCCCCTGTGGGAGTGCACTGACCACCAGGGGGCAGCTCCTGCATTGAGTGTCTGCCCCCTGGTGGTCAGTGCACATCATAGTGACCGGTTGTTCCACTGTTTGGTCGATTTGCATATTAGCCTTTTATTATATAGGATTAGTTTCATTACAACAGTATCACTGTCATTGGATGTCAAAGGTGTTTGCTGCAGTAGTGCTTTGAAACAGCTCAGCATTACCCTTATCTCAGGCAGTCACCGATGGCATGACATCACAGAGTGGGTAACTATTCATGGCCTGTGACTGTCCCATTACTCACACTCTCTTCTGCTGATTAGGCAGCCCTCTGAATCCGTATCCCATGCTGGAGGCCTCACTACTGCACAGTAAGAAGCTAACTAGACTTGAACCTTTACATTTATGAAAAAATAGACAAAGCTGGTTTGCATAATTCATTGGGCTGCTTCTCTTTGAATTTCATGTATAATTTAAAAATTTCTTCCTATTATTCTCACTTTCTAACACTGGTCTAATCATTTTCCTAAACAGTTCAAAAGGAAAATTGTCATAGATATACAGCCTGTAAAATTCTTCTTTGTTGAAAGTAAGTCACGTTGTCAGTATTTCATTCAGAAGCTGAAATTTGCTTTCCTCTGTGCTTTTGAAAACCTGAAAGCAGTTTCAATTCATCTTGCATCCTATACCTGTCTTTTTTAGCAATGCAAATACATAGTTTCCTAGAAATGATGGTCTCAAACAAACAGCCATGTGCTGATATAGACAAATTCTATCTATTAGCAAAGAGAAGCACTTTATTAAAATGACTTGCAATTAAGTGTATGGTTAATTGTACCTGCAGCCATGACGATGTAACATGTGGGACAGTCAAGTAGACATAAGCATCATTCAAACAACATTCTGCAATAGGTGCTGCCTTTGCCCTCTCTGGGCTTTGCAATCCTGGCTGTGATAGTCAGGGCCCCAGTTCAGGTGTCCCTGGAGGGTTCTTTAAAACTTGGGACTTTATGAAAGCAAGAAAATGACTTATTGAGACTACACATTGGGGAAAACCCACATTATAGAGTGAGGCCTATGTATTTGAATTACACAGTTGACATAAATAAAAGTATATGAATAGCTGACACCAAACAACATACAGTCTAGAATTTGCTGCCAGCTTTAGCCTGGAGTGGCTGACGGAGTGGTCCTTTGTCCTCGTGGTGGCCAGTTTCCTCTTCTTCCTGTGTCATCTGTCTCAGTCAGAGTCTGTGTGTGCTCTGTGGGGTAGGGAGGTTCTTGTCCAATCAAGGTCGCACTGCAGTGCTATCGGAGAATGCACCGTTTCTATCAGAGCATTATGGACACTTCTCAGATTCTGTATTTGTAAAGTAACTGTTGAGACTTTACATTAATGGGGGAGGGGCTTTTAATTGCAAGAGACAGAAACTCTCTTAAGTTACTTTCGTGGAAAAGGTGACTTATTGAAGGGATATACATTCATGCAACTATAGCAACTAGCTGTTTCCCAGTCTCTCATGGGCCATATGGTTTCTTTCTTCCATTGTGTCTTTGTTTCTCTTTATCTGTTTTGTTCCTCTTACTTTTACAGATAGGAATTCTTTTGGCTTCCTCCATAATTTCCCCTCCCTCATAAGGTCCAACTTTTTCACACGCCCTCTCCTCGGGCCTCCTTCCCAAATCCAAAGACTTTTAAGCTGGAGCTCCCAAACATTAACTGACTCAGTCTTCTTTAATGGTCCAACTTAAGGCCCCAGAGGGACATAGACTATCAAGGACTTTAATACTTGTCTCTCCCACCAGACTGTATGTCTCTTGAGCATAAGGATATTATCTGCTTTCTTTGCCACTGGATACCCACAATGCCTAGCACAAAATAGTACTGAGTAAATATTTGATAAATTAATAAAACATGCAGAAAACCATCTGAAATCTACTAATAAATATTCTTGGAGGGAAAGGTTTCCGTGTGAGTTAAATTGGCTAAATCTTCTCAAACACCAGTTGATTGGGATTGAAGTCATCTTATTCAGGGTCAAAATATTCAGTAAAGAATAATATGATGAAAACATTCAAATAGTAAGTGTTGGGAGAGAGATGGTTTCCATGGTGACTTCTGCTTCTAGAAGCCCTCACACTAATGAGTGAGTCAGTTGACTCACCACAAACCCAAAGTCATCCAGTTGCCATTAACCTGCAATCCAGCCACAGTATTAGTGCTGATGGCAGTAACCCTGTTTGATTCATTCTCTGAGAGGTTCTTGTTTTGGCAAAAAGAGCTAATAAAAGCAAGTGGGTGGTGGGAGAGAGAAGGTGCAGATCAAGCTGTCGATGGCTGGGGTATGCTTTCACTTAACTATGGAGTGGCCTTTCCCTCTGCCATGGTTTTGTGACTGTCCCTCCAGAGAACCTGTGTCCTGGGTATATTCTGTCTGTGTTCCCGATCACATGCAGTGACAGAGGGGCCACTCTGCTCCTTGGGGAAGAAGAATGCTTCTTGATTATAGGCCAGATGAAGTTGTTACTGCCTGAAGCATGGACACCACATACTTCTTGTGTGACATCCCTCCCCTCCCACAATGAAATATTCCTCGTTCTGGTCTTTTTAAAAACAATTTCACAGATTTCACACAATGATCTTCTGTTAGCAGAAGTCACTGTAATGTGATTTTTTTGTATTAATCCTAAATCTTCTTTTCATATTGTTTTATCATGAGATGGATAACATCATTTTCACCAACATTCTGAAAATTATCTAAGTAAATGTTATTCCCTTCAACATAGTTACTTGGGGAGATGAAATGTTTAATTCCAAAGACATGGCCATTGTGCAAAACATTTTTAGAACTCCTCTTTCTGTACCATTAATTGCTTCTTTCATATTCTGAACTAAGTTTAATTCAACTCTATAGTAAGATATGGATACAGATGGGAATACATTATCTTTTCACTATATTCTACTTATAACCCCTTTATGCTTACCTCATCTTTTTCTTCTAAATAATGAAAACGCTAAATATTTAGTGAGCACTCCCATTTTCATGTCAGTGTCCAAGTTTGCCCCTGGTTACCTGTGCAGTTCTTCACTCGACTTTAACTTTAGAAACTGCCAGCACCGCCCCTCAGATCTGATATTTGCTGCTGGGTACTAGGAATGCTGTGATCTTCGTGGAGTAGAGTTTTAGGTTTCATTGCCTAAAGCGTGACGTATAAATGAAATGGATTCTTCTTGCAGGAAATGTTTGATGTTATACTGGATGAAAACCAGCTGGAGGATGCGTGCGAACACCTGGGCGAGTACCTGGAGGCATACTGGCGCGCTACCCACACAACCAGTAGCACCCCTATGACCCCGCTGCTTGGAAGGAATTTGGGCTCCACAGCTCTCTCACCATATCCCACAGCAATTTCTGGGTTACAGGTATTGCCACTTGCCACTCGTGCTTTTACAACCCGACTTTGATTAAGATTCTATAGGGAACTTGATTGGGATGGAGACTGAGATTGTCCTTAATCTGAAGAGGGAACCATGTGTGTGCATTATACATTAAAAAAAAATCTCAACTATTATTTAATCATGATCTATCCTAGACAAAGTGGCCCTCTCTAGAGCCCTCTCTCTAGAACTTTGTTCTCTGTTCATTTATAATGGCCTTCCCTTAGGTAACTTAATCCCTCTATGCCCAGACTCTGCCAGGAAACTCCGTGCAGCTGTTCGTTATTTCTCCGTGTCACTTCTTAAGGACTGTTCAGTAGTGACAAGCTAAGTCAAAGATTTGGGGACAGAGGGACCTTTTGACTGCTCTTAGCGAATCCTGCGCCATGGGCTCCGGGCTCCTCTGGCTTGCCCGGTCGTTACAGATCGTGCACACAAGTAGAGCTGCTCGGTTCGGAAACAGGGACCGATCCCTGAGTTTTCTTGGGGGGTGGGGGCCCACCTTGGTCAGTGGCTATGACAAGTGTCCTTGAAGGAAGCTGGGGATGAGCACAAGTTCTCTCCCCCGTGTCCTGGTGCTGCACACAGAGCTAGAAGTGGGAGCCAGAGGCAATGATACAAAGTGAATCCTGCCTTTCTACATCAGTTATTATTTACCATTTATCAAGCAGCTGCTGGAATGTGGCCAAAGCCCCAGCTGACTGAGGAACAGGTAGTAGTCAATTGAGCCCTCTTGCATCGTGACTAGTTTTGTAATAATGGGTTATAATGACAGTCATAATTGAAGATCGTGTTGCGTTAACTCTGAGATAAATGGCTCTCTCTGAAGTGCTATTATAATGGTATTGCTTTGCTACAAAATTGCATCTTTGTAAGCAGAAAAACTGCCATACAAATGAATAGCTTTTGAGGCTGGAAATGCACATGGGAAATGTACTACTGTAAAATATGCATATATTCTGTATACAGTATATATGTATGCACCAGGACTATTTCTTGCCTTGTTTCACTGCCTGTGTGCTGATCTGAGTGTGGCATTTCCACTGACTCATTTGGGTTGGCTCCAAATTGTACATTGTGAAATGAGAAGTGGATGCATGAAGCAATGTGCTTCTGTAATGTACATAGAAATGAAATGTTGCACTTTATCTATAAAGACAACACTCTTGATTCGTCATCTCTAAGAAATCCACCTAGAGTGGTTCTCCCAGTTTCCCCTGAGTTAATGCGGTGCCCTTCATCCTGTGGCCTATTTCTCCTAGTAACCATGGCCGTTAATTGCTAGACCCCTGGCTGAGATTAAGGCACAGGCTGTGACTGTTGCGTGAGTTTCCTTCTGTGTGAAGGTGAGTGTCTTTTAGAGGAAACGTATCTGGATCTTTGGTTTTATCACGATCCTGTTTCTTAACTGAGGTGACCCCTCCAAGCAGGCAGACACAGCTATGATACGTGTTTTCCTATGATTTGAAGAAAAATGTTGAATAACATTTTCTGAGCCATTAAATAAATGTCTGAAGATAATTTCAATTAATGATGTTAGAGGAATTTAGTTTTTATCTGAAGATAGTTTTACATGACATTTCAGTTGAGGAAGCAAGATTTGTAAATGTATCAATTAGTTGGCTACGTAATTGTATAGTCCTTCAGAAAGAATATTACCTTTATGTAGGGCACGGAAACAAATGCATTATTTTATGAGCACAAATCATGCTATTCTGAACTTTATTTCTGAATAGTAGAATAATCCTCATGTTTACAACAGAATTGGAGTTGTTAGGCCTCCCTAAATATATTGAGTTCCATTCAACAGTTAACTTTCAATTCTGTATTTTAAGAGGAAGCATAATCATGCAGCATTATGTAATTAAATTCATAGACTATCAACACTTTGACATCTTTGCATGATATGTCCCAAATAAATAAAATCAGATATGTTGAGCAGATCATTTGTGCATCAGAATTCTTCATTAAGTCAGATATCCGGCATCTTATTGTACAGATCCTACTCTTTGTACATGCATTGACGTGTTCTAGATGAATGAAGCTGACATTATTTAACCAATGAACTATCTGATATTTTTAGAGTCAGCGCGTGAGGCACAGCAACCATTCCACAGAGAACTCTCCAATTGAAAGACGAAGTCTAATGACCTCTGATGAAAATTATCACAACGAAAGGGCTCGGAAGAGCAGGAACCGCTTGTCTTCCAGTTCCCAGCATAGCCGAGATCATTACCCTCTTGTGGAAGAAGATTACCCTGACTCATACCAGGACAGTTACAAACCCCACAGGAACCGAGGATCACCGGGGGGCTATAGCCATGACTCCCGACATAGGCTTTGAGTCTGCAAGAAGCAAACAAACAAACAAAAATTCATCTGTTGACAATTTGCCATAGCACTGCTAGGATAAACCAGTCATCTTAACTTGGCAAGTACAGCACAGTATTTACTGTGTTTATGGGCTGCTGTCATTTGATGCTAAATAAGGGGCAAAAAAAAAAAAGAAAAGAAAAAAAAGTACATCATGCCCTTAAGTCTAGATGGATATTAGATGCCCAATCATATAGATATTTTTAAGTGCAACATTTACATAACAGTACCTTTGTTTTCTTCATTAGATTTAGACACATCAATTTGTAAGTTAGGGTACTTATCAAGGCACATATAAAATAATTTCCCATGCTGGAAATTCCAAATGACCAGTTCCAGTTGGAACCAATTTATAAACCAATTCCTGTTGGAATTTGGGTGAATCGACTAGAAAGTCTACTTGAGCATGTGGCGATCCATTAAAAAAATCTGAAAAAATAACTGATTAATGAGGATATCAAAATACCAATAGAAGCCAAAACCAGCTATGGTATTTTTTTGCTGGAAGCTAAATTTACACTTAAAGTTGGAATGTATACACATTTTAATATACGTTAATGTTTCCAAAATGGCTTTTCAAACTTACCAAATGTATTGATAGTGCCAAAAGAATCTCAAATTAATACGGAAAGTATACAATCTTCTCATATTTTAATATTTTTATTTCTTTCCTGGCACAGCTGTTGTTTCAAAGTGTTTTGCTTTTCGTTTAGTCACTACTGTTATTTCATTTGAAGTTGGGAAAAAAATCTCAAAATTTCTTTTGCAGTGAGAGAGAAAAGGGAAGCCCAATCATAGCAGGTTATGTGAAATGGAAAATGGGTGTTTCCCCTTTAATAAATCTGAGCACAACTACATACATCCTGGATCTGAAGTCAGGGAGTAAGGATGGGCACACATCCTCCTGAGTGCAAAGCTAAACACCTCCAGGTGGGAATTTTTCCATCCACTTCACAAACACGGGTTCAGTATTTCCCACTAGGCACAACTGAATATTTTTCATTGCCTCACTCAACCTCTGTCTTTGAATATCTGAATGCTCTAGCCCTTCACCAAATTCTTTATAATTATTCTAAGGATGTTAGTTTTATGTAGACACATTCAATTTTGATATTGAAAGATGTGTTTGTACCAAACAATTGAAAATGTGAAAACAAGTGATGAATGTAAAAGCTTGCAATGAAAAGAAACTCATTCAGAACATATTTGTTCACTAAACTTATAGTATTTTTATTGCAAAGGATTATAAAGAATTTGGAGATTGAGCTTCCTTATTTCTAATCAACATTCCTCTTCACATATTAAGTCTTCACAGTTTTTCCAGTGGCTATAATTTTGGAATTGGTGACCTTCTATCTTATATTTTTAAGGAAGACTTAGATTCACTATGATCCAAGAAATTGTTGAAATTGACCATTTTATACAATACACAAATGTCTTTAGGAAAAGGCTCTTGTTTCTAAAAGTCTACAATGCATGCATTTTTCTAAAGCCCCAGTTGGACCATGCATAAAAATCCTTTTGTACTGGTACATGTCATAAAACCTATTTTTTGGAAACAATAATAATTCATTTTCTATTATCTTTTTCCCTCCACCAAGCCTTTCAATATTTAGGCTCTCGAAGCATGCACCAGTTAAATAAATTTCCTGGCCATGAAAATAAGTTTCATATTCTTGATTAATTATACATATGTTAAACCCCATTATGACTTCCCACATTCCCTCCCCTCATGTTCACTGTGCATATTCCATTATGTTTAGCTGATAATGAAGATGCCTATAATTATGTAAGTTATCTCAAATATTTGATACAACTAAAAATATGGGCTCAGTAAATTCTAAAAGTTAATATGTGTTACTGGCTTATGAAGTTCTTTTGTCATCTAGTGAAGCTTACAGAACTTTCAGTTAAGACATTTAAAAGAGCTGTATCCATTATGCACTTTAATAAACATATAACCTGCCATTACTGAATACTTTGTTAGAGCACAGAAGAGCATTTTCCAGTAAGCAAAAATATACTTATTACATGTACAGCACATACTTGCATGAGAAAGAAAACATTAGCCAAAACATTTTTCTAGATGCTTTACTGGTTTCTTGTTTGTGCGCATTACAGTATTTAATTGCAAAGAGTGCACCAAGGTGTCTGAATTTAGACTAGACAGCTGTTCAGCTTTTTCTGTAGTAGCATTAGCAACCCGGTCATTTAACTACTTTAAAATATTTACATTTTATGGCAGGTAGCTTTAACAGTATTTACATATATTTCCTAGTCAGCAAGATTTTCATATTTTTTCAACTTTTAAAAATCACTTGTTTTTAAAGGCCTCTCAAAGCCCTGTTTCTAAGTCTTCCATGTCATGCTGATAAAGAGAGAGGTCCATTTAAAATCTGCACAAACCAATATGTCATTTACCATAAAGTGTCGATATGTGTTTTGCTTTGCATTCTTACTCAAAAGCTAACAATCTTGGAAAGGATATAATGTATATTTTCTTGATGGATATATTTAAAATTTTACTTTGATATGGCATATTTCCCCCATTCCTTTTGTAATGTTTATCTTCTCCAAATGAATAAGAGATGCATTTTCCTTTTTTTTAAGCCTTAGACTTTATTGTGTAAATGATACTAAAATACAGATATATGCTAAATGAAAAGTTTTATTTTTGCCAAGCATATCAAGCACCTTTGGAAAATACATATTCTACAAGTACTTTGTTTTTAACTGATTTCATTTGAAAATAGAAAATGATAAGCAGGAGAAAGAAGTCGTATAATATTTTGAGGCTGTTTTAACTTGTAGTATAAACCACATATTCTGTGATTTTGGTATATGTAGTTTCAGAATATGTAAGTTACATATTCTGTCATTTCAGTCATTGAACATGTAACCACGTAGACTCATGTGACGATGTGGAAATGTAGTCCTGGTAAAAAAGGAATGCAACTTGTCAATACTGATGTTAATTCTCAAGGCTATAATATGACTTCAATATTATACTCAACAATGTGATCTTGTTTACTCCAATATTTAAGGGAACGCTTAGCAATGTTTATAAATGACTAATGATTCTCTCTTATCTTTTTACAGTTCCATTGGAAAGAAAATTAAAATTATTAATTTAGACTGATAGTCTTTCCTAATAAGAGAGTCTTAATTATGTGATGATACTTCATTGCACTTAGTCCTAAAGGAAATGAATTTTTTAAATATAAAACAAATTCTGAGCAAATTATTTGTTCCCTTGAAATAATTTGTCAGTTACTTTATTTATTATTGTTGTTTGCAAAATGTATTTTTGGAATGTTAACCTCTTTTCATACCTGCATACTTGAACTTGTCTGTTGTGTGGGGGCCTTAAAATTCATAATAAGAGCTAGGGCAGTGAAAGGGAGGGAGAGACGAAAATCATGCCAGTAGTTGGTTTGCAAATTTCAACTCTTTGAATGAACATATCATAAAATGTTGTTGAGACCCAGGATGTCAGTTAAGAATATTGCTAGGCAACCTTATTTTGCATGCTAGTATATTTTCTTAGTTATACAATTTTATTTTGGTATTTGCTAAGAATAAAAACAATATAATTCTACTATAGAATTTGCCCTATATATTGATATTTATACTACCTCTTCTCTACAAAAGACAAGCAGTCTTTAAAGAGAAAAATACTTTTCAATAAATAGTGATCAAATTTATTACTATTACTGCTAATCTTGCAGCAAAGCTAAATACATAAATTGTTAAAATATACCTTCCCTTTAGATTTTAAACTGTTTCCAAAATGCTCTTGTCACCCTTTCATTTCTTCCACATTAGTGAAGTTTTCTTTGAATAGGTTCACAATTTATTAGGAAGCAAGGTTAATTTAATAAGTCGTTCATCATAGGGAACAAATCAAACTGCAGGGGAATTATCTTTGTGTGCAACTTGTTATAACATCCAGCTCTAAGTCTGAAAGATAGTAGATGCAGATACTTGATGTTTAAGTGCAGCTGGTTTGTAAATTCAAACTTTGTTGAAGCTTGACTTCTCCTGTGGATACTTAGGCATTTACTGGGTAAGAATATACATTCTCTTGAACTCCTATGTCATCAAAAAATATATATAAAATATTTCAAATAAATGGGAATGTACCCCTTATTTCTTTCCTATTTCTGCCTTTGTCTTTCATGACAATAGTGCATGTCATTTTCTTTTTAATTACATAAAACTCATATTTGAATAACTATATGAATGGAAAACATTATAGGAAATTATGTAATAAAATTTGCTTTATTAGCTCCATATACCTTTAAATATTGTTCATACTAAGTTACTTACTCAAGCTGTGTCTGTAGGTCAGAAAACAGTCCGCTCTTTTAAATGACAATCATGCTCACTGTCAATACCACAGCTGTCAGACAACGAGGATAACTGTATGTTGTTCACTTAAATGTCAAGTTAGTCAAAATAGTAACATTGGCTTACATGGACAGACAGAGAGCTACAGCATTCAAAAATTACTTTTGAAAGGTTTCTTCTTTTCTTAAAACATTCTCAAATGAAATACATCCTCTTATAGCAGCTATCTCTGCTTATGGATGATTTAATCCCAAATGCTTCATATAATCGAGGGACATTATGAGAAGACTAGGAAATATCTCAGCAGATAATCTTGACTAAGGGCTGTAACTCCCACTTACCATGCAAAAAATGTATAAATAAGTGAGCAGCAGTGAGTTTTGGGGAGTCATAGTTACATATGAAACTTTCCTTTGTTTCTTTTGATGTGTGTAAAAGGTGTGCAGAAAATTGTAAAAAAAATGTTTCTAATGAATTTAGAGTGGTTTTGGAAATACACTGATGCTTCCTGTTTGAAAACTGTAAGGATTTAAAATGAGAACTATTTAAGAACCAAAAGTAGCTGGCCTCTAGCTTTCAATACGTGGTAAGTGTTCTTGGTTACGTTTTGAACACTTACATTTCTCAACAAATGGCTATGTCTATATTTATGTAGGGGCCACTCTTGCCCTACTTGCATGCCACTTTTACACACTTTTAACTGAAATCAGTGTGCATCTTGTATGCATAAAGGATGTATTAAAGATGCAGGATTATTAATGCTACATTGTTGCATACTATTTTTCATATGCCTTACAATATTTTCTCGGATGTTATTAAAATGAAAGCATTTTATTCCCAAAATAAATCTATGTTGTTACTTTTCATCTGCATTACACAGTAGAAAAATAATGTAGCAAAAACATATATTGTACAGTATAAAATTATAAAAGATATATATTTTGCCAATAATATGAAAATAGATTGAGGAGAAAGAAGCACATTTGTTATAGCACAAACTTACAACAATTCCACTGTTAAAATTGGCAGTTGTATTTTTTAAAAGGATATAGATTTAGTTCTAAGTTTTACCAGATGTATTTCATTTATCATCTTTCTAACTTGCTGCTTAATACTTTTCCAGCAATTTGCTTCAGAGCCTTGCAATCGATGGATGTAATTTATTATACTTTATTCCCTTCCAGAAACATATTAAATTTTATTTTGTGATAAGATTCATACTATATTTACTGTTCTTATTTATTCTTCAATCACAACTACAAAATGTAACAGAGAGGTGAGCTCATAGGGCTCCTCTGAATTCCGGACATGTTTGAAATGTTTCCTATTTTTCACAGCCTAAAGTCAGAATGATAAATAAAAATGTCCCAGCAACAAAGAAGTATTTAGGGATTCTTCAATCTGTTTGTACTGAATACTATTTTGAAACATAAGTTAAAGCCATTAGCTGTGTTTTTTTGTGTGTTTTTTTTAGGGGTGGCAGGAGGGAAAACAGAAACTTACAAAAACCACAAATAAAAATGGCAATTGGATGTAAAATGATGTTCCCTACTTTCCTGAGGGCTGTTGATATCCCAAACCACTGCTGTATTGCCAGCTACAAATTGGGGTGGGGGGGGGTGCAGGGGAAGATTCCACCTTTGTCAAGTAACTTTTTTTCTTTCTTTCAACATTAGCTATTATTTTGATAATTTGCCCCCTTTTATTTTTCTTATATAGGTGAATGTGTAGCATTCTACAAGGCATGCTGGGTAACATATACTATGCAAATGTGTACCGTGCTGCATGTTTTGATCTCCCTCTGCTCTAGTGGCTTTAAAGGAAAAAAAAATGTGTTGTTATTTTTGTGAACCAAAACATTTAACAAAGAAAATGCAGAGTGCATGCATATAGTATCCTAATTTCTATGGATTTGTTTTATGGAATTTCAATGTGTACAAACCAACTGCATTAATTTTTTCTTTTATATAATAAATGAAAAAAACACTGAAACCAGCATTATACCTCTCCTTTATATTATTTCTTATAGAGAAACCAAAAGTCTAAATACCCTGAAAACACATGTTCAATTAAATATGCTCTTTTATTGTTTAAAAAATATTTTTTTAGAAAGGGAGAGGGAGAGAGACAGAGAAACATTGTTGTGAGAAAGAAACATTGATCAGTTGCCTATTGTATGCAGCCCAACTTCGGACCAAACCCGCAGGACCTGGGTATGTACCCTGACTGGAATTGAACCAGTGACCTTTTGATGCACTAGATGATACTCAACCAACTGAGCTGCACTGGCCAGGGCAACACAGATTCAATTAAATGACTATTTCCTGACTACTCTGTCAGGTGTTATGAGTGATCATAAAAGAAGTACTGTAGTATTAGGAAAGAACTTGTAAGTTAAACGCATACACACATGAGATAGGATATTTTATAATATATGTGTGGTATAGTATTGAATACAATATAGGAAAATAAACTAGATAAGCCATATTGTTCACAAGAAAACCTCTAAGTAATTAATTTATTGTAGCAGTTATCAGCTATTTCCAAAGGTATTCTGTACCTGTAGAATTCCATATGGCTTATGGCTTGAATTTTGTGTGCTCAGTGTCAATTGTCCATGTTACAGCTTGATCAGCATTTGACTTTTCTCTAATTGCAAAGTCCAAGAAGGTGAAAAGAAATGTGTGCTATGTTGATTATTATTGCTGCATTAGAATTATACAATAATTTATTGAAGCCAAGTTATTTCACAAGCTTCATCACATTTATCCCATCTGACTGCCCTGGAAAACAGGCAGGGCGTAGATTATTAGATCCAACTTCAAATGAAGAAACCAAAGCTCATTGGAACTTTTCTCACTAAAGTACGTCTTTAAAAAAATTTTTTTTAAAATCCTCACTAGGATGGAGGATATGTTTATTGATTTTTAGAGAGAGGAGGTGGGTAGGGGTGGGGGTAGAGAGACATTGATGTGAGAGAGAAACATCAACCGGTTGCCTCCCATATGAACCCAAATGGAGGATTGAATCTGCAACCTAGGTATGTGCTCTGACTGGGAATAGCACCCGCAACCTTTTTGGTGTACAAGACAACACTCCAACCAACCGAGCCCCCGAGCCGGGCTCTCTAAAGTACTTTTATCTAAAAATACACATAGTAAATGCTTGTAAGCTGATAGTTATCTGAAGCATACAAAAGAATCCCTGGAATACAATCAATGTTGACTGAATGAATGGAACCTCAGTTACTGAAGTACTATATAAGGCTGCCCTAACTAACAAGGCATTTCAACCAATAATCACTCCATCAACCTGGCGGTATACCTGAAGCCACCTTTCTTATCACCAGCACATCTGCACTAACAAGACAGATTGTAGAAACATCGTGCTTGTCCTGTCATACTACAGGCCAATTAGAATAGTGGTTACATCGTGGGCTCTAACTCTTGCCTGGGTTCAAAGTCTAGGTCTGGAAGGAACTATGAGCTTAGAGTAATCACTTAACTTCCCGGGTCTATGTCTATGGAATGATTTTTCTTTTGTTTATGGGTCACATTTTCCTATTCTCTGAACAAATTAAAGACCTGATTGTGGCAACATAAAACACAGAAATTATTTTGATAAAACAAAATCTTTGCTTTCTTGACAAAACATGTTCATAATGTTAAGAGTAGACCAATCATCTAAGAAAACTTGTCCTTTTAACAGATGAAAGGATATAGATTTAGTACGATATTGATATTAAAGTTTATTTTTAAAAATCCTTCTAACAAATTTATTCAATCTTATCCAGCTGATCACACATAAAATTTCTTTCCCAAGATTCCTTTTCACGACACTTTTCTCCAAAATGCAATTCCATACCTTATATCTTCTTTTACTGAAAACACATATTATTTCCTTCCATATTAATTAAAATTCTTCACTGTTGGAAACCTTAATTTCTAATGACAACTGAAAAGTAAGTAATTATTACTCTTTAGACTGGAAAATTTATGAATACATTTTATAACCTCTGGAAACATAGGCTCTTTTACTGGAAAATATATATAGTTTTTGTTTCGTTTTAACAGGCTTAATTCACTTTGTTTTTCTTGTATAAAATTATGTGATGGCCATGGCTGGAGCCTGGGCCCTTTGCACAGAAACTCCGGTGTGGGTTTTTATCAGATGTCCTGTGACTTTCTGATAGGGAGGCTTGTTGAATACCTTTGAGGGGCAGATAACTGTAGGTCTTGGAGATGGCATCAAAGGCGGCCTTGGCACAGTTGCCCAGAGTGGCGGTGCAGCCCGGCCAAGGTACAACAGTCTTTGATACCTGCCATCAGCTGCAGCTTCTTGGCACAGGGGCTGAGACGAGACCAGTGCCCCTGGGGGTGGGGATGAGGCACATCAGCACAGAGCCACAGGGTGGGTCACCTTGTGAGGGACGGTGTGGGATTTGCTGATTTTGTGCCCCCAGTAGCCTCCCTGCTCAGGGACAATAGAGAGCCTGACCAGGATGATGGGCCCTGGATGGCAGTGGCTACTTCCTTGGGGCACTTAACACTGAGGCCGACTTGCCCACTGTAGTCCCCAATGGCCACAAATGCTTTGAAGAGGGTCCTCTGGTAACGCGGGTCTGCTTTTGCACCAGCATAATCTACAAAACCTCATCCTTGAGGGATGCCCCCCAGTAAAAAGTCAATGACCTCAGATTTCTTGATGGGCAGGGAGAATTAGATCTCCTCCAGGGACTTGATCTTCTTGTCCTTGACCAGCTTGGTGATGGGGATCCACTCTTTGTCCTCGGCCTTGCCTCCACAAGCTCGTCCTGCCCGGTCCCTGGTCTCAACCTGGGCCCTGGATGCAGCCACCAAGTCCTCCATGAACCCTCTGCAGCCCCCGATCCTAGGCCCTGCCACAGCACCTCCTTTTCTGCCATCCGGTGTTTCCTCAGAGAAGAAATACTGGCAAATACATTTCATAATTGTTTTAGAAAGATCTGCTTTCTGAACAAAGCACAACACAGGTTAATTAACAAATTCAAGTTTATCTAGTTTGTCTGCAATAAGAAGTCAAACATAAACTTAATTTAAGAATTAATGTCTCAGTATTTTATCTTATGTGGAAATGATCTAGATATTCAATGATTTTACTTTGATTCATCATTTATTTTAATTTATTAAAACTCTAAGGTTTCATGTTACCAAAAGATTTGGAGGAAGTAAGTAGACATGCTATAAAAGATAAATAATGCCAAAAAGATCACCTAAAAACTTACCGATCTACATCTACTTATTTTACTTGTTCTTCACAATTATGCCTGGGTTACTTATGAAAATGTCATCGTACTAAGTTACTTTTCTTGCTGACAAGTTTTGCAACCAAGATAACATGAACTTATTTGACCAATAAACCCAAGTAAAATAAAGTATTATAATAGCCCTAAAGACATGCCTATTTAACCACACCAAACGCATGATCCTGAAAAGCATTAGCATTAGTTTCTATTATATTTATGAGAATTTTTATATAGATACTTAATTTCTTTAAACCAATTGAACAGAGATTTTTACAAACCAATTCTAGCAATATCATCCAGAGGTAAACATACATACACATATAGAAACAGATGCAACCAGAGACCTATAGTTTCTTTTTAAAATTTCAGCCCTGCCCTAACTGGTTTGGCTCAGTGGATAGAGCGTTGGCCTGTAGAATGAAGGGTCCCAGGTTTGATTCCCGTCAAGGGCATGTACATTTGTTGCGGGCACATCCCCAGTGGGGGGCGTGCAGGAGGCAGCTGATCGATGTTTCTAAATCTCTATCCCTCTCCCTTCCTCTCTGTAAAAAATCAATAAAATATATTTTTAAAAATAATAATAAAATAAATAAAATTTCAGCCCTGAGACAGGTACAATACGATTTTTAAAAAATCCCACTAATTTATAACAGTTGGAATAAGTTAAGTTTATTCATTCAGTTGGCTAAACCTTTTTCTTATTAGTATTTGTGGTGAAGACAATTAAGATTTGTATTTTTCCTTGGCAAGGAACCTTAGAGCCAGAGCAGCAGTTTGTTCTTTAAAAAACCCTTCTTGCACCCTAGCCGGTTTGGCTCAGTGGATAGAGCATTGGCCTGTGGACTGAAGGGTCCCGAGTCCCATTTTGGTCAAGGGCACATGCCCAGGTTTCAGGCTCAATCCCCAGTAGGGGACATGCAGGAGGCATCCGATGGTGTTTCTATCTCTCCCTCTTCCTTCCTCTCTGAAATCAATAAAAATATCTATATATATAAAACCCTAATATGCAAATAGACCGAATGGCAGAACAACTGAACAATTGGTTGCTATGATGTGCGCTGACCACCAGGGGGCGTGCGAGGAACATGGTGGGCTTCAGCTGCAGCCGGATGGTGGATCAGGTGAGCAGGGCCACCAGACCAAGGCAGGACGCCAGTGGCTGTCATCGGGGCGAGCCTCTGGTGGTTACTGAAAATTCTTTGCTCCTGCGGACCATGGTCCTGCCTGGTACTTGCACCTGCTGCTGGCACCAGAGCTGCCACTCTCACCCGCTGCCGGTGCCCGACACTGCCCCTGATTGCCAGACACCGCACCGTCAGCACATGGGAGTGGCAGTGGTGGGAGCAGGGCTGCCGGCAGAGAGGAGACTGGGGCCACGGTGGGAAGGACTGGGTGGGGTGTGGAGGATAGGCTGAGACCCGCCCTGTGCCCACCACAGCCTTGAGGCCCACAGTTCCTTTCAAGGTGCACCAATTCATGCACTGTGCCCCTAGTATTTAAAATAAATAAGTAAAACCCTCTTTGCTTGGCTGGCATGGCTCAGTGGTTGAGTGTTGGCCTATGAACCAAGAAGTCATAGTTGATTCCTGGTTGGGGCACATGCTCGGGTTGCAGGCTCAATCCCCAGTGTGAAGCGTGCAGGAAGTAGCCGATCAATAATTCTCTCTCATCATTGATATTTCTTTCTTTCTCTCGCCCTCTTCCTTCCTCTCTGAAATCAATAAAAATATATGTTTTGTTTTTTTTTAAAAAACCTTTCCTATTTTTTCTTCAATCTTGGGAATTGAGGATGGTAAAGATAGATGGAATTTGAACTGCTTGTAGAGCTGCATTTCTGGTTTTGAAAAGATTTGTAAGATAAGGACAGTTACTCTAATTCCTCCCAAATTAGGTTGTAACTTCAGTGACACCACAGGTTGATCGACCCATCCAACTGGTCATTCCTCACTTTCTTCTTCCCCTCTGGGTACACAGTTTATTTCAGTTTAGGGGAGGAGGCCTTTAAAATATTCCTATCAGGCTCTGAGTCTTCAGCTTCCAATTGTGCCAATTTTCTAATCCAAAAGTTATCAAATCCTTTCAAATAAAATATCTTGTCAGGTTTCAGGCAGGAGAAATAGTAAGATTTTAAAGCACCTGCTCAATTGGCCAAAGTTTCTTTTAAACTCCTTTTAGTACCTGGTGTTTGTTTTTTTTTTGTTTGTTTGTTTGTTTTTTTTATGTCAATCTAACTTTTAGAAGTTTCTAAATATCAAAGAATGAATTCCATTGTCTTCAGAGGGGTTTGGAATTCTCTCTTTAAGGGAGGCCCCTTGAAATGGACTTAAAGTTTTACCTTAGTGGCCATTAGAATTCTAAATTATTTTGGCTAAATTGGTTCGCTTTATTAAAAAGGCACAAGAGGAGGGACTAAAATGTTTTGTATATATAAACAGCTAGAGTTCCTGGGAAGAAAGTTTTGGAGAACTTGTTAGAGGAAAATTTTAAAGAAAAATTCCCCTGAAAGCTGTCACAGCCAGACAAAAGAGCTGTTGTCTATCTTTGAATCATTCAATTTCTTAGAGGTCTCTACATACCTATTGAAAAAACCCTTCTCCTTCACCTTGTTTAACATTTCTAAGATTCTCTAATTGTGCAGGTAAATATACTAATTTCAGAATCTCCAAAGATCCCCAGAGGGGCCACTCTTACTCCAAATTGTCCTTTATATCAGGGTTCACTTAGACAAATACTTAGCAGAGGATGGACCATAAATCCAGCAGGCATTCCAGAAGTGGATTTTCCCTGCGTGACGAGCTTAAAAATAGGGCACCGAGGATCAGAGGACCTAAGAATAAAGGTCTGAACATCAGCTGAAGGAGGGAGGTCCAGAACCGAGAGGACTCATAACTGGAAGCCCAGAGCTGCTGGGGAGATGACAGAGCACAAGGGGCTTGAGTTACCTTGCTCAAACCCAGCAGTGGCACTGGAATCGAAATGAAGTATTCTTCAGATCCCATGATGCTAACACCATGTATGTCGAGAGTCTGGAGGCTTTGTTAGAAATAAATGATTAAGATTTACTCAAGGTTGCAAACCAGAAACACAATAAGGCAATGCCCAGAGTGTGCGGAAGAAAAAAGAAAAGTTGAGGGTTCTTACAGTAGAAATTACATTCTTAAGAAGAATCAGTTTTGTTTGAAATTTTATTAAATTTATTGGAGTGACATCGGTTAATAAAATCATATAGCTTTCAAGTATATCATTCTATAATACATCATCTGTATATTGCATTGTGTATTTACCACCCAGTCAATTGTCCTTCCATCGCCATATATTTGACCCCCTTTACCATTTTCTACCTTCCCTCCCTCCTCCCCTCTGGTAACCACCATATTGTTGTCTCTGTCTATGAGTTTTTGTTTGTTTGTCTGTTTGTTCATTTGTTTTACATCCCACATACATGTGAAATCATATGGTTCTTGACTTTTTCCATCTGACTTATTTTGCTTAGCATGGTATTCTTAAGATCCATCCATGTTGTTGCAAATGGCAGTATTTCATCTTTTTGATGGCTGAGTAGTATTCCATCATATATATATATATATATATATATATGATATCCTTTATCTAATCATCTATCAAAGGACACTTTGGTTGTTTCATGTCTTAGCCACCATGAATAATGCTGCAATGAACATAGAGATACATATATCTTTATGAATAAATGTTTTCAATTTTGGGGGGTAGATACCCAGAAGAGGGTTTGCTAGGTCACATGGTAACTCTATTCTTAATTTTTAAAGGAATCTCCATTCTGTTTTCCATAGTGGCTGTACCAGTTACATTCCCATAGCAGTGAGTCCTACATTCTTAGCCTCTGAAATGGTCTGAGATGATACTCATCTAGATGAGCAGTGGTTTGGATAATGGATATCAGGTGGATTGGATACGTGAACATTCTTTCCTTAGTCCTTCAGGGGTGATCTGAGGATTATCTGAGGTTTGATATATATCCAGGTTTCAGGCTAGTTAAAACAAGAATAGAATTGTTTCCTCATACCTCAACCTACTTTATTTTAGTAATTTAGTAGCTTAACCATAGTGAGTACATTTTATTTCTTCACTTTATTCCTCAGTGAATTAACATGCTAATTTTCTTTCCCTTCACATGTCTATTCTAAACTTTGACTTTTTAACCACAAACCCAAAAGATTAAAAAAAAAAGACTTTTCTTGCAGTTTTTTTTTAAAAGAGGCATGTTTCAGTCCTCATTGCTGTCCTTTGTTTTACAGTATGAGTTTGCTAGCTCAGACAACTAAGACAATCTGTAGGCTGCCTTGAGGTCTTACTCATATGCTGCACTTTTAAAAAATATGTTGAGATAAGATAGTGTATGACTAAGAAAGGTGAAGTGTTAAGGTGTAGTTTATTGTAGATTATTTAACATTCAACTCTTGGAGAAGGGGAGCAAAGCAGTTCAAAATGCCTCTTACAGCCCCCCACCCCACCCTGACACACACACACACACACACACACACACACACACACACTTCTTCTTTGTATTTTTTTTTCCAGAGAGGAAAGAAGAGAGAGGGAGGGATAGAAACATCAATTATGAGAAAGAATCATTGACTGGCTGTCTCCTGCATGCCCCACACTGGGAATCAGGCCTGCAACCTGGGCATGTGCCCTGACTGGGAATCAAATCATAACCTTCTGGTTCATAGGTCAATGCTCAACCACTGAGCCAGGCCACCTGGCTCTTTGTCTTCTTTTTAACCAAAATTAATGAGAATAGAAAGGGGATGGATGGAGCTTAGGGGGGCTTCTTTGTGAAGGTGAAGTACACAACTTCTGTTCCCCCACCCCTACACACACACTTATTGCCTCTAACAAGAGTAGAGACTAATTATCATAGTTATCAGGTGACCTAGAATCAAAGACCTCAGACACAAATCCTCTGCTTTTACAGATGCGAAAATTGAGGCGTGAAGAGGTTGTGAAGGAGGTTGAGTAATTTTGGCCCAGTTAAAAAAAAATAATACATACTCTACCCAGCCAAGCTTTTTATTTTAGAACTTGAAGGGCATGG
>NW_005871137.1:4607432-4610553 GCF_000147115.1 Myotis lucifugus
CGGGGGGGAAAAAAAGGACCACTTATGTAATACCTTTGTAATACTTAAGCGAAAAATACAGAACAAAAAAAGAGAAAAATCTGAAAATTATGAAAACAAAATTGGAAAAAAAAAAAATAAAAAAAAAAAAAAAAAAATAAAAAGAGAAAAAGGGAAAGGAGAAAAGGTCAATGCCCTGGCTGGTTTTGCTCAGTGGGTAGAGCATCGGCCTGTGGACTGAAGGGTCCTGGGTTTGATTCCGGTCAAGTGCACACGCCTAGGCTGTGGGCTCGATCCCCAGTAGGGGGCGTGCAGGAGACAGCTGATCAAGGATTCTCTCTCATCACTGATGTTTCTATCTCTCTCCCTCTCTTTTCCTCTCTGAAATCAATAAAAATATATATATTTTTTAAAAAGGTCAAAAACATGAACAGCCTGGCCAGTGTTGCTCAGTGGTTGAGTGTCAGCCTATGAACCAGGAGGTTGCAGTTTGATTCCCGGTCAGGGTATATTCATGGGTTTTGGGCTCAATCCCCAGTAGGGGGCACGCAGGAGGCAGCTGATCAATGATTCTTTCTCAACATTGATGTTTCTATCTCTCTCTCCTCTCTTCCTCTCTGACATCAATTAATATTTGACAAAGAAGGCAAGAGCATACAATGGAATAAGGACAGTTTCTTCAATAAATGGTGTTTGGAAAGTTGGATAGGTACATACAAAAAAGTGAAACTAGACCACGAACTTACACCATACACAAGATTAAACTCAAAATGGATAAAAGACTTAAATGTAAGTCGTAAAACCATAAACAACCCAGAAGAAAACATAGGCAGTAAAATCTTAGACATCTCTCATAGTAATATGTTTGCTGATATAGCTCCTCGAGCAAGGTTAACAAGGGAAAACAAACAAACAAAGGAGACTACATCAAACTTAAAAGCTTTTGCACAGCAAAAGAAACCATCAACAAATTGAAAAGGACACCCACTGCATGGGAAGGATGTTTGCCAATGATACATCTGATAAGGGATTAATTTCCAAAATATACAGTATATAGAACTTAACAACTCAACACCAGAAAGACAAACAACCAAATTAAAAATTGGGCAAAGGACCTGAATAGATACTAACACTTCTCTAAAAGTACATACAGATGGCCAATAGACAGAAAAAAAACATTTAATGTCACTAATCATCAAGTTAAAACCACAATGAGGCATCACTTCATACCTGTCAAATTGGCTATCATCAACAAATGACAAGTGCTGGCCAGGAAGTGGAGAAAAGGGAACCCTGGTGCACTGTTGGTGGGAATGCAGACTGGTGCAGCCACCGTGGAAAAACAGTCTGACATTTCCTCAAAAAATTAAAAATGGAACTGCCTTTGACCCAGAGATCCCACTTCTTGGAATATATATAGCCTAAGAAACACGAAACATTAGTTTGAAAGAATATATGCACACCTATATTCATTGTAGCATTATTACAATAGCCAAGATCTGAAAACAGCACAAGTGCCAATTAGTAGATAAGTGGATTAAAAAGCAGTGGTACATTTACACAATGGAATACTAGCTGGCTGTAAAAAAGAAGAAACTCTTACCTTTTGCGACAGCATAGGTGGACCTGGAGATTATTATGCCAAGTGAAATAATACAGTCAGAGAAAGACAAATACCATATGGTCTCACTTATATGTGGAATCTAATGACCAAAATAAACCAATGAAAAAAAATAGAAACAGAGGCATGGATACATGGAACAGACTGACAGCTGTCAGAGGGGAGGTGGGTGGGAGGCCAGATGAAAGAAAGTGAAGGGATTAAGCAAAAAACCACACATAACTATATACCTATACCTATAGCTATAAATACATATAACACGAGACCAGTGCTCTAATCCCTGAGCTATGAAGCCTCAGCTAAATAGATATAGCACATAGACACAGACAACAATGGGGTGATAGCCAGAGGGAAAAGGTGGGGAAAATGGGGGTAATGGGCACATGCAGTGTGCAGATGATGTTTTATTGACTTGTACACTTGAAACCTGTATGGTTTTGCGAACCAATGTCACCCCAATAAATTCACTTTTTTTTTTTTTAAAAAAAAGAACATTTTGATGGTTGCCAGATGGGAGAAGGGTTGGGTGAAAAAAGTAAAGGGATGAAGAAGTACCTACAAATTGGTTGTTATAGAATAGTCATGGGGTTGTAAAGTATAGCATAGGGAATACAATAAATGATATCCCAATAACTAAGTATGGTGCCATATGGTATGAGATTTATGGGGATGATCACTTAGTATGTGATATAATGTATAATCACTGGTGTACACCCGAAACTAATATAATATTGTATGTGAACTGTAATCAAAAAAATTTTAAATGATTTTAAAAAATGACACATAGGACAAGAACTCTGATATCAAGTTACCTATTGATTCATTTACATTCCAGTTTTCAACAAAATATCCCACAATAGAGGGTTGCTTATACAGCGTGAGATTTGCATAGCACAGGACACTGCTGTTCAAGGTGTACAGGTAAGAAGACTGGGAAAGCGGAGAGAACATTTTATCAGCTGTTACATCAGCTTGGAACAATGGAAGTTACAGCTGGAAAGGACAGCTGGGAGTACAAGGAGTATCTAAGGTGTTTGGACTCCTGCTCGAACAGCTTTCGTGCCACTCATGATTTTCAAACATGGGAGTAACTTGATCAAAATTATTGATTAGGGCAAGACTGGCCTGAAAGTGGAGGAAGAAGAAGTCAGAGCCTGAGGTTCAACGATGGCTATAAGGCCACTGCCTAGGTAAGGGCAGCCACGGGCGTGGGGAAGAGGTTTGACGGGAAGATGCGGAGTCCCCAGGTCCCTGCAGGCGCAGGGTGTCTTTGAGGACAGGACGTGGGGCTTGCGGTGCAGTGTGTGTGAAGCGTCGGGGACGGGCACCGGGCACTCAATATCAAGTTTACATGACGGTTCTGTGAAAGAAAACACAACTCAAAACTCCGTGGGGAAACCTCCGCAGTGGAGGGTCCGGGCCCAGCTCCGCAGCCCGCACGCCGGAACCGCGGGCTCAGTGCCGCCGCCTGCAGTCACCCAGCTAAGCGAGGGCCCTGGGAGAGCCCTTGCCCAGGCCCCG
>NW_005871137.1:4610668-4637705 GCF_000147115.1 Myotis lucifugus
CCAGGCGGCCTGGGGTTCGGGCCTCCCTCCCGGTTCCTTAGGACGCGGGGCCGGCGGCCAGCGCGGGAGCAGCGGGCAGCAGAAAGCGAAAGGCTGCGGCGCGTCTCTCTCCTCCCCGAGCAGCCCTAAAGCCCCGGGAAGGCCAGGCGGACGGGGTGGCCGGCTGGCGGGGGTCCGCTGCCCCGAGAATGGGGAATTTCTCTTTCACCCAGGATATGGAGACTGTTTCAATCACCAGGGTGAGGGGCCCCGGGGCCGAGGGCGAGCGGGTGGCCGCGGGGAGGGTCTCCCACTCTTGCCGGAGTGTGGCGGCGCGGCGGCGCGTGGTCGGGGCGCGGGGTGCGGGCCGCGGGGGCCTGGGTGGTTCGGTCCCACGTCCAGCCCGGGGATGGGTCCCGACTCGCAGCCCTTTGTCTTAGGGGGCCTCCCTACGAAGTTCCCTCCTGCACACACACCCATTGCTCCGATTGCGGTCAGGGAAGGAAGAGATGCCGAGTCCGGCGTCCCGGAGTGGCACCGCCTGGCCTTTCAGCCCCTTCCCTCCAGCAGTTGGCGTTGCACACCCCGAGAAAGGCTGGGGTTCTCCGGGCTGACGGCGGCAGGTGGTGGCCCCAGCCGCGCCGCGGAGCCACCGAGGGTGGCGGAATGCGGAAAACGGGGGATCGCTCTTCCCTTGTCCAGGGTGATGCGCCTTCCCTGCGCCCCACTCTCCTGTGGGAGCATCTGGCTGAACCTGAATAGTGATGGATCTCCCCCGTTTGCTATATATACTGTTTAAGGTTAAGCTTAAGGTCATTTTTCTATTAGTGCTTATTCAAATAGAGGGATGTGTGTGTGTGTGTGTGTGTGTGTTTGGTTGGGTTAAGAATGTGAAAATGTGTTTCATTTTCACGTAACGCGTTTAAAAAACATACCATATGAAGCATTTGTTAACCGTGGGTAACTTAGCAAGTTACCAAGTAAGTCTAGAGTGTTATCGTACAGGGATGCTTCAGTCCATCTAAACTCAAATGTTGCCTTGCAATGCTTATCAAGTTTATTAAAATTTATTACAGAGTGAGTGTATAAAACTGGGGAAAGCATGCAGTTTTAACAAAAAGCCTCCACGGTCATTAAGATACAGTATAGTTAGTGGTATACTTTTGTTTCTTTTTAGCTCAAGTTGGGTGATTCATCATTCCTGCAGCCAGTAACGCAGCTTGTGTTTTTTTTCTCTTGTGTAAGCTGGTGATTGTGTCACATCCCAAAGTTTTCTGATAAGGACTTCATGAATGGTGACATGTGTTGTGTACAACCACTGTGCTCACCTCCTCCTTCGTGGCTCAGCGTCACCTATAGAATATGGTGACCGGAAATGAGCAGAACTGGGATTTGTGATCTCTAGTGCCTCTTTTTAAAAACTAAAGGTAATAGCGTAGATCACAGGATACTAAATGGAAGAACAATATTTCCAATTTTTCTGATAATGGGGATTTTTCTCTAAAGTAGAGAAAACCAGTTCTGACCTGCACCGCTTCTGGCTACTTGTTTGTGTTGGGAGAGAAGGAGTAGAAACCAGTCAGTGGCTTAACCTCTCAGTCTAGGTGTTCTCACCTAGAACACCAGGGATTTTGACAATGTGACTGTGGAGCCTACAAATCTTGAAAACCTCATCCCTGGGTGTCAAGTATTGAAACTTCCATTGCTGTAAAATTGGTGGCGCTTATAGTAGGTAAGGTCTATTCTAGTTTTAACATCCATAGTTTGGTATTATTTTCAAAATGAAGCTAATTTCAACTCTGCTATGAAATTTAGGAAGAGTTTGCTTGTCAGTTTACTCTGGTACTGCAATAAAATTAGATAATCTCCACTTTCTCTTTTGAGTCAATGGTAAAATTATTTGTCTCTGTAACTTAATGAATTAGAGCTTTGCCAACAACTACTTGCCAGTAGTAAAAAAGTAGGGATGTGTGCATTGTTACCACTAAAAATCTACTAATATGGTGTTCTTATTACCTGTATTTTGTCGTAATTTTTGACTGGACATTTATTTCAGTGCTGGGAAATTAATAGTGAGCAGATTAATGAAGTTGAGCTTTAGACATTTAGATGTCAATATTGTAAAAACAGGAATAAACTATTTTTCTTCTGCTAAATGATGTGGTTGTGTTATCAATAGGGTCACTTTTCAGAAAATTTACTATTAAATCTAATGTCAGATACTTGCTGGTCTTTTTGGTTCTCTATTAAATTGGATATATGTAAGTTAGATATATCTTGGATGCTTTATTTTACTTTCAAAAGATACAGAACACAATCCTATATTTTCACATAAATTCTGGAAGGGAGATTTGGGGGATTTCAGAATTTGCCATGCTGATGAAACTTACACTGTACAATACCGCTTTTTTCTGAAACCCCTTTAGAACACCTTTCTCAGTTTAAGCTTAGATCGTTTGAGTGCACAGTGATTGCATACTGCCCAACTTGAAAAACCAGAATTTGCATTTAGATATGTATTTAGATAAAATAGAGTACAAACTTTAGTGTTCTAGATGCTGTTCTATGCATCTTTTTTTCACTTTATTATAATTGTTGACATTATTACGTATGTCCCCATTTATCCCTCTTTGCCCACCTCCACCCAGCCCCTACCCTCCCGTCCCTCTCACCATCACCACACTGTTGTCTGTGCACCTTCTTTCATCCAGTTCCCCCTCTCCCCTCCCCTCTGACAAGTGTCAGTCTGTTCCATGTATCCATGCCTCTGTTTCTATTTTGTTCCTCAGTTCATTAGATGGCACACATAGTGAGATTACATGGTATTTGTCTTTCTCTGACTAGCTTATTTTACTTAGCATAAGAATTTCCAGGTTCATGCTATCACAAAAAGTAAAAATTCCTTTTTTTATGGCCGCATAGTATTCCATTGTGTAAATGTACCACAGCTTTTCTATCCACTAATCTGCTGATAAGCACTTGGGCTGTATCCAGATCTTGGCTATGGTAAATAACACTACTATGAACTAAGGGGTGTGTATATTCTTCCGAATTGGTGTTTCGGGATTCTTAGGCTATATTCCCAGAAGTGAGATCACTGGGTCAAAATGCCTTTTTAAGTTTTTGAGGAAATGTCATTCTGTTTTTCCACAGAGCTGTACCAGTTTGCATTCCCACCCACAGTGCCTGAGAATTCCCTTTTCTGCACATCCTCACCAACATTTGTTGTTTGTTTGTTGTTTTATTGATGGTAGCCATTCTGGCAGGTGTGAGGTGATTTCTCATTGTGGTTTTAATTTGCATCTCTCTGATGATTAGTGACATTGAGCATTTTTTTCATATGTCTATTGAGCATCTGTATGTCCTCTTTGGAGAAATGTCTATTCAAGTCCTTTGCCCATTTTTTAGTTGGATTGTTTGTCTTCCTGGTGTTGAGATGTATGCATCACTTTAAAAAAAGTTTCAACATTCCTTTGAAGGAGTTACTCTTTTCCACTGAAAAGAGGAAACTGAGGTTCAAGTGGAGTGATTTTCCTGAGCCTTACAACTGGTAAATGCCAGATCCAGGCAAGTTAAAACACTGAAGAAATGCGTTGCTGATGCTTGTCTTCTTAAAGAAGAGATTGGCACCAATCCCTTTTTTCCGTGTTAACTGTTTTCCCAGATACTAAACTATGTCTTTAGGACTTGGAAGAGTTGCCATTACTGTCTTTTAGTATAAAAGGGCATGTGATCAGTGGTTGGTTTGTTTATTAAATATTGAATATTTTTGAGCACCACTTTTGTGTCAGGAACTATTATAGATGGTGGGCACAAGGCAGGGAACAAAACAGAAAAACCACCTGCCTTCATGGAGCATTCATTCTTGATTGGGGAGACAGAAAATAAGCTAACTCCATCTCTATAGATAAAATACTAGCAGTGAACATTTACTGATTTATGCAGGGGTAGGTTCCAAATGCTGTACGCAGATTAGTTGATTTAGTCTTCACTTTATTGATTTACTCTTCACAACAACCCTGTGAGGTAGGTATTCTCCCCATTTCATAGGGACAAAGAAACATTAGGTAACTTGTTTGCTTAAGGTACTACAATTAAAAGTGATAGACCTGGAATTTTATGTCCAGTGCCCGAGTTAGTGCTCAAAAAACACAAAAAAACTTTCTTTGTAGAAGAAAGATTCATGTTAGATAAAGGGAAAAACTTCCTGACACTAACGTGAACTATAAAAAAATTTGTGAAATTTTCCCATTGATAACTTTGTATCATTCTTCCGATTGGTTCTTAGAAAAGAAGTACGTAGTAAATGAGTTCTGGAGAAGCTGCTTGTGCTGCTGGAGCCTGGTTCTGAGAAAGCCACCTCTGCTTCTGTTTTGTTTGTTTGTTTTTGAGTTCTGGAGAAGTTGCTTGTGCTGCCGGAACCTGGTTCTGGGAAAGCCACCTCTGCTTCTGTTTTGTTTGTTTGTTACCTGGGAAACAGTTAACAGGGGAAAAAAGGGATTGGTGCCAATCCCTTTTCATTCAGCAGGGTGGACTGTGCTAATTATTAAAAAATTTAGCTCCAGCCCTGACCTGTGTGGCTTGATTGGAGCATCGTCATATGCACTGAAGGGTTGAGGGTTCCATTCCCCGGGCAGGACACTCACCCAGGTTATGGGTTCAATCCCCGGTCAGGGCACATACGGAAGGCAGCCAATTGATGTTTCTATCTCTCCCTCTCCCTTTCTCTCACTAGAATCAATGAAGAGCATATCCTTGGGTGAAGATTTAAAAAAAAAATTAGCTCCAAATTCACCCTTTGTGCTTGCTCTGTGGATATGCTGGAGAAAAGGGTTTTTCTTCCTGGGTAAAGGGTACTCTTAGCAGGATCTGTCCTGCTTTTGTGGTGTGAGCACCTCCTGTGGCTGGTTCTTGCACTGCACAGTGGTCAGCTGCAGCCAGCAGCTTGCCATAGCACCCACTTCAGTTGATTTCAGAATGGAGACCCTGCAGCAAATAACTTCTCAGGGAATAGCACCCTGGAGGGGGAGGATTTTCAGCAAGATCCATTGGCAAGTCTGCACAGCTACTTCTGACATTCATTGAGCCATAGCCAGGCCCTCCAGCAAAGTATACATCTCAGTCCTGGGGAATTGGAGGAAACTCTGGGCCAGCCCTAGGGGTAGTTAGTGCTCCATATATTTGTCATTTTTGTAATTCTTTAGAGTTATTTCTTATTAGCCAATCCTTTACTCCAACCCCCTGTAATAGTTATTTTCTTTAAATTAAACTTTGCTATTTCAGATTGTTATGTGATTTGTTTTCTGATTGGATCTCTACTTTTGCAGTGCATAATCATTGCTTTTCATTCAGCAGCTTCTTAGTGCGAAAGAGATGTTGTCCGCCCCCCCATAAACTTTACTACCATTGCTGTAAATAGCAAGTTTATCTTTAAATGTTTTTTATTGATGATCCTTTTTGATTTAAAAATGGAATTTTTAATACATAGTGACTTCATCAGTTAGCTCCCTTCTAATCTTTGTAGCTTCTAGATTTATTTATTTATTCATACTGTATTAAGCACATGCTTTATTCCAGACTGTGCAGTGGCCAGAGAGAACTGTAGTGAACGGGATAGAAACGGATTTTTTGCTGAATGTGAGATAGAATCAATAGGGCTTAGTGAGTTTGGGTATGAGGTGAGAATGAAGTCTCAGGATGACTCAATTTATCTGCCTTAGTATTTGTGTTTTCTGGCTTTGATATGATTCAGAGAATAGAAGGCCTCCGGGTGACAATACTTCTTTTTTCTTAATTTACTGTCTGGTAGTTGGATGGCTATATATTGACTCTTAGAAACTGGCAATAAATGGAACTCTAGGCTGCCTGGGTATATGAAAAGGAAATAAGTGAAACTAGAAGCATTTTCATGAAAAACAAAACAAAACAAAAAGTCAAGTACTGATTAGGAAACTAAAGCCTAAATGATAACTCAAAATTCTATCTAAATATTGTAACAGTGTGTAGTTGTTTTGGCTTATATGAGTTACTGCAAGAGTGCTGTGGCATAGATAGTCTAAAAGAGAAATTATACTAAGCAATAAACTTGTAAATGAATCATATGCATCAAAGAATTGGAATAGCCAAAAATTTATTATATTTGCCCACCATAACATCTCTTAATATGCATATTGTATTTTAGGTTCATTTGTCTTGAAGTGCATTATAATGCTTTTTGGCTGCAAATTTATGTTTTGCGTAGAATGCTGCTCCATCTTGGTAATAAGAGGAATAGGCTGGAGCGGTGACAAAGCCTAAGGATGCTCAAAAGAAGCTTTGATTTAGTACAAGCATACCTCGTTTTATTGCGCTTCACATATTCTGTGTTTTTTACAGATAGAAGGTTTGTGACAACCCTGCATCGAATAACTATTGGTGCCATTTTTCCAACACCATTTTCTCACTTTGTGTGTCACATTTTGGTGATTCCCGCAATATTTCACTTTTTATTATATTTGTTATGATGACCTATGAGCAGTGAGTTTTGACATTACTTACTGTTGTCATTATTTTGGGGCACAGTGAACAGCGCCATCCATATAAGACAACAAACTTAATAAATGTGTGTGTTCTGACTGCTCCACCAACTGGCGATTCCCTCATCTCTGTTTCCTCTGGCCTCCCTAGTCCCTGAGTAACAGTATTGAAATTAGTAATAATCCTACAATAGCCTCTAAGTGTTCAAGTGAAAGGAAGGATTGAACATTTCTCAGTTTAAATCAAAAGCTAGAAATTCAGCTTAGTGAGGAATGCTCGTAGGATGCCTTGGTAGGCCAAAAGGTAGGCCTCTTGCACCAAACGATTAGCCAAATTGTGAATACAAAGGAAACTTGAAGGAAATTAAAAGTGCTACTTCAGTGAACACATGAATAGTAAGAAAGGGAAATGGACTTATTGCTGATATGGAAAAAGTTTTAGTAGTTTCCATAAACCAGCCACCACATTCCCTTAAGCCAGTGGTTTTCAACCTTCTGGCCCTAAAACATTTCCTCATGTTGTGACCCCCAACCATAAAATTGTTTTCGTTGCTACTTCATAACTAATTTTGCTATTGTTATGAATCATAATGTAAATATCTGATATGCAGGATGGTCTTAGGCGACCCCTGTGAAAGAGTCGTTTGACCGCCAAAAGGGTCGCAACCCACAGGTTGAGAACTGCTGCCTTAAGCCATAAGCCTAATTCAGAGCAAAGCCCTAACTCTCTTGAATTCTCTAAAGGCTGAGAGGCGAGGAAGCTATAAAAGAAAAATTTGAAGCTAACAGATGTCAATTCATGAGGTTTGAGGAAAGAAGCTGTTTCCATTATATAAAAGTTCAAGGTGAAGCATCAAGTGCTAATGTCAAAGCTGCAGCATGTTTTTAAGAAGATTAGGTTAGTTAATGAAGGTGGCTACACCAAATAACAGATTGTATTGATGAGGCAGCCTTTTATTGGAAAAAGATGCCATCCAGGAGTTTCATAGCTAGAGAGGAGAAGTCAGTGCCTGGCTTTAAAGCTTCTGAGGACAGGCTGACTCTCTTGTTAGGGGTTAGTGTAGCTGGTGACTTTCAGTTGAAGCCAATGCTCATTTAACTATTCCAAAAATCCTAGAGCCATTAGAATTATGCTAAATCTACTCTATGTGCTCTAGAAACAATGGTTTACTGACTATTTTAAGCCTACTGTTGAGACCTACTGCTTAGAAAAAAAGATTTCTTCAAAATATTACTGGTCACTGACAATGCACCTGGTCACCCACGAGCTTTGATGGAGGTGTACAATCAGATTAATGTTGTTTTCATGGCTGTGAACACAAATTTCATTCTGTGGCCCATGGATCAAGGGCTAATTTCAACTTTCAAGCCTTATTTAAGAAATACATTTTGTGCCCTGGCCGGTTTGGCCCAGTGGATAGAGCATTGGCCTACGGACTGAAGGGTCCCTGGTTTGATTCCTGGTCAGGGCACATGCCTGGGTTGCAGGCTCAATCCCTGGTTGGGGGTGTGCAGGAGGCAGCTGATCAATGATTCTCTCTCATTAATGTTTCTCTCCCTCTCCCTTCCTCTCTGAAATCAATTAAAAAAAAAAAAGAAATACATTTTGTGACCCGGCCAGTTTTGCACAGTGGTTAGAGCATCAGCCCATGGATCAAAGGGTCCTGGGTTTGATTCATGTACTTCAGATGCAGGTTCCCCAGCCCTTGTTGGGGTGCGTGCAGGAGGCAACGTTGTGTCTCTCTCCCATTGATATTTCTCTCTCTCTCTCTCCCTCTCCCTCTCCTTTCCACTTTCTAGAAATAGTTGGCAAAAATATTTTCAGATAAAGATTAAAAAAAAACATTTTGTTAGGTTAGGGGTGCCATAGGTAGTGATTTCTCTGATGCATCTGGGCAAAGTAAATTGAAAACTTTCTGGAAAGGATTCACCATTTTAGATGCCATTAAGAACATTTGTGACTAGAGGCTCAGTGCATGAAATTCATGCATTGGTAGGGTCCCTAGCAGCTGCCGGCTGCCGCCGGGTACTCCCTCCCGGCCACCTGCCCCCCATCGCTGCCATTGGTCACCACCTGCGGGGCCCGATTGCCCTGCCACCGCCCGGCTTCCAGGTGCTGAGGGAACAGGGTGACAGCCACAACCCCCACTGCTGCCGCTGGTCACTGCCTATGGGGGCCCGATCGCGCCACTGATTGCCCTGCAATCGGATTGGTGGAGCATCAGGCCCCTGCCCGGCTCCCTCAGTGCCTGGGAGCCCGGTGGTGGCGGGGTGATTGGCCCCTGCCTGGCGACCAGTGGCTCGCACCTGCCTTGGCCTGGTGCTGCCCACTCACCTGCTCCACCATCCTGCCTCTGTCCAGCTCTTGTCGGGGCCCATCAGGGTCTGCAGCACCTCCACTGCTGCCAGCGCTGCGTCACCAACGCCCGCCATGTTCCATGCCGCCTCCTGGTGATCAGTGCACGTCATAGCAAACTGTCGAACTCCCAGTTGAGGGGACAATTTGCATATTAGGCTTTTATTATATAGGATTAATGAGAAGAAGTCAAAATATCAACATTTACAAGAGTTTGGAAGTTTATTCCAACCTTCAAGGATAATTTTGAGGAGTTCAAGACTTCAATGGAAGAAGTAACTGCAGATGTGGTAGAAATAGTTAGAGAATTAGAATTAGCCTGAAGATATGACTGAATTGCTGCAATTGTATGATAAAACTTTAGTGGATGAAGAGTTGCTTCGAATGGATGAGCAGAGACCATGGTTTCTGGGGATGGAATCTACTGGTAAAAATGCTGTCAAGAATGTTGAAATGACAAAGGATTTTAGAGTATTATATAAACATAGTTGATAAAGTCAAGGCAGGGTTTGAGAGGATTGACTCCAATTTTGACAGTTCTTTGTGTAAAATGCTACCCAGCAGCATCGCATATCACAAAGAAATTGTTCATGAAAGGGTCAATCCATGTGGCAAACTTCATTGTCTTATTTTAAGAAATTTCCACAGCCACCCCAACCTTTAGCAACCACTACCCTGATCAGTCAGCAGCCATCAAAATCAAGGCAAGCAAAAAGATTACTACTCACTGAAGGCTCAGATGATGGTTAGTATTTTTATCAGTATAGTATTTTGTAATGTACATTGTTTTTTAGACATAATGCTGTTGTACACTTGGTAGACTATAGTGTAGTATAAACATAACTTTTATATCCACTGGAAAACCAAAACATTATTTGAGTCATTTCATTGCAATATTCACTTTATTGTGGTGGTCTAGAACAGAACCCACAATATTTTGAGGTATGCCTGTATTAAAAAGTGTGAATAATCTAACCCTACTTTTGGGAATAAATGGACTTTTTTTTACCATTGAGTTGGTACCTTTATCTTTGAGCCCATTCCACAATTATGTCTTAATTTTATGATTCTCACCGTGACCCACAGGACATATGTTAAAATTAGGAAGCTGTCAAAAACAGCCATTTGTGCTTTATTGTGAAAACTCAAATAGAGACAAGTCTTGGGAGGGAGTAAACTTGGTAATGATTGTGGCTTGTAGGTGTTTAGGCAGGATGAAGAGGTGGAAGATTTCTGGATCATGGAGTCCTATTGGGATGCCCTCTAAAGAGATTCAGACTGCTCCACAGAAGTGGTGGGGAAGGCGAGACCAATGGCTCACTTCTGCTGGTCTTTTGAGTTAAAGGTTAAGGTGCCATGCACTGAGTTATACCATAGCTGGAAAGAATGGATGAAATAGGATATTTAAAAATTTTGTTTTTCATTAATAAATCACTGGTGTCTTGTTTATTTCAGAGCACAAAGTTATCATTGTTGGGCTGGATAATGCAGGGAAAACTACCATCCTTTATCAATTGTAAGTAATAACTACTTTCACATTTTTATTTTATTGTTTACTAGAAGCCTGGTGCACGAAATTCATGCATGGGTAGGGTCCTTAGGCCTGGCCTGCGATCAGGGCCAATTGGGGCCTTCCTTCCCCTGGCTGTTGGCTGCTGGCCAGGGCCTTCCTTTGTTCCGCACCACCCCCTGGTGGTCAGTGCACATCATAGCGAGTGGTCGAACTCCTGGTTGGTCAACCTCCCAAAGGGACAATTTGCATATTAGCCTACTATATAATAAAAGCCCAGCGACCATTATGGTGGAACTACCAGAACGATGAGTCACTATGACGCACACTGACCACCAGGGGCAGACGCTTAATGCAGGAGCTGCCCCCTGGTGGTCAGTACACTCCCACAGTGGGAGCGCCGCTCAGCCAGAAGCTAGGCTCACGGCTGGCGAGCGCAGCGGCGGAGGCAGGAGCCTCCTGCCTTCACGGCAGCGCTAAGGAGTGGCGAGCCAAGCGGTAAAGAGCAAGCAGGCGGGTGGTTAGGAGCAAGCAGGCAGGCGGTTAGGAGCAAGGGGTCCCAGATTGCGAGAGAGGGCACAGGCTGGGCTGAAGGACACCCCCCATCCCCCCCATGAACGAATTTTGTGCATTGGGCCTCTAGTTTATTATATAGGATAGTTGCTTTTTCTGCCTAAGTGATATTTGATTAATGAAAGCAATAAAAGTTACATGGAATTTAAGTTATTCTAGAGCAGGGGTGGGGAACCGTTTTTCTGTCAGGGGCCATTTGGATATTTATAACATCATTTGAGGTGTGTATAAAATTTTCAACTTAAAGATTGGCCTGCTGTATTTGGTCAATAATTAACTCATCCTAATGCCTTGGCAGGGCAAGAGCAAATGATTTCATGGGCCTTATAGGACCTGCGGGCCAGACGCTCCCCACCCCTACTCTAAAGAGTTGATACTTTTATGACATTGGTTGTTTTGCTTTTAGAAAGTAAAGAAATATGTGTTTATGTAGTTTCCTAGAATTGAATTTAGAGTATCTCAGATAGTCCACTACCTAGTTCCCCCTCTGTTTAACCCTTTTTTTAACCCTTTTCGGTCCAAAGTCGTGGCTGACTCGACAGACCAGGCGCTAGGAGCAGGTCCAATGTCGAGGCTGAGGTCGACACTGCAAACTGGTTCAACCTTCAATCCCGTCAATTAATTTGGACCAGACTGTTTGAATTCCAAAAATAAAATTGGACCGCAAAGGGTTAAACCCTTAGCTCACTCTTATGAGCTACTGGAAAAGGGACATTTAGGTATAATATGTAAAAGGAGGTCATACTGACTGGTCCCTTGATTGAAAAATATTCAAACAATCTAACTTCCTAGCTAATTGTAACATTTTCAAATTATTTTTTTTTCAGTTCTATGAATGAAGTTGTACATACATCCCCTACAATAGGAAGTAATGTAGAAGAGATAGTGATTAATAATACACGATTTCTAATGTGGGATATTGGTGGCCAAGAATCTCTTCGTTCTTCCTGGAACACTTACTATACTAACACAGAGGTAATGTTTCTTTCTTTCTTTTTTTTAAAATTTAAATTCTTTATTGTTTAAAGTATTACATATGACTCCTCCCCCCCTCCCCCCATTGACCTCTCCCCGATGTTTCTTAATATATTAGAACTTCCATGAGCAGAAGGCTTGGGAAACACCTTCTAGATATGAACTCTTATAGTTAATCTTTTCGAAATATCACAGTATGTTAATAGAAGTAGATTTTAAACATTGTGGAATCTTTGATTCCCTATTTCAGGGTCATTGTCTTGTATATCCACTCTCATGGAACCTCTGTAAGGAGAATTGGTAGTTGATTAGTCTGATTATGTATTGATCCCAGAACTTAAGTAGTTGTTTTTTTAATGAATTCCATCTCACAGTTTGTAATATCATTTCTTTTTTACTATTTATTTATGTGTAGAAGAAAACTAGGTAAAATCTGGTGGTTTCAGTCCTGGCCAAAATTTTACCATGTATTTTATTTTATGCAACACAATTGCACATTAAAGAATTTTTTTCCTTTTGGTTCTCAAGCAATTTAGACAAAACCATGTTTTTATTTCCCAAGAGGAAATGTCAGACCAGTGACATTTCAGATCTTCATTGTATAGACCTTGCAAATTGAAAGCCTGTGATAGTTGCTTTTATAGTGCTGATTATAAGTTAATAAAATTCCAAATGTATACCAAGGTGAATAATGTCATTAGACACAATTAAGTGTTTCTAATGACCTGATCCCCTAACACTCCATAATGCATTTGATCATGTATTTTGTGTGTTTTCTTTTTGGAGAAAGAAAGGTAGATATCGTTACTATTCCTAAATATAACGCTGCAGGTATCAAATTCATGGCAACACTTTGAAAATTAATAGCTTTATTAAAGTACCTTGGAATAGAATGAGTCTGGCAGTAATAAAACCACTTATCAGTGAGGTTTCAAGTGAGAGAAGAGGTAAAATAGTAGTTCTCTTATCATTATGGTTCCTGAAATCTGTAGAATAGAAAAGACTGAAAATTACAGTGGTTTATTTGGAAATGAAAGGCTAGTTCTAAAAAATGAATAGTGCATGTTAATAATAGGCAGGCAGAATTAACTCAGGCATCACACATGCCATCGTAAAGTGACTATATCTGCTCCCGTTTCCCTTCTGGTGGGCATGGCATTAGGAAGAGGTGCAGTGTAGTGCAGTCCTGTACAGCCCCTTCACAGGTTTTTCATTGCATCTTCTGATACCAGTCTTACCAGTTCAGGAGAGAGTTGTGCTTGCCAGTAGCAGGTACCATTTATATAAGGAAGAGAGCATGGCTTTAGCTATAGATTTGTTCTTGCAATTTGTTGATTTTAACTGTCATGTTACTTTACTCCCAAACCCATTCCCTTTTGGATTTTCAAATTGATATTAATATAATAAAATTAAAACTGTCTAGAAGTAACTTAAGTTTATGACCATAATATATTTTTTCTTGACTTATAGTGTAAATAGATGGATATAGTCTTGTTAGCATTCAAAATATTAAGTTAGGAAACAAATGTGTTTTATTGGTTAAAATATTAGCAGAATATTCTGATAGTGTGTTAGTATGTCTTCTATTTTCTCCTATTTTTCTCTTAAAATTTAGTAAATATACTTGAATTCGAAATGGATCAGACCTTTAGGCTTTATGATGTATATATAGTAGGTATCTCTGGTTTTCCAATAATACCATACCATAAGGTTCTAATTTCTTGATAGTTATAGCCTGTAAATCAAATCAGCACTTCATAAATTTTACAATATATAAAATTACATAATCATTAATGACTTTTTTGTAATTCTTTTAGTTTGTAATAGTTGTTGTGGACAGTACAGACAGAGAAAGGATTTCTGTAACTAGAGAAGAACTCTATAAGATGTTAGCCCATGAGGTAAGTAGGACTCTGGCATAAGATGTGTCTATGGGATATTTCTGTCACATTTCTTCTTTCTACTTTTCAGGAGGATACTATTTCAAATGAAAAAAAAGTTATTTATCTGCTGGCCATGCCTGCTTTATAATTTTGACACTTCTCAAATCGGAAGTGTATCTGCATTTGTAGAATCTTATTTCATGTATCCCAGATAAATTTGGTGTAGAAGTTTTCCTGAGTAAAAAGACCTAAATTGGCTTTCCTTTTACATTTTGAATAAATTAATTATACAGAGGAATATCATTGGAAATGAAATTTTAAAGTCTCACAGACACATAGCAAGTCTTGATTGTAACTCAGTTGTTAGACTAATATTTAAATCTGGTTGCTCTTAGGTTTCTCCGATATTGTCCTTTGACTAAACAAACTATATGACTCTCCACATTTCGAAGTCCTTGAGAAATATTACTGGTAGCATAATTTAAAAATTGAATAAACTGAATAATATAGTCAGTAATAATAGTAACTATAAAACCACATAATATTTACTATAGTAGCAATTGATTATATTTTTATGATTTTTATTGTGGATGGAATAAATTTATTTATAGATGGGAATAGGAAAATGAATATTTAGATGTGTGTTATATAATTTTAGTGGAATTTTAATAAAGCTTAAAAATCTGGGATATCTTTATAACAAAGTTTTATATTTGAATATTGATTTGATGATTTGCATTAAGAATTTTGGTATGTTTCAGGCAACTGTTCAAGACTTAAGAAAGCTAGTAAAGTTGTTATGTAAGTTGAACTTCCTGTTTTCCTTGTGATCATGCCCACCAAGATGCACTTTCCCCTGTTTTAGACTGATTCGAGCAGCTGTGTTAAATCCCTTGAGTTTTTGTGTTTTTTTTTTAAAATGCATCTTGCTTTTGTGCGTGCACTTAACAAGTTGCGATTCTACTTTGTGAAACAATCTATAAAAGAGGCAGAACACTAAGGAGTTTTTTCATTTCCCCTTTGTATTTTACAAAAATATGTTTTTTCACTTTATACCAAAGAGTTGTTTTATGTTCTATGAAGACTTTGGAAAAAGAAAAGTAAGACACACGTATTTGTCTTGGCTCAATTTTTTACCCTGCTAACAGGCAGCCTCCCTATTTGATTCTTACTCTGATTGGCCAGTTATGTAAGCAGGATCAGTATAGAAAGTAGTAGCGCTCAAACAAAGTCACTGAATTTTACTTCATGGACAAATGTTGGGGCCATTAACTTGGGCAGGTCAATATGTGACCTAACCAGCTTTTTAAGAGCCAGGCTTTGAATTTAGGCATTTTCATCATTCTTGCTCTTGCTGAGGGTGGGGAGTGAGGGGAGTAGGGGACAAAAATAGGGCATAGTTGGAAAATGAAAGGAAACTGAATGGGGAGATTACCAGAGAAGAAAGGAATTGCAGATGAAGTTGAGAACTAAAGTCACTTAAAAGGGTCCAGAAGAGCCAAATAGAGTTCTGGAGGGGAACAAATGGATCAAAGAATAAGATGTATTAATGAAAAACAAATTTTCAAAGGGGTTAATCAGATGTTTCATACCACAATCACCAACAGAATTTTATCACCATCACTGATAATAATTCTTTACATGCATTACTAAATACAGAGCTATAAAATGTTTTTCAGTATTACTGAAAGCTTCATCTTAAATGAAGTGCAAAACTTAGAAGCTCATGAATTTTAAAATAGTTCCAAATACAAAAGGACAGATGAAATTTTATTCAGAATGACTCAATTTCTAGGAATTATCTTCACAAATGAAGCTTTGAGGAAAAAATTGACAACTACATATGGCATATAGAAGATGCTAAGTAAATATATCTTGCATGTGCTATTACTCATCTTCTTGACTAAACTGAAATGAGTTTTTAGACTTTTAAGACCAGAAATCTGTAGTATGTAGCAGAAAGTTTTTTAAAGTGCTTAAAATGGCTGATGAATAAAAGTTCACAGCTGTTCACCTTGTACTTTGACCTCTTGTTAAGTCAAGTTGATGAACAGCCTTAATCCTATATAACTTTTTACTGTTGTCATAAGGCATAATTGGTGCTGAATAATAAAAAGTAAAGGACTGTTTTCTTTGCTCTCTTCCTAAGTATTTAAAAATAGGTAATATAGGTGCTGTTGTTTTTTTAATTAAGAACCCCAAGTAAAAAAATTTGAGCCTATAAGATCTAGAAAAATTATATTCAATATGGGGTTTTTCAGTGTGTTTTTGAGACCTTTCAATAAAAAGGCTTTATTATCCTTTCAAATTGTAGTCCAGGGGCTTCTCCAAATAATTTAATCACTAGAAGTGAGAAATATAGATTACTTATAAATAAGGTAGTATAAATTTATGTTTCCTAAATTGTGCCAATTATTTCTGTTGTCAAAATTTTGTTCTTAGAATGTGCCAGCATTACCCATCCTGACCTATATAAAAGATTTCAACAGACACTAGCAAGAGATATTGAAACCTGGAAGATAGGAAGATAGGAATTAAATCCATGGAAAGTCCATCTACTCAGTGATTCAGCCACATATCAACTATTGATGCTGTTCCATTTCCATTTAAGATAAGAGAAAAAAAATATCTGTATCCTTGATAATGAATATATATATATATATAATCCATCCATTCAGATTTTTGCCTTTTATTATATAAACAGGTAAACTGAACTATAGATGAAACAAATTGAATGAGAGATGAAACAAATTGAATGAGAAATCTTAAAAGTTAATATTCTAGTATCCTTTTCTGACCATGCTCTTCAGGTAACTCATTAACTGTGTTACGATAGCTGCCATCCTGCAGAGGGCACTGTAACTAAAGTCAGTCTCCGTTGTTATATAAAACCTTTTGCCTAAGTCCTGTTACTCCTTACATTTTTTATTTACATCAGAAAGAATCAAAGAAGCCAATGAAACTATTTTAACAAGAGTAAAATAATGTGCAGCAATGTCAGTTTGTGCCCATTGAAGACTTTCCTGCTTCAAGCACATATACACATGATTGAAAACAAAATATCCCACTAAAATCCCTAAGAAGAAAGATGGCATTCAACACAGTTGAGAAAACTTGCAAGCATAGCAACCAAACCACAGTATCTCTTCATATATAGAGGAAGAATGTTATGAGAGTTTAATCCATCATTGGTTCTTAGTCCATGATCTATGAATGGATTTTAGAGTATCTATTAACACTTTAAAATTTTACATATACTTTTTTTGCATATATACAAATGTGCATTTTTATGAAGAAGAGGTCTATTACAATCGTCAATAGATTATCAGGGAAATCCCAGACTGTAAAAATGGTTGCAAGAGGGAAGAGTGGAGTAAGTCAAAGGAAGAGTAGAGTAAGTCAAAGTCTAAGAACCCTGGTCTGTGTTGTGAGTAAAGCATACCAATCATTTTGGGGCATGCACACGGGTAAGGTAATTATTATTTTGGGGGCAATAAATGAACTAACATTTGTTGAACTGTCACCAAAAGCCAGGTACTGAACTGAGTAGTTTAAATGTACTACTTTATTCGTGTATTAAAACCACATCCCTAAGAGTTAGGTAGTAGTCTCAGCATTTTACAGATGAGGGGCAGTAACTACGATAGGAAGATCTAGGCTAAACCTGGGTCCGTCATTGAGTAGCTATATGACCTTGTCTGAGTTACTTACATCTGTCCTCATCTGTAAAATGGACTAGTAAAGCCTACTTTATAGCAATCTTGTGAGGATTAAAGAGTTTTTATTTAGAAAAAGATTAGTACGATGGGTGGCTTGCTCAAGTTAGATACTCAATAAATGTTGGTAATGAGGAACAAATTCAGAAAGGTTAAAAAACTTTCCTCAGAATAAAAAAATTGAAGTGGTAGAACTTACTTTATAAGTTTAATGCCAATCCAAGATGGCCATCTCAAATATTCAAATCTAAGAAATCATCATGGACAAAGATAGAGGAGCTAGGTCTCAGAAAAGGATAGGGGTGGTTTAGGACAGCACCATTCAACTGGGAGTGAAGCCCTAAGTCTCTAAGGCAGGGGTGGGAACCTTTTTTCTTCCAAGGCCAATTGGATATTTATAACATCATTTGCAGGGCGTACAAAATTATCAACTTAAAAATTAGCCTGCTCCAGTGTGGCTCGGGTGGTTGGGTGTCATCCCATGCACAGAAAGGTTGCCAGTTCCATTCCCAGTCAGGGCACATGCCTGGGTTGCAGGCTTGAACCCCACAGGTGGCCAATTGCTCTCATATCAGTTTCTCTCTCTCTCTCCCTCTAAAAATCAATAAAAAGATCTTTTTTTAAAAAAGCCTGCTATATTTGGTCAAGCATTTAAATAACTCACCCCTCCCTAGTGCCTTGGCACGGCCAGACCAAATGATTTTGTGGGCCTTATAGGACTGGTGGGCCAGACGTTCCCCAACCCTACAGTCCAAGGCATACGTTGTACATAATGAATTAGTTTATTTCCTATGTACCTAGAAGGTACTAGGTTGAGGTAGAATTTTTAAAAGCTCATGAGTACCATGCTAAAACGTAGTTTTTAGTAGCCATAGAAGCCTAGTTTGAGATTAGGGGAAATGGGTAATTATATATTTGAAGACATGGCTGCTTGGTAAATATAGCACTTAGGACCATAAATGTAATCTAGGACTATAAGAAATATATGAATCCATACAAGTATAGATAGATTTATTTAAAATGTGTTCAGTTTTAAGTTTACCTTCCATCAGTATAAGGCTATGAAATGCTTTTATATCAAGTAGTTGAGAAATTCTAGGTTACAGAGATTACCAAAAAAATATTCTATTCATTAAGTTAGAAAATCTCTGAAAAAAATGCATTGGCCCTTATCGTTTTATTTGCTTTTATAGGATCTAAGGAAAGCTGGATTGCTGATTTTTGCTAATAAACAAGATGTTAAAGAATGCATGACTGTAGCAGAAATCTCCCAGTTTTTGAAACTAACTTCTATTAAAGATCACCAGTGGCATATCCAGGCATGCTGTGCTCTTACTGGCGAGGGGTAAGAAGTCTTCCCCATGGATAACGTGTCTTTAGTTTAGGAATATGAATTTCTTCCTAAAATCCAATTTTAAGGTTACCATGTACAGATTGTTCTAAGGAAGAGATGTAAGACATAGTCCATGTCTATAGTGAGTTTTTAACTTGGTTCTGTAAAGAATAAAGCACAACATACACATACACATACTGAACTAATATATGCACATAGTTACAGTTGCTGTAGGAGTTCAGAGACATTAGAATGTCAAGGGGAGCTGGACAAGTTGGGAAACAGTTCTTATTGGTGGTGGGACTTTCGCTATAAGAAAGGAACTAACACTTGCTAAGCCTGTTCTATGTCTTGAGTGTTCCTTCCAGTGTATCATTTATTCCTAACAGTCATGTAGACCAGTTGTTTTAAATTCACACTTTATGCATAAAGAAGTTGAATTAGACTAGTTTGGATGTATTCACTTTTGCCACCACTGTTGTCAAGAGGGAGTTGTTGCAATTTAAAAAAAAAAAAGTGTTAGAATTAGAGAGAGTGTGGCACGAGGGTTCCTGGTTCTGGAAGGGAGGGTGGGTGCCTATAGTAGAATTTTGCCCTAGTCTAGTGTCGTGTAAGACTCCCTCCACGTTCTGCGTGGAGTAGGGTTCGGTATCTGAAAGAGGGGCCGCACACAAATGAGAGAGAAATGACACGAGATAATTTTGAAATATTGGGGGACCAGGCGGGCAAGTCCCGAAGGACTTCCACCTATGCTCAGGCCGCTCCAATCTTTTATTGAGCTTGGAGTAGCCTTAGGTAAGGAGATTTCAATGACACACAGATCAGCAGACAGTTTCTAGGAATAGACAGTATCTGATTAGCTCATCGGTAGTAGACAATTTCTAAGAATAGGCAGGGTATCTGATCAACAATAATCAACAAGGATCTACACAAATATCTAAGGAATTCAGTGAGCTAAGGTGGGGATAATGCTTTAGCTACCATTATCTAGATTAACTGGGTGGTGTCTAAATTAACTGGGTGGTGCACAGCCCTGACCTTTGCTAGGACTTTCAAAGGTTACTAGCTTTTGGGGGGTCTCTGTCTATATTCAGTTAGTGAAGACAATAAATAGTCTCCGGCAGTCTAGTGCCCAGAAGTGAGAGGATTTCAAAAATGAAGTGGTTGTCAGCATTGTTAAATATAACGTCAATGACCAGAAAGATGGAGAGTCCTGTTAGGAGAGATGGAATAGAGGAGGTTAGAAATAGGATAAAAGGCTAAAAGGCTGAGCAAATGAAATAATACTTTTGTTGTAGTTGTTTTTCTAAAATGTGGTAGATCTATATATATTTAAAAGCAGAGAAAAAAAAGAATTAAATTGGAGATGAAGGATTCTAGAGTCTTCAATTTGGGTTCTTCAAGTTGTGATTCTTCAGCTGTTAGGAAAGGTCATTATATGGCTTTAACTATCATCATGGTTTTGAAAGGAAGGGAATTTCTCCCACTTCAGCTAATTCATCTATTTATGTCCCAAGCTTCTGCCCTTTCCTAATACCAGAAGAAGAACCTCAACCCCAAATTAAGACCTCTCTTTAGAATCTGTTATGTATGTACCTTTTAAAAACAAAGAAAAATAATTAAATTGAAGATGAAGTTGAATCTTAGTGAAATAGAAGGCACTGTTATCTAATTACAGACATTTAGAGAGCTTAATTAGAACCTCAAAAAAGCAAATCTGTTCATTTAAAGAAAAATTCATAGATAATACCAACTCTCCACATATTCATTTAAGTAAAAATGTTACATGTTTCTGTCAAATAGTTTAATACATGTCGAGATACCTGTAGCTATATCTTTTTCTATGGAAGGACTTTAAGCAAAAGCACTAATGTAATACTAAATTTGACCACAAAGACAAATCGTCTAGGAATTATATAATACTTAGCTTATATACTTTGAGAAATTGTGTAGGAAATATATCATTAGTTAGGATGGATATGAACTCTGGCAGATTCATTTCTGAAAGAGGAACTAGGTAGCTGGTGGTATCTTTTCAATTCTTGGTGTATGAGGGCCTCCATTTGCAGCAGTCAGCAAGTGGAAGTGTTTGGTTTTGGAGGAGATGTTCCCCTATTGTGGTCTGGCTGCCTTGGTCTGAATTTTTGGTTTTAGTGTTGGTCAGACTTGACTCTTATCTCTGCCATTTGCTAACCTCTCCAAGCCCAGGTTTCCTCTAATATGGGAAGGGTTCTGATCTCACTGTTGTAAAGAAATATTAAGATAATGGATATTAAGTGCTTAGCACAGTCTGGGCCAACACTGAAGCAATCATTTATTTACCTCATTGCCTTTTTTTTTTTCTATTTCTATCTTCTTTTATATTGTTAGACTCATACTTACACAAAAATATGAGTTTTCAGTTTCTCATGTCTGTAAAAGCTCCTGATAGACAATTGTTAATGCTTCATAACAGTTTATTTTGTTGTAACATATGTACAATCATTTTTCTCTTGCTAAACATTTCTTTACCACAATGAACATCTCTTTATAGTATTTTGGATTATGCTCAGTTACCCTTTATTCAGTGATAACTGGTATTAGTGATTAGAGATTTTACTTCCTTCAAAAAATGTAAATATATAGATGTAGCAGACATATTATGTATGTACTCTGTTTTAACAGCTCTACTATATATTTAATATCCTGCAATTTTACTTCATTTAAATAATGAGCATTTTATCATATTGTAAAGTAGTTTTTGAAAGGAGTTTTTAATATTTCATCATATGAATGGTCCATAATTTGTTAAATTTTTCTCTATGTCTAGACCTTTAAATTCTTTTTCCTATTAAAAATGTTTTGATAGTCTTTATACATAAATCTGTCTTTATGTCTTATTTTTTTAGGATGTATTTCTTGAAATAGAAAAGAGGATAGAGAGGGTATTGATATTTTAAATACTCTTGAATATGTATAGCTAAATACTTTCCATGGGCATTTATATAATCACTGAGCTTTTATATGTCAGGCAGTGTTCTAGGCACTAGAAACAAAACAAATGAGAAAGCACGGATGTACTGTGTCTTGAGAGTATGGCTTCACCACAACAGCACCGACATGGAACAGTATTGGTTTTTTAACCTTGGTTGTTTAGGTAAATGAAAAAATGACACCTTGTTTTAGTTTGCTATTTATAGCTTCTTAGTTGAGAATTTGATCAGATTATTTTATTTTCTGTATAGATTATGCCAAGGACTGGAATGGATGATGTCACGACTTAAACTTAGATGATCTCTACTGACTTCTTCTCATAGACTTTATATAAACGAAGTGCTGGACTTTACCTGAAAGCTCCAAAAATTAATGGTTCGGATATATTTATAGTAAACTGATTTAAACTTTTTCTATAAGAAGAAAAATTAAGACCACTTATTTGAAAATGAAGATGAAGCCTCACCTTCCAATTGCTTTCTCATTAGTTTCTTCCAAAGCCAGGTCTTAAAGCTGTGATTGACATTTTTCTCCTAATGAATCCTCTCAAGACATTGTGTAGCCTGTGGTAAGTACAAAAGGAGAGGAAGACATTTTTTAAAACTTTAAGAGCTTTATTATCAGTATAATCCTCTTTTGTTGAATGTTCTCTTTTTGTTCCATTAAGTCAAAATATAAATCAGCACAGATATTCAGTTTCTGGTATTTTAAAATGTAATGTTACTTACGAATAGTATTTTGCATTTGTGTATGTATTGTGTATATACCTCAACCTCAAGTTAATGGCTTTGATTTATGTTCTAAAGAAAAGTGAATAACAAAAATTAATAATATTCTTAATTATAACAATAATGAAATGAATACTGGCATTGGTTTAAGTGCCAATTTGTACTTTTCCCCTATGCTCTCTGCATTGTACTAATCAACCCCCAAAATCATTGAGCTGCTCTTTAAAAAAAGAAAAAAAGTTTGACATTGGATACCTATGTTTTGTTGTTGTTCAAATCACATACATACAAACATGTAATCCAATGAGTGGAATATCTATCAAGTTCTTAGAATTACTAATGGGTACAATTGCACATTGAGCAGTTATCTGATTGTTCCCTTTATGAGACCGTATGCCATCTAAATTACTGAGTAAATTGTTAATCCATTAATCAATTATTAACTCTGATTAAAATTACCAACTGATTTTCAGCATTAATGGAAAACTGTTGTGTGAAATGTCTATCCAGATAAGTGTCACCTTATAAATATTATCAAATAATTTAGCTAGATTCTTCTTAAGTAATAAATTATTTGTCAAGCATTTAAAGTGAATTTGAAATGAAAAGTAAAGCATATTTTCCAAGCAACAAAGATAATTTATTAATTTGAATATTTTTAATTCTTAACTTTTGAAATAGTTTGAGATTTTTTATCTGTGTTTTCTTTTATCTTCTTATAACACGTGAATGTATTGTTTGGCAAGTATAAAATACAAATTTTTTTAGTGCTTTTAAGAATTTGTTTTAAAAATTGATCAACATAATGCATTATTTTTTCTAAGAAATAACTTGCCCCAAAACACCTTCTATGTTCGTGTAGGTTTTTGTGTTTTTTTTTTCAATATCTGAAAAGTCACAGGTATTTCTGTTGTAACTGTAAACACTTACCTAACTAAATGTGTTCAGATATATTCTTGAATACGCAGTCCCTGAAAATCTGAACAGTAATCCAAGCTGGCATGTTTTAGAATATTCAAGAAAAAAATAATTCCTTTTAATACCAGCCTTTTAGATTTTGTGAAGATTTTGATGAGGGATAAACGTATATACTGTAAGCATTGACAAAACTTTAAAAGTTCCTTTCTACAAAATTAAAATGCTCACTATCTAAGTTCAACTCGGGCATAGGAGATGATCAGTGTTTAATGTTGGATGTTTTGTGTTTTATATTTATAATGTTCAAAATGCAAGTATAATATTTTATTATTTGTCAACTTTTACAAAAGTAAATTCTAAATTACTAAGCTTTATTTGTTCATATGTTCTCATACTTTTTTCAAATAACTATAAGGAATTACTTGTTATATATTAAAAACTCCTTTAAAACCCAAATATATATTGTAGGTATTGCAGTTTCATCAGAGAAAAATATTCTATACAGTAGCCCAACAAATCCACACCTTTTATCCTTTTTATTTATTTTTTTGTTTGTTTTTTGTTAATTCTCCCCCAAGGATATTTTTCCATTGATTTTTAGGGAGAGTAGGAGAGGGAAAGACAGAGAGAACCATCAGTGTAAGAGAAACACATTGATTGGTTGCCTCCTGCCTGGGCCCTGACCAGGGCCTGGGCTGCGGAGGAACCTACAACCAAGTACCTGCCCTTGATCGGAACCGAACCCGGGACCCTTCAGTCCGCTGGCTGACACTCCATCCACTGAGCTAGGGCTATCCTTTTTATTTTTTAATGTGAAAAACCACGTTCACTCTCTTGGATTGCAGCCACATCAGTTCAACAGTATACCAGCACATTCCCTTGTCATCAAGGTATTGGCTAAAATTTATTCTAATGGGGTGTTTAAAGCGTACACTACATTGTTGCAGATGGTTTAGTGTAATAGATTATTGACATGGCATCATGAGAATGCAAGAAATCTTATACCACATTTGCAAAACATGATTTTTTGTTATGTTATACTATTCTAGGCTAAGCATTGGAAATGTGTTACCTATATACTTGTGCATAAAACCAAAATTAAAATTCATGTATGAAAATGCATCAAAATCATTTTAACAGTGTTAATTCTAAGATGGAGAGCATATTGGCAGTTTATATGTAGTTTAAGTGGACTTAAGCAAAGGGCAATGCTTTTGGTTTTAATACGCTACTCTTGGCTATAAACAAACATTTTATTTTGTGCTCAACTTTGAAAAGAACAAAGCTTCATACCTCAGTACATGTGGCTGGATTTAAATATCCCATGTTTGCTACTAATTTTGAAAGTCATATGACTTCTCTTGATATCTTGGTACAGTAGCCATATGGTATAAGCATTTAAATAAGTTAAATTTTGCCATACTAGCATTTATAAAATATATCTTACACAGCATATTGAGTTGTTTGAAATTTTCAGTTCTATCTTCTTTGGCTCTCACCATGGGCAAAGAATACAACGAAGGCAGGTAATTTGGGGACCAGGGGGAAGTTGGTAGGGAATATGACATTTTGCCTTAAGAATAAAAAATGCCAGCTTTAGCACTGTTGACTGGCATTTTTAATGCAGGTAAAGTGATTTTTAGAAGTGTAGCACGCAATAGAAGAGTTTCTGGTCTTTAAAAAGTGCCTCGTAGGTGGTTACAGTGATATCACAGAGGAGAGTCAGGAAGTCCCTGAGATATTCTTTTCACTTTTTGTCTGAGTGTATAGTATTAAGATGCCTAGAGGTGGGATTCTATTATACCCTCTGTTACAGGCACTTTACATTTGTTGCTGTGACTACAGCAACCACATACAGTACAGACAACCTCGAAATCTGTTTATATTAGTGTAAATAGAAAAACTGTAGACAATTTTCTAGTTTTCTCTGCAGGCATTTTGGGGAATATATCTGTAGTGCGTTCTGCTTTGTATATAGGGGACAGCAGCACATCCCAGATTATCTGTGGGCTTTGGGGTCATTGTCTCTCAGTTGCCCAGTTGTATTTTGGCATCGATCCATCTTTCACAGCTGGGTAGAGACAGGTTTCTTTGCATGACTTAACTTTGATCCCTCCCACTGTCTAAATATAATCTGGAACTTCTTGCTTCAGGATCAGCTTTCCCACAACTCAGCCATCCCTTGCTCTCCTGTATCTTGATTCACCAACAATGAAGATATGTTATCTGTCCTGGAGGTATTCTAAACTTTCCTGTATCCATTGTTCCCCAAACCACTAGTGTCTAAGTAGGTTCTCTAGTTCTTTGCTATCCTCTCACAACTGGCTTGATTCAGAGATTGGTCTTTGCTCGTTAGAGAGTATTGTCAGACTTGTCAGTATTGTCAGAGCAATACTGGCTTGCTGTGTATTCAGCATACAAATGCCATAGTAGAGTTTTTAAAATTATACCGTATTTAACATTTTAATGCTTCTTAATTTTAGCTTCACATGCTGAAAAGTAGATTCAGAAAGATAAAAGAACTATCTAGACTCTGCCAGCTCCTTGACCTAAAAAGTTAGATATGGAAAGGACTACATGATATGAGTATTGTCTTCCCATTACCAAAAATAGGTTACATTTTGGAGAGTACCAGTACAAATAGTTTCAGTTGGGAAAATATGTCAAGCCAAATTTATGGATAGTGTTTAACCTGAAGACATCTTTACATCCATAAAACCACGGGCCATATTCCATTTTTTTCCTCGTGTTTACTTAAAAAAGATAAACAGTTGCCTAAAGGAATTAGTAATGAGAAATTTATCTTTACAAAATAAACCTGTTGAAATGGGCTTTAAAAGATATAAAAATTATCAACTGTTGTGTGCTGACTCTGTATAGATACAGACATAATATAGAAAACACTTTTTTCAAGTTCTGCTTATACAAAAATAAAACTTCAGTATCATGCTCCCTCAAAGGATGTGTGATAATTTTAAGATCCTCATAGTGAAGTAAAGAAAGACCATTTTAAAACTTTGGATGCTAAAAAGTAACCGCTTCTATTAAACCCTAAAATTGTGTGTGGGATTGTAAAGAAATTGTACCAGGATACAGATGGGTTAATTATGCAGTATTTCTTATCAGTTGTCTAGCCCTGTATGTTCTAAAAGCTAAAGCTTCAATCTTTATGGCCTTGCCTGCTAGGTAGTTTTTTGGTAGAAAATCCCCATAGTCTGTACTGAAGTGCCTAACAGTGATTCGTGTTGATTTGTAAGTCCTTTAATAATTGTGGGTGTGTGCTTGGCTTACTGATGACACAGCCCTGAGAGTTTCTGATTCTCAATTTGTGCTTTATTTGAGTAAAAAGCCTTGAAATTGAAAATACCCACCATAACCTTCAACAAACCAGTTTAAGGAAACATGAGTGAACCCATTTTTTCTCTTTCCTAATGCAAGTATTTTGTGACCCTGATGTTAGTTAATGTGGGAACTAGAAAACTGAACTCTATTTCAGTTTTTAAAAATAGTTTAACACACAGAAAATTAAATTGTGTGTTGTAAAACCTTAGTAAAAGTTGGTTGCTTTTCTAAGAGTA
>NW_005871137.1:4639235-4641915 GCF_000147115.1 Myotis lucifugus
GTTGTCAGTGTTTTTATTCTGGTTTATTCTCTGAATGTGTGCATACTTGGCGATGGTAGTTCTGGGATTAGCCAGGGCCATTGTGAAGGTGTGACGGTTGCATTATGCAAATGCAAAAAAGATTGTCCTGGTCTTCTCTAGGAACCTTTTATGGAACGTAGTCAATTAAGAGCGAGCATTCTGTCTTTTACTTCTGGAAATTTGAAGTAGACATGAACTTGCTATACAGTGACCAGGCTGTGTGATTAATTTGTCTTAAAATGTGAGGAAAGTTGAGTCATTTAAAATTTATATTATTAAAGTGAATGGTTGATAGTGAACAGAAGTGAGGGGAAAAGGTTGGGGGAGAGGAGTCACCCACATGCACATGCTTATTTGAATGTTGGTCTTTCTCCCTTTCACTAGAACGTAAGCTCCGAGGCACTAGTGACCATACTTGACCATAAGTGTTGTGTTTACTAGTTTATATCTCTCAGTGCTGAGTATGGTGCCTGGTATATAACAGGTGTTCAATGTATATGTTGTGACGAATGAATGAATTAATATTTTTATGGGGGTTTTTCCTCCATGGATAGTTTTTCTTACCTATGTGATTATAGCATACTGCTCCATTCTTATCTCAATTCTTATTGAATGCTGCCCTTTTTTAAAAAAAAAAATTTATTTATTTATTTTTAAAGCGAGAGAGAGAAAGAGAGAGAGAAACATCAATGTTAGAAACATTGATTGGCTGCCTCTCACATCCACCATAATCAGGGATCAAACTGGCAACCTGGACATGTACCCTGACTGGGAATCAAACTGGTGAACTTTCAATGCACAGAATGACTCTCAAATAACTGAACCACACCAGCCACGGCTAATTCTGCCTTATTTTAAAAGGGATTCAAGGTGATTATATGTTTTTTTCACTAATTCTTATGGTAGAAATCAAACTTATTTCCTTAAAATGGCCTGAAAGCCCTAACCAGTTTGGTTCAGTGGATAGAGCTTCGGCCTGCAGACTGCAGGGTCTCTGGTTTGATTTCAGTCAAGGGCACGTGCCTGGGTTGCAGGCTTGATCGCTAGTAGGGGCATGCAGAAGGCAGCCAGTCAATGATTCTCATCATTGATGTTTCTATCTCTCTCTTTCTCTCCCTTCCTCTCTGAAATCATTAAAAAGCATATATATATATTTCTTTGAATTCTGTATGGATCTGCATCTAGGAACGTCGGGAATGTACCAGAGTTTAATCAGCATCCACAGACATTGAAATAGTGCATGCTACAAACAGCGCTTCTGGAAAAAGAGCTGAGTCATCTTCATGATCCTTCATGCCCTCCTGTTTTTTAGTTTTCACATCTGAAATATCCTCCTTTTGTTAGTAAATAACCTTTGTCCCATGAAAAGAATGAGATTTTTACAGCATGAAATAGCCTCTGGTAGTCTTTTTTAATATGTTCCTTATGACTGGTACCAACCTTTTGAAGATACCATGAGCTGGGCTGAGTGACCAGTCATTCACATCACTACATGCCTTACATTCTTGCAAAATCATCTGCTTCAAACTGATGAAATCTTTTTGAAATACTTCCAATGTTTGGAAGCTTCTAGTATTTAGACTCCCAAATAATATTCTACCATATTTCCATTATTTTTTTGTACATTCTGAAGAGAGATGAAGATGATTAGTAAAAGTTAATTCACTGATGCAGTAACATTTGCAACCTCAACTGCAAGTTTCAAGGATTTTGATAGAATCTCCATCACTTGATAATTTTATCACTTTTAAAGGACTCTTGAGCATAGATAATCTCCATTCAGATGGTTATTTTTAAAAGATACAAGCAAAATGCAGTAAGAGGGAAAAAAGGTATTTTCAGTGGGTGAGTCAAGAGGCTTTGTGTAAGAGGTGGCACAGTAAGCCAGCGCTGGCCTTGGAGACAGCCTGGTGATGAACTCAGGCAGCTTCTGTGCACGCAAGGCTCTGTTCACATTTTCATAGGTGGGTGATGTTCTGTGGAACTGCATGTAAAACAAAAACATAAAATTAATGTTTTGTCTCTGTGTATTTTCTGTAAGTTCCCATGATATTACAGGGTGGAAAATAAGGGCAATTTAATGGAAATTAAATTTAATTTAAAATTTACATTGATCATTAAATTTATTAATGTGTGTTCACTTTTTAAAAGTAGGAAGGTAATAGACAAAACATGGAAAAGATTGATTTACCTAGATAGAAAGAAGTGATAACTTTAAAATGCTCAGTGGTCTTATTAGTATATGTAAATGTGTTAACACTTTGGCTTCATTTTAATAAAACTTAATGTATTGTAGAGAGTGGCACTCATTTTTTTATGAAAATGTAAAATCTTTTTGAGATTATAAAATCACCTACTTGTTTTTGTACTTGATGAATAAGAGCCAAATTAAAATTTATAGTTTAATGAACTACTTTATTAATATATTTGCCAGAGAAGAACGTTACTGTAATAAAATGTATGGCATAAATTTACACATTTTTGTGGTGAATATGGCTTTAAACTATTTTGTTCTTATATTATTATTTAATTAAGTAACAGAGTCATTTTATTCAGATAAATCATTTGCTATCCCTAAAATGAATATTAGCCCATCCATGAAAAAGTAAAGTTGACATATGAGTAAAAGTCAGACGGAAACTACAGTAAGTGGTTAACA
>NW_005871138.1:0-56940 GCF_000147115.1 Myotis lucifugus
GGTTCAGGACTGAAAAGGGGGGGTCGTCACAAATGAATACACTAGACAAGAAATATGAATTTAGAAAGCATGGGGGGCCATGCGGAAAACTTCCCTCTAGTGGAGAAGCTCCCCGAAAACTTGGTCCCATCAGCTTTTATTCACTTGAATACACATTTGCCCTTTAGGAATGCATACAGGCATATCAAAGGTAAAGTTTGGTAAACAGTAAAAGGATTATCAGGTTAGGGAATTGCCTTCAGCCATTTGGCCAACAGCAGGGCAATATTATGCTGATTTTCAGCCCTGCTGAATAGCATTAATATTCTAACTACTGTTGGTCTTAGCCTCCGGCACCTGTGCCCTTGACCCAGCACCTAACCCCTTAATTTTGCTCAGCCCCCTGCACCTGACCTCGCCCAGGCCTAAGAACCCGGTGGCTGTCAACATCTGACCCAAGTCTAACCACAGGAGCCTGAAGGTTGGGAGAATGGACTAGAGAAGTAAAGATGCTGAGCTCAGAGGTCAGGGGGCAGAGTGCAAAGGCAAAGTCAGGGTCCCCCTTGAAGGGAGACAAACCTAGATATAAACACCAGCTCTGCCACTGAGCAGCTGGGCCACCATGGGCAAGTTGTTTAGCCACTCTGGGCCTCAGTTTTCTCACCTATAAAATGAGTAAATACTCCAGAGTGATGCTCAGTGAGGCATCAAGAGTGTATATGTGTAGTGAACTGTGATTTAAAAAAAAAATAGTGACAATAATGACAATAATTCATAACTTTTTGGCAAAGACATAGCTGGATGCCCAGCTGGGGATCCCAAATTCAGATGACTACTGGGGCCAGCAGCAGGGAGCCTGAGGAGCAAGGTGGGACTCAGGGGAGGTGGCCCAGTAGAGCTCCCGGACCCACCCACTACGTGGGCCCAGAGCAACAAACTGCCACATTTTCCAAAGGAGCTGGAAATACATCAGAGCTTTGAGTTGTACATATTGGTCACCAGCGCCATCTGTAAAGCACTCTGCAGGCCAAATACGTAGGTTGTGGCCCCAGTTTGCAGCCTGAGTCACAAGGAACTGCAGGCACAGGAGCCCAATCCACTAGTGGGGCACCCTGTTGGGGTTGCTGGTAGCTCCTCAAAGAATAGGAGCGGCAGAATCTACACACTATATGCCCTAGGGGCAGGGAAGGCTGGGCTGCAGACTGGACCCCACTCCCCAGGCCAGCGGGTCAGGCTGGACCCCACTCCCCAGGCCAGCGGGTCAGACTGGACCCCTACTCCCCAGGCCAGCGGGTCAGACTGGACCCCACTCCCCAGGCCACTGGGTCAGACTGGACCCACTCCCCAGGCCAGCGGATCAGGCTGGACCCCACTCCCCAGGCCACTGGGTCAGACTGGACCCATTTGCCAGGCCAGCGGGTCAGGCTGGACCCATTCGCCAGGCCAGCTGATCCTGACTTGCACAGGGCCCAGGACCTCAGGGGGGTAACTGCAGTTCTGCTGCAGCCCCACCCCCACCTGCCCTGACAGCAGGGCCTCAGAGACAAGGCCCCCAAGATTCTGACTCTGAATGACCTCTTTGAAGGGGAGGGTCAAAGACCAAGGTTCTGACTGTGTGTGTGTGTGTGTGTGTGTGTGTGTGTGTGTGTGTCTGTGTATGCATGTGGGGGGATGGGAGGGTGTCGTTGTTCTGAGGAACTTGATTCAAGCGCAGCCTCCTGGGTCATTTCTGGAGTGTGATTTGGAGGGTCTGGGTGGGCCTGGAAAGTGCACCTGAGGGCACATCCCAGGGGATTCCCATAGCTGCACAGCTGGAAAGCACTGGACTGGGGCCATGCAGTGTCCTGCCCCGCTCTGAGCCCCATGGCCCTGAGGAGCTGTTGTGTTCTCCCAGCAGATCCCTGACTCCCCCACTGCTGGCCAGGGAGGCCCCTTCTGCCCCCGCTGCTCCCACGCTGCTGAATCTGATGAAAATGTAGGGACCCCTGTTGCTTAGTGACTCACAGGGAAGACTGACTGTACAGGAACCAACCCTACAAATGTTCCCATAGAGCCCCTGTCTCTGCACTGCTCATGTCCTTCCAGTCCTTTAACCACCAGGACCCTAACAAACGGTGGTGGAGGATGGGGGACTTCTCCGTAGGGAAGAGGGGGAGGTTGGAAGGGGGAGGAGGACATACCTGAAGCTGCTTGGGAGGTGTTGCCTTGGGAGGCATGTAGACACCAGCGGCCCAGAGGTGCCCTCTCTGGAATGCCCAGCCCCCAGAGGGCAGCGACAGTTGCTGGGACACACCCACATCAGGACAGTCTTCTTGAAACACAGTGGAGAGCCAGGCACTCCCTGCGGGTGGGGGAGGCCCTGGGGCCCTGAGCTCAGAGTTGGGAAAAGCAGACCGAGGCTGCGGCTGCCCGGAGAGCTGAGTCCCTGGCCTGCCCACACCCACAAGCCACCTTCTTGCAGTTCCCGGAGAAGCCACCCACCTCACAATCAATTCCCCTGTTGCTTAAGCCAGCTTGCGGTCCGGCACTTGTAACCAAATATATCACCCAAAACCTACTGACTCAGAAGTTTTGTATTTTTAACAGGTTTCCAGGTGATTCACGGCCAAACGGTGCTTGGGAAGCACTGACTCCAGCACTGCCAATTAGGCTGCGGGTGTCCCGGGACTTGGCACACCTCCACGTTGGAACCTGCCCGCCCCTGCGCCCACAGCAGCTCCTCAAACTCCATTCTGTCATCCTACTGGCCTGGGAGGGGGCCGGCCCAGCCACTAGCCCAATCACTGAGCAGCCTGGAACCACGAAGCCCCTTGAGGCCTTCTCTGAAGATCATAAAAGACACAGAATGTGGGGGATGATCTTCCTAGCGCAGAGTCTTGAACGGAGAACAGATCTCTCCTGGGCACTACCTCCTTCTGCCAGACACTGTGCTGGGCGTGGGGGTGGAAAGGTGAGTGGGGGCAGGGGGACTCCATGCTCTCCCGAGGCTCCCACTCAAGGGGAGAAGATCCCCCTTCAGGAGGCCACCACTAGTGAGCACATGACGACAGACTGTGCAGGGAAGGAATGGGGTCTTGGCACACACTGCTTTCGGCCCCCAATATGTGTTACCTCCTTCCTTCTCACCTGAATCATGACCACCTGAACACTCCCCAGCCTCCTCAGCAGCTACATGTGGCCACATGACCGTGTTCTTGCCCGAGGGGGTGTGAGCGGAAGTGTGTGACTTCCTTAGAAGCGTCTTGTGGTTGGAGAGGTGAGCCTTCCCTTGCTCTCCCCTCCTCCTTCTCATTGGAATGGGGCTGTGATGGCCAGAGCTTCGTGCTCTCTGAGGAGTATGCTATATATCGAGACCCATGGAACGAGATAGAAGCCTACGTTCCTAAGGATTGTGGGACCACCACAGAAGTCCAGCGCTGCTTACTTCTAAGCCTCATTTACAAAGAGAGAAAGAAACCTGGATCTTGCCCAGCCAGGGCAGTCCTGGTCCGATGGTGCTCTGAGAAGTTATAACAGGGGGGCTCACTGAGAAGAGGAAAGGCCTCTTTGAGGAGATCTCTTTGACCTGAACGATGAATAGGAGGTGGCTTAGGAGAGCAAAAGCAGAGACGCTCTCAAACTGGAAGGACAGCTACTCAAGTACTAAGAGGAGGCTGTGGAGGCCAGAGTGAAAAGAAAGGCGAGCGTGGAGCCTGGGGCACAAGCGGGGGAACAGCATGGAGGGGGTTCCAATTGTAAAACGCCTTCTTCCTCTCAGGCTAAGAGCATCACAGATCCCCAATTCTGTTCAACAAGCGCAGCCCTTGTTAGCGGGCACATCATTCCCCTTTTACAGACGAAGAACTGAGGAGAGTAGGCGACAGCCTCAGGGCAATTCAGCTCACCTGAATCCCAGCCAGGATTTGAACTCAGATCCAGCTGCCTCTTGAACCCTGAGCTTCCCCTGTATTATGCTCTCGGCCATTCCCAGGTGATCGGGTTTCCAGGGGTCCAGCCAGGTCCACCAGGAGAAGAACATGCCATTCAGCCTTGGCTCCAAGCACTTGAGGTTTTCCAATTGTGTCAGGGCCTCAGGGATCACTGATCCTAAGCCTGCACTGGGCAGATGGGGAGACTGAGGCTTGGGGAGAGGTTGGGGCCTGTTCAAGGCCACACAAACCATCTGTGTAGACAAAGGATTGGGAGAAGGCTATGCTGGTTTCCAGGAGAGGTCAGCAGGGGCCAGGAAGCTGGTCTGCAAAACTGTCCCTTTATTCAAACTGAGATGGCTAACTCTGACTTATGGAAGGCAAGCGCCATCATAACACAGACCCCAGAGGGACAGCTTCACACCCACTGTCCCTTCTCCCCTGAGCATCATTTCCTCAGAACCACCTGCTGAGATGAAAGTCCTTTGTAAATTAGAAAATGTTCTGCTAATATGGAAGCTGGATATAATTAGGTATAGCAAGAGTTGGTGCCTTCATGGTGTTTTTGAATAAAAAAGTTTCCTCTGCCCCCTCCAATTATCTTATCCATGACAGAATTCACACCATTACCAAATCATCCCTCCAATTACAGTATTGTCTATTTTTAATCCATTCTGGGAAATGCAAATCCCTGCTAAGAACAATAAAACATTGTGTAATCAATCATTTACACTTTAGTATACATGAGTTTAGTATAAACAAGGAGAGGCTCCAACAGGAAAGGGAAGTTTGTTAGGGAAAAGGGTGATGGGAAGGGATAATTACAGAGCCAAGCACTGATTTGCTGGGGTGTCACTTCCTAAAGGTGAGGTCAACCTGGACACAGAGGAGACCTGGCCTCTTAAAGCCTGGGGCTGAAAGAAGACCCAGGGGTCACCCAGAAGAAGGGATTGGATGCCTAGTCGCTAGTGGCCATTCCTTACCTATAATCTCACTCCCCTACTGGTACTACCCCACAGTCTGCAAACACACTCAAGATTCTCCTACCCAGAAAAGTCCAACCACCTCTTTTTTCAACATCCCTGAATATCTGAACAAAAAGAATATGGGTTTTAGAGTCAGGTAGTCCTGAGTTTCATACTTGACTGTCACTTGCAACCAAAATTGTGCCAAAAGCCACCGTTTGATGCATCTTTGTACCACCAGATTTAAGCACGGAGCCTGACACAGGAAACAGCCTCCAAAAATATTACTGAGCTGCATTCTCTGATCCTCAGTGTCCTCACCTGCAAAATGTCACCAAGGAAAAGCACAGTAAAAAGTATTTTATTTATACTAAAGTGTAAATGACTGATGAGATATTGCATTTTAAAGAGGGGTATGCCTGGACTAAAAGGGACAAAAATGATAAATCTTTTCTGGTAGGGCAATGATGAGGACTAAATGAGATCATTTATTAATTAATGTAGCAAATATATAGTGAGCACTGACTGCATGCCAGACCCAGTTGTGAGGATAAAGAAGTGAACAACAAAAAAGTCCCTGCTGACATTTAGTGTGGAGGACAGACAATAAACTAACAAATAAATGAACAACTTAATATGTAATTTAAAGTCAAATCATGATCAGTTCATTGAAGAAGATTAAAATGGAATTAGGGGACAGTGTGTGAGGGTGGAGTATGATTTTATTGTTTTATTTTTTGTGGGGCTTGTTTTTATTAAATGCATTGGGGTGACATTGATTAAAAGGATCATATATGTTTCAGGTGTGGGTTTCTATGTTACAAGATCTGTATATTACACTGTGTGCCCACCACCCAAAGTCAAATCACCTTCCATCACCATATATTAGGCCCCTTTCACTCCTCCACCCCCAATCCCCTTCCCTCTGGCAACCCCCACACTGCTGCTTGTGTCCACGAGTTTTGGTTTTATATCCCACATATGAGTGAAATCATATGGTCCTTAGCTTTTTCTGACCGACTTATTTCCCTTAGCGTGGTATTCTCAAGGTCCATCCATGTTGTTGTAAATGGCAGTATTTCATCTTTTCTTATGGCCGAGTAATATTCCATTGTGTATATGTACCACATCTTCTTTATCCAGTCCTCTGTCACAGGACACTTAGGTTGTTTCCATGTCTTGGTCACTGTGAATAATGCAGCAATGAACATAGAGGTGCACATATCTTTGTGAATACATGTTTTCAAGTTTTTCAGATATATACCCAGAAGAGGGATTGCTGGGTAATATGGTAGCTCTATTATTTTTTTTTTGAGGAATTGCCAGACTATTTTCCATAATGGCTGTACCAATCTACATTCCCACCAGCAGTGAATGAGGGTTCACTTTTCTCCACAACCTCTCTAATACTTAATATTTGTCTTGTTGACAATAAGACAACAGGTAAGAGGCGGTATCTCATTGTAGTTTTGATTTGCATTTTCCTAATTGCTAGTGAGGCTGAACATCTTTTCATATATCTGTTGGCTGTTTGTGTGTCTTCTTGGGAGAGGTCCTCTGACCATGTTTTAATTGGGTTGTTTGTTTGTTTGGTGTTGAGTTATATGAGCTCTTTATATATTTTAGAGGTTAAACCTTTGTCGGAGCTACTGTTTGCAAAATCATCTCCTATTCAGTTGGCAGGCTGTCTTTTTGTTTCGTTGTTGGTTTAGGCACTATCAGGATATTGAAAAAGCAATCCACAGAGTGGGAGAGAATATTCACAATATGTCCATCTGCCAAATGACCCATATTAGGATAGAAAGAATTCCTACAAAACAATAAGAAAAATACACTTCTGAATAGAAAAATAGGCAAAACTTGGACAGATCTCCAAACACAGGATATCTCAATAGCTAGTAAACATATGAGATGGTACTTGACTTCATTAATCATCAGAAAAATGCAAATTAAAACCCCCAATGAGTTTACTATACACTTTTTACAATGGTTATAATGAAAATGACAGAAATATACCACGTGTTAAAAATACTGGAACACTCTTATGCTACTGGTGAAGGAGTAGATTGGTAAACCACTGTGAAAAATAGATTTGCAGTTTCTATTAAAGATGAACGCAAGCCCACCCTATGCCCAAGCAATTCCATACCATACCTAGGATATTAGGTATATTCCAAATACTTGATTGAAAAGCATGCATATGTTTTCAATATACAAAAGAAATATACACAAATGTTCACAGCAGTTTGTGAGAACCAAAAAGAGATTACCAAGTTCCCAGTAATGATAGAACAGGTGGATGTAAAGTCTGAGTAGCAAAGACAAGCAGGAAACCACAGTAAGACTGCACCCTGCATTCGTCTCTCGCCATCTCCCAGCTTCTGACTATATTGTTGAGGTGAACTGGCCCAGAAGTTGGAAAAGCTGATAAATCCTGACTGATATATGATCTACTACAGAGAAGGGAAGAGTTATCTAAAATCAAAAATGACTGTGGCCTGGCTGGTGTGGCTCAGTGGTTGAGCATTGACCTATGAACCAGGAGGTCATGGTTCGATTCCCGGTCAGGCACATGCCCAGGTTTCGGGCTCAATCCCCATAAGGGGGTGTGCAGGAGGCAGCTGATCAATGATTCTCTCTCAGAGTAATGTTTCTGTCTTTCTCTCCTCCTTTCCTCTCTGAAATCAATAAAAAATATATATGTATTTTTAAAGTGAGTATGGCCATTTCTGCTTTCCAAGTTATGTTGTACATCCAAAAGAATGAAGAAATAAATATTTTTTCTGTGCCCTTTTTGATGGAAAATTTTGTCAAAGAAAGGGGGTCTGGAGTAGGTGGTCTCTGTTTCGCATAGCACATAAATCTACCTGCCAAATGTAAGGGAATCAATTGGGGGAGCCTGAGCCAGAGAGTCCTGGAAAAGAGACAAGTGGCAAGTCCGTGGGGTAGGGAGAGTGACACCAACATCACGGAGGCCTTTTGAGGAGAGGAAAAAAAGCCTGAGGACAAGGGATAGCGCTTGTTTACTTTTAGGTTATTTGCTGGGAGATGATGTGACATATCCTTCTTCAATCTTCCTAAATCCTCAGCCAATTTTGTAACACACCCATCTGGTGTATGGGAAAAAAATGTGTCATACATCAGAATCAATCGAAAACAGAACAGAGGCAGCCCATATGGTTGAGAGTGGCAATCCAAAAATGGAACAACAAGATTTCAGAACTAAGAGTGAAGCAGGAGAATGTTCTCCTCTAGAACAACTGGAGAGTCTGGGAGGAAACCAGTTATTCCCATGCTACCTGAACTATTTTAGAGTATATATGTCAAGGAAACGTTTCCAATCTCATTCTGTAACATTCGACAAAACACACACATGAAACTAATTTTTACTTATGTAAAGATACTAACGTCCTTAATAAAATATTGGCAGAATTAATTCCAGAGGCCAGAAAGAGACTATGCCATCATATAAGAATACAGGAAGGCAAGGTTGGTTCAATATTCATACATCTCTTGGTGTTATTCACAACATTAATAGGCTAAAAAAGAGGAGCTGTGGTTATGTCCATGAGTACTAAAAAGTAATTTAATAATATTCAACATCCATTCCTGATTTTTCTTCAAAGCTTTTAATAAACAAAGTATACTGGAGAAGGTTTCAAGATGATGGAATAGATGGTACAGCAACAAAAAGAGAGAGTTTAAAAAAAAATAAGGAAACAAAGGAATATGTCCCTGAGCTCACATCCTCCTATAAACACACCAAAGCTACCGCTACCTATGGAACAATTCTCCCTGGAAAACACCTGAAAACTAGAAAAATAACTCTTCCATAATAAAGGATAAAAAGGCCACATTGAAATGGGTAGGAGAGGCAGAGACCCCAACCCCAATGTGGAGATTCAAAGTGGGAGGGATAGCACAAACACAGAGCTCCTCTCTGAAGAGCAAGGGGTTTGAACCCCACATCAGCCACCCCAACCCTGGGACCTGCATAAGAAAGACAAGCCCCCAGAACATTTGGTTGTGAAAACCAATGTGGTTTACATCTAGGAGACCCAAAAGACTGTTGGAAAGAGAGACACTGCACAGACTCACTTGCACTGAGTCCCAGAAAAAAAAAGGCAGGAATTTTAAAAAGTGCCTAGACTGTACATGAAAAAGATTAATTAACTAACATTAAAGCATATGCCAGAGGGACAGAAGTCTGTTAGAACTCTCTCCAGGAATACAGGTGCTGGCAGGTACCATTTATTCATTCTCCCTCTATCTTGTCAGCCTGGCATCTCTGGGTGCCATATTTTGGTGCTTGTCCTGCCCTAGCTCTTCCCTGCTGCTCTGTCCCACACAGCCCTATGCTCCTCCACCACTGCACCATCTCCACTCTACCCAGCAGATGAGCTCACCTCACCCTGGGGCTCCACCACCACTACCCCTGTTCTGCCCACCCAGGAGGATGCATGTAGTCCAAACAGGGGGTATACTATGAGCTCCTGGCACTGGAGGCAAAGAGGGGTTGTTTTACTGAGCCTTGGGGGGCTTAATCAGAGAGATAGCTCTTGGCAGGGCACTGAAAAGGCCAGACTGAAACACACCCTCGGCCTTCCAGTGACCGGGAGAGATAGCTATTTTGCTTAATACACAGTAACAAAAAGAGAGAGTTAAGAAAAATAAGGAAGCAAAGGAATATGTTCCAAATGAAAGAAAAAAATAAAGCCCCAGAAACAAACCTTAATGAAATGGAGATAAATAATTTACCTGATGAAGAGTTCAAAGTAATGGTCATAAAGATGCTCACCTATCTGGGAAAAGAATGGGTAAACACAGAGAGAATTTCAACAAAGAGATAGAAAATATAAGAAATGCTAAACATAAGTCACAGAGCTGAATAATACAATAGCTGCACTGAAAAATACATTAGAGGGATTGCACAGCAGACTAGATGAAGCAGAAGAAAGGATCAGTGATCTGGAAGTCAGGACAACAGAAATCACAGAGTAGCAAAATTTTTAAAAATATAAAGTGTGACATCAAAAACATAAAATGTGAGTGGGCATCCATATCAGAAAGGAAAAAGTAAAATTGCCATGATTTGCAGATGACATGATGCTATATATGAAAAACCCTAAAGACTCCTACAAAAAAACTGTGAGAACTAATAAACAAATTCAGTAGTTTTAGTTTTTCAGGATAAAACAAATCAATATAAAGAAGTCTGTGGTATTTCTACACTCTAATATAATAAATAACTATCAGAAAGAGAAATGAAGGAAATAATTTCATTTACAAATGCATCAAAAAGAAAAAAATATATAAGAATATATTTAATCAAATTGGTAAAAGACCTGTACACAGAATACTATAAGACAATGATGAAAGAAATTGAAGAAGACACAAATAAATGAAAAGATATCTCATGCTTAAGATTGGAAAAATTAATGTTGTTAAAATGTCCATACTACCCAAGCAATCTACGAATTGCAAGCAACCACTTTCAAAATGCCATAGGCATTTTACACAAAAATAGAACAAATAATTTTAAAATTTGTATGGAGCTACAAAAGACATGGAATAGCCAAAGTGATCTTGACAAAGAGGGACAAAACTGTAGGTATCACACTGATTTCAAATTATATTACAAAGCTACAGTAATCCAAACAGGATGGTACTGGCATAAAAATATACACAATAGAACTGAATAAAGAGCCCAGAAATAAACCCACACATATATGGATAATTAATTAATGACAAAAGGAGTCAAGAACATACAATGGGCAAAGAATAGTCTTTTCAATAAATGGGGTTGGAAATATTGGACAGACACTTGTAAAAAAATTGAATTGGACCATTATCTTATACCATACACAAAATTAACTCCAAGTAAATTAAAGACTTTGATGTAAGACCTGAAACCATAAAATTCTTAGAAGAAAACATACGCAGTAAGTTCCTTGAGATCAGTATTAATTATGTTTATTTAGATCTGATTCCAAAGGGAACACTTTTGCAGAGTTAGTGAAAATGCAAATGGGTGCAGCCACTATGGAAGACATTATGGAGTTTCTTCAAAAAATTAAGAATAGAGCTACCATATTATCTAGCTATTCCATTTCTGGGTATTTATCTGAAGGATAAGGTAACTTGAAAAGATATATGCACCACTATGATTTACAATAGCCAAGATATGCAAACACCTACATGTCCATTAATGGATGAATGGATAAAGAACATATACATGGTGCAATACCACTCAGTTATTTAAAAAAAAGAAAAAAAGAAATCTTGCCATTTGTGATGACACGGTTGGACCTTGAGGGCATTACGCTAAGTGAAATAAATTGAACAGAGAAAGACAAATACCATATGATCTCACTTGTATGTAGAATCTAAAAAACAGAATATGCAGTACAAAACAAAAACAAACCCATAGATACAGAAAACAGATTGGTGGTTGCCAGATGGAGGGTGGATTGAAGGGATGGTAAAAAGAGAAAGGAACTAAGATGTCCAAATTATCAGTTATAAAAACAGTCACAGGGATGTTAAATACAGCATAGGAGATATAGTCAATAATAGTGTAATAACTCTATATGGTATCATATGGTCACTAGACTTATCAGTGGATCACTTCATAAGTTATATAAATGTCTAATCACTGTTGTTTACCTGAAAGTAATGTATTATATATCAACTGTAATTATAAAATTAAAAATGTATTTTTTATGATGAAAGACAAAGTGTATTTTATTGAGACGTTCTTGAGAGACGAATTCTCTTGTTCTCCAAGGTAGAGCTCTATCCAATTTCCTTGATAACCCTTTTACTACTTCCTATTTCTCTTCAAAACTTTCTGATGAATTTTGTCCATCTTGATCACATTTGCATTTCCATGGCCCAGAGGGATTTCTGCCACTCCACAAATGTTGAATTAATAATGAGTGAATTAATAACAGAAACAAATCAAAGATGCCCACTCTCAACATTATTATTCAACATTGTCCTGAGGATTATAGATATGACAATAAATAGGAAATAGGCAAGATATAAATATGAGAAAGAAAAAACTAAAACTATAAGTCTTTGCAGCTGATATAAATATCTACCTAGAAAATTCAAGAAGATAACTCAGGTGATGTTGATATAATATTAATATAAAAATACATCATGACTTCCAACAATCCTATGTCAGAGTGTTACCAAGCACTAGGGTCATGCAACTCAAAAGAATTTAAAGCAAAAAAGCTTTGTTTTGTTATCTCTCATTAACTAGACAGCCTTACAATGGCTCTGTCTTTAGCTCAGCTAGCTCCAGGGCCTCTATGATACCGAAACATCTTTTTTGTTTTCCTATCTGAGTCTCTGCCTATCTCTGTCTGCTCCATTCTCCACGCAGGAATTTCATAAGCATCAGGGAGAAGGCCACTGGCAACTCTAGACATACAATTCCAAAGCAGGAAAAGTACTCTCTCTATCCATAGCCACATACTTTTTCCAGAGAGAGTTGTTGGTGGTCCACTTGCATTCCAGCTACTGGGTCAGTTGTCCACCAAGCCATAGGTTGTCATTAGCATTCCAGCCAGGGCCATGTGACTATCCAGTGATTGCGTGTGGCAGGTCAGAGGAGGGTGCGGACATAGATTGGCAGGTTCATCAGAACCACGTGGAATGGGGGAAGAGTTCCTCTGGCAAAAGGTGCTGTTATCACCAAAGAGAGAGAGAGAGAGAGAGAGAGAGAGAGAGAGAAAGCAGTCTGAAAAGATGAAAACCAGAGCTGCAACAGCCCACTACAATCCACCCCTTGTGTGCTCAGAAGAGGAACACATGTTTCTCACTACACATCAAGTCCCCAGTGTCCCCTGCTTAAATTATACTTTCATCCCACATACATCCAAAATACACTCCTCTCCCCAAAGAGAGGCCATCCAAAGGTGCATTCCAGTATTGCCTGCCACTCCAAATCCCAGATCTCTGAGCAATACACAGAGCTTTAAGTATGTTGTACCTATGACTCATAATCTGACCAGCCATCCTGAGTCATCATTTCAACACGTGTTATCTAGAATGCTTATTAATGCACTTAGAAAGAGGAAAAGGTCCAGCACCTTTCCTTCTTGCCCTCTCTTCAGTGCCTCCATGCAAGCAGTCTTCAGCTCCATCTTCCTGTTCTCCAAGTTGCCTTCAGCGGTGAGGAGCAGGACTGACAGGGGCTAGAGAAGCCTTCCCGGAGCAGGTGCGGTTGAAGCTCAAACTCAAAGGATGAGATACAGTTAACTGGGCAAAGACATGGGGGTTGAATTCAGGGGAGGGGAGGAAGAACCTTCTAGACAGAAGGCATAGCAAGTGCCAGGGTATAGCATGGCAAGGAGGACCTGGGAGAAAGCCAGAGTGTCTGGAGACACAGAATGTGAGGAAGCCAGGAAGGGGGTCTGAGGGCATAGGGCCAACTTGAATGACATCCTCAGACCCCAGAGGATTCAGGAGACTCTGAATGGGAACTGGCCCAGGGGCCATTGCCCCTGTGTAGGACCACCCCACCTGGCTCCAACCCACCTGCCCAGGTATTGAAGGCACTCTGTCAGCAGCCGTCTTTCCCACTCCTGACACTCATCCTCCGGGGTATCCTGCCCTGTGGCTCCCATACCTCTATGTCTTCTGTGTTGGGATGGTCATCCTGAAGAGGTGACTCAGACTTCGCCCCTCTGGAAGCTTTTCCTGACCACAAGGCTGTGACACCCCCAAGACAGGGACTGCCCACTCACCTATGTGGCTCAAGGTCCAGCATGGTCATAGTGGTGACTCCAGGATGGCTGCATAGGGGTGTAGGGCTGGAACCTGGGAGAACTTTGAAGAACGATGATGATTCTGGGGTCTAAAGAGCCCAGGCATTCTTCGCTGCTGCAGAGTGAGGGACCAGGCAGTGCTGCACCGTGGGATGACTGGTGAAGAACGCACGCTTAGCTCCAGCGGGCCCTGGTAAGGCCGCTGCTGTAGAGGCTGCACGCAGCACTGCATGTGAACAGTGTAGCTGGCATACAGTAAATGCTCAGTAAATATGTGATGCTGTTTCTGTAAATATTTCTGGGTGTGACCCCCAGGGGTCCAGTGGGGACCTGGGGTTTCCTGGGGGGTTGGACAGTCCCTGAAGATGCAAATACTAAAAGATGCTGCTGTCTGCCACAGGCACAAGCACAAGTCCTGGTGAGATAACAGTGCACCCCAGAGGTGCCCAGCTGAGCACAGGCAAGGGCCAAGGAAGGAATTCCCGCTCCCAGTTCACTAGTCCCAGACCAGACAGGGCCAGACCAGACCTCAGTCAGGGTCCAAATCTGAGGGGTGAAGGAGGGGTGGGGCCCAGGCAAGGCGGTAGGGTAGGAGTGCCAAGCCGCGGGCCTATGCCTCCATCTCTTCATCTGTAGTGCAGAGCCGTGGGCCAGAGGGCAGGGCTGTGGGAAAGGCACTCGAATGGACACGCAGTTCCAAGCAGAGGATCTGTCTGGGCTCCATAACAGGGGCCACTTCTTGCAGAGCAGGGGCTGGAACACGGGCAGCAAAAGGGTTTCAGAAGCGGGGTGCTTCCCGGGGACTGGATCTTATTCAGTCATTTATTTGCCAAATAATTAATTAGCTCCCACCATGCGATAAGCACTTTTTTTCTATTTATAAGTCAAGATGCTTACCTTCTATGGTGGCCACAGGGATGTGCTGCCCCAGCTGCTGGGATTGTCAGCAGGTGCCCTCACTGTACCCCCACTTCAGATACCACTACCCAGGCCTACCATCTCTGGGCCCACAACCTGTCACTGTCACACAGATGTGTTAAGACCTGGCCACCTCCCCAACTTGGGACAGCTCTGGGGGCTACTCTGCCTCCAGGCCCCGAGCTGCTCAGCGTCCCTGGCTGCTTACTCCTGCTTCCTCTCTCCCGGCTGCGTCCCTGGCTGCTTACTCCTGCTTCCTCTCTCCCGGCTGCGTGCTCCATGGGGTCACCCACTGGCCACACCTCCACAAGGCAGACAATGAGTGAGCAAGGCCAGTGAAACACCTAATGAAGGACAGCTTCCCACTCCGAGGGCTGTGGAGGACAGGATCAGGGCCCTGGGGACTGAGGGGTGTGGAGGGGCAGCCCAGGGCAGACAAAGGACACTTAAGTGGAGACCCAGAGATTGAAAAGCAGACAGCCCTGCTGTGGCAGCCAGGAGAGAGGTCCAGGGGGAAGAGCAGCAAAGCCCAAGGCGCAAAGTGGCAAAATGTGAACGGTGCAGGGAGCCAGGCCTCAGGTCTCAGGAACAAAGCGGTCAGGGTGCCGGCACAGCACCTGGAGGAGACCTGGAGGGGAACCTGGAGGGTTGTCTAGCGTGTACCTGGAGGGCTATCTGGAGGACACCTGGAAGGTACCTGGAGAAGTACCTGCAGGGAGCTTGCTGGCTGCAAACCTGGCCAGAGAGGGCTCAGCCCAGCCCCCTGTAGGCTAAACTGCCTGCATCCTCCTGCCTGGGCTGGGGCTGGCTGGGCCGGCGGAGCTGGCAGGCAACAGTCCCCTTACCTCACCCCCGGAGAACTCTCAGTTAGAGCCAGGCACCCTCTGGCTGCCCTGATTCTGCTAAGGATGTGGAGGCCCAGTCCCTCTGGGGCAGCCTGGACGAAGCTGCTCTAAAATCACCTAGTCAGCTCTTTCACCAGCAGAAATCCTCCACTTCAGGCAGTTGCATCCAAAGCAATCCACAGCCTACCTCCTGCCCAGGAAGGCTTTAATCTGCTGGCACCGGAGCTGTGGGGCCAGGAACAATTAATTAAAAATCCCAAGGAGCAGCCAGCTCTCATTAAATCATGCAGGCGGCCGGGGGAAAGGGGCTCTAGGTGAGAGCTCCTCTTACGTTCCTGCATTTTCTCCCTAGCCAAGCATTTTCTCATCTATTATCTCCATCGATCCCGGTCACGGCTCTGAGAGGAGGGGATTATTATCTCCATTTTGCAAGTACAGAAATGGAGACTCGGGTTAAATTGTGTGTCATGGTCTTCCAACTCCAAAGCCGTGGGGCTGGGATTCATACCCTGCAAGGCCAAGTCCTCTGTGCTCCGGCCGCACTGGGGCCCACAAGGCTCTCCCTGGTCCCCTGGGGGAAGGAATAGCTCCTCTGGTGTGACAATAAGGAGACTCCCACCAGCTCTGCTCGCTGGGGCTGTAGAGAACCACCCCCAGAACAAGGTCAGGGTGAGCCTGAGGGGGTTCATACAAGGCACCTTTGACCCTGAGGTGCTATGGTGGTGTGAATTACCTTCACAGGTGGAATTGGTGATTTTCTCAGAGAAAAACAGAATCCCCGGAGCATGTCTGGGCCTGACTCCATGCTGGATGTTGCTAGGGGCCCAGAGACAATTCCCCTCCTTCCCACCTATGCAGGCGGGAAGACCCCTGTTCCTGCCAGTGACTGTGAGTCGGGGTTTTGCAGCTACTTTAACCAGTAGGTACAGCAGCAGTGAGGCTCCACAGCTTCCCAGAAAAAATCATGAAAGGTGCTGCAACATCTGCAGGGCTCCTTGGAGCCCTGAGCCCCCAGACAGCCCAGTTCCCTGAGGCCACCCTGCTGACAGGAAGCTCAACTAGCCCTGGTGCAGAGAAGAGCAGAGAGGCACTGAGATCACACAGAGAGACACAGCCACCCACCCCAGCTCCTGCTTCTTCATTTGACAGCCACCACATGAGAGACTAAGCCAGAGCTGCCCACTGGGCACCGCCCATAAGAGATAATAAAACAATTGTTGTTGTCTTAAGCCACAAATTTTGCGGGGGGGTGGGGGGGGGTCATCCAGCAATAGCAACCAGACCACCACCATGAAGAGAGAGGGACAAACAGACAAGGAAAATGTGGTTCCAGAATGAAACAGGAGCAAATGCTGGGCAAGAACAGACAAAGGGCAGGCAGAGGGAGAGATGGCAGGGGAGGCTTTACTGGCCTTAAAGGAGGAGCAGGCTCCTGCCAGGGGCTGTCCTCAGAGCTCTGCTCCTCCTGGTGCAGCGGGGAGCAGGGAATGTGGACCCCTGCCCATGGGTAGCTGTGGGCAGCCAGCAGGTCTGAGGTACAGCTCCCCAGGCCCTTTATAGACTTGGGGTCACATATGGGATGATGTGCAGTCATTAAAGAGATGATTAAAATCAGTTTTAAATCATGTGAAAAGATATGGGGGGTCGGGAGGGGGCGGAGAGACAGGTTACAAAGCATGTTCTCAACCACATGGGAAAGTGTGCCTAGAAGAAACACTAGAATAAATAAACAAAATTGACTCGGAATCTAGTGGGATTAATTTGTTTACTGATGCTTTTTTGTACCTTTAGTGATTTTTAAATTTTGTTCAATGACCAGTCATTTTCTGATCAATGAGAAAAACAGAGGAAAAGCTCTACCTTAAGCACCCAGGTTCTCTTTCTCTCAGCCCCCAACGGAGGTGAGAGACAGCAAGCTCACTCCAGGAGTAGCGTGGTTATGGCCTCAGCAGGCCACTTTCACGCAGCTCCACTGAGTGACAAGACAAAGGCGCTAAGACAATAGGGATGAATGCAAACTCCTAACTTGGACCCCAGATTTTAATTGCATAACTATAGGAAGGGGACAACACAGCCTAAAAAAAGAATCATAAAAACTGTTCAGGGGCTTTAGCCAGCCACAAGCTGACCACAAAGCCAACACTTACAGAGCTGCCTCAGTATCTTAGGTTACATCACAAGAAGCATAGTGACCAGAAAGAGGGAGGTGGAAGTTCCAGGCAGCCCACATCTGGAATTCAGATGACAATTTTCAGCCCCCCACTCTAAGATTCTCTGTCAGCCCCTCTCTTCCTCTGGGCCCAGAAGGCGGGTCCCCTGGTTTCTGGGGACCAAAGTCAGTGTTACAGGGGGGTCTGAGAGATTCCTTTCTTGCTCCTTTTAATCTGGTACTAGGGAAGTGGAAGGGATAAAAAGAGACCAAGAGAAGAGCTGGCCAAAAGCCGGGGAGCTAATTCCCCACCACATCCACTGGGTAACGGCTAATTCTGCAGTATTTGTGTTGTGGGCCTCTGTTTCCCTTTGTCTGTATGACTCCTGATTGGATCATTTGCTGGGGCTTTTGTGTGGTTCTAAACTCAATCCTCTCTGATGATGTATATGAATGTGTTTTTGATGGATGTTTTCCAGAGCCCTTTGTTGCCTCAATGATGGGATAATGAACAAGAATTGTTTCTATTTGTAAAACATCCCAAGCATTTTCCAATTCCCAATTTGTGGGACAATGTTTCTTAATTAAGCACAAAGACTTGCCACTTCGTTTACTGTCAAGATCCCCAGAGAGGCAGTGATGGGGATGTGGGGAAGGGAAGTTGCAAACTTGGGTGGGCCCAAATCGGCCTGGAGAGCACAGTTAGAAGCTCCCAGAAGCAGGTGCGGAGCCAGCACAGTCCCCAGAAGAGGAAGGAGGGACGCCTGTCTGGTCCCAGAGCATGGCCTTGCCTGGCTGAGCAGAGGACGCTCTCCCTCCCTTGTGTGGGATGTTGGTCACTAGGAGCAGGTCTCTGGAAACAAACTGATGGAGCTCAACTCTGGCTCCACACTCAGTAGTCCTGGGGTCAAGTGATGATGGCCCGGCCTTCTGCGGTGAGTGGACAACTCACATGTACAAACACACAGATAGTGCTTAGCACAGCTCCGGGCAAGAGTGAGCCCTGATAAATTCCAGCTGTGACTTTTTTTTTTCTGAAAACAGCACCCTGGTTTCCTGGAACACCCTCCCCAACCTCCTGTCAGAACTGCTGCTGTGAGCTGCCGCTACTCCTGATCCTTCGGAAGAGCAAGGCTTGCTGAGGGCCTCATGCCGGGCCCTCCCGGTGGGAAGCTGGCAGCACGGAACATGGCAGGACATTCCTGGAAGGGCACGGGGGGAACATGGGACGTACCTCTCACAGTGAGCTGTACTGAGGGCCCCGCAGGTAACCTGTGGGTGAGCAGCCCTGAGCAGAAGGCCGTGATGGTTGGCAGGAGCGCTATCCAATCAGAAGGCCTTGGGCCAGGTGCTGGCCCATGAGCTGCAGGAAGTGGGGAGGCCACGGGAGTCCCACAGCGGGTCTGGGAAGGAGGGGCACTCGAGCTCACGGCAGTGGCTCTTTCCGCTGTGTGGTTCGACTTTAACAACTGGCACAGCCATCCTGGTGCCTGATTATGGAGCCTGATGGAACCCACATCCACTGGGAGTGCCTCCTGCTGCAGAGGAGTCCGTTCCCAGCGCTCAGCTGGAAGTGGGGGTGCTCACCCCAGCCCAGCAGTGGAGGTTGGGAACCAGTGCTCTCCAGACTGCAGATGCCTGACCCCTCCGGGTCCAGAAAGGCAGTAATAGGTGTCCCCAGCCCACTCCCAACACTTCAGACCCAATCACATGTGGAGGGTGGCCCACGGCCTCTCCACCTGAGGGGGGGCTCACACTACTCAGACGCATGTATTGATGATTGGCTCCACGGCTCCACGGTTACAAGACCTGCCAGTGCCACCTTTCAGAGAGAAGGTGCACACTCCCTGCCAAGCACCGAGCTGTCTCACTAAGTCCTCACCCCGCCCCATAAGGTTGTCACGGCTGCTGTCATTTCCATTTTGAAGATGCCATCTCACACCCTGGCTGTTGGTGGAGCATCGCCCATACACAAAAGTTTGAGGCTTCGATTCCTGGTCAGAGCACATACCTAGGTTTTGGGGGTTCCATCCCAGTTTGGGGTGTGTACAGAGATAACCAACCAATGTTTCTCTCACATCAATGATTCTCTCCCTTCCTTCCCCTCTGTCTAAAATCAATAAAAATATATCCTCAGGCGAGGATTTTTTTTAAATGCCATTTTTGAAGCTCAGTAAATCCTGCTTCGGGGTCCCTGGGAAGTGGTAGAGGCAGAATCCCAACCCCTGGGTGGGCTGAGCAGCTGTGCTGGCCTATCACTGCTCAGAGTCTCCCGCCTTCCTTGCCATGGTCCCTGAGAGGCTCCGGCCTCCGCCCCGATAGAGAGGGTGCAGGAGCCTCCTGGCTCCTCTCCCACCTTCCGTTGTGCCCAGCCTACCTCACCCCACCTGACAGGTGAGTTTGGGTAAAGGGTATTATTATAAATCAACCCTGTACAAGCAGCGCGCAGGACTGGCATAGGGAGAAGTTGAATGCAACACAGAACTGACCGACCTCAGCCAGCCCAGAGAGAAGCTTGGGAGCAAACGCTGCCCAGAGTAGCCCAGTCAATGGGAACGGCTGGCCTTTATCCCTCAGGTCCCTCGGGAAGGCATGGTCGTGAGTGAGGTCTTTCTGCCGCTGAGGCCTGTCCTGAGCGCTGACAGCTGGAGGCTGTCTGCTGGCTGCACAGTGCAGCCGGGGTGCAGGGGAGCTGGGTGGCACACGGCAGCATCTGCTGCATCGGGTCCTGGGCCCAGCTCAAAGCTTTTGATGACTCCCCGTGAGGCAGAATCCAGACAAGTATCTATGCCGGGCCCTCATGGTCCACGGCATCTGGCCCCTCATTCTGCCCCCTGCTCCCAGAGCCCTCTGCTCCTCTGGCCACACTCAGCACCAGCATCCTCCGCAACAAGCCCTGGCTCCCCACATGTCTCCTCTCCTCTGGGCTAATGTCTCCTCGCCAGCTGGCCCCTCCTGCAGGCCCTCCCTAACCTCCAGCCTGGCTAGGTTATGGGACCGACCTCTGAGCCTCATCCATCTCTCCCCACCCAGAGAGGAACAAAGGCTGACCCATCACTCTGGCCTTCCAGCCCAGCCGAGGGCCAGGCACAGAGCAGCAAGAACACACCAGCTATAAAAAAGTGACTGGACAATGGGAATGCCCAAACTCCAGTGCCCTTGAAGGCCGAGTGCCCAACAAAAGGGCCAGCAGTGAACAAGGGGCACCAGCAGGACTGCGGCCCCACCTCAGGGGGCAGCCACTGCCCAGCTCCAGCCAAGTCCTGCCAGGTCGGAGGGAGCCAAGTGGGCATAGCATGGCCAGATTACCCCATTTTTTCAAGAGAATTCAGAAATAAGGCTTTTTATGTCAAAGATTTTTATTTTTTTAATGTTGGCATGTACTTTCAAATTATTGGAAAGGCTGGGTTGTCTCCATCAGGCCCTGCCTGCGTGGCTGGAGTGAGTGATGGGAGAATGGGTGGACTTCATGCTGTCGTCCCTGGGCACATACTTCCTGAGCCGAGAGCCCCATCCTCACGAAGCTCACGTTTGGGGAAGTCAGACGGTGAGCAACAGCTCTAAAGGAGTAGATTACGTGTTAGACAGTGTAAAGCTTTGGAATGAATAGAGTGGGGGAGGGGGCTCACCGTTTAGACAGGTGGGCTTAATTGAGAAGATGCCATTGGGAACTGCTTGTTTGGGGGTGAGCCTGAGGGGGGGGGCAGGGCTGTGGGCTTTATTCTGAGTACGGTGGGCGCCATAGGGAGGGTCTGAGTACAGGGGAGGCCTGTCATGCCTACTTTTTACACGGCCACTCTAGCTGCTCCGGGGGGAGGCTGGGAGGCTGGGAGGCTGTAACCGTCATCTACAGGGAGAGGATGGTGGCCATGAACTCCAAGGTTTTGGCCTGAGTGAGTGGAACAGGGCACTACAGTCCACTGTGACCCAGGAGGTGGAGGAGGACAGCTTTTGGAAGGAAGAGGAGCGTGTGTGCACACACACCATGCATAGGGGCCTCCGTGCACCCCGGGAACTGTCCAGCACCACAGGGTTCAGGAGGCTGGAGCTCTGACCGGGCGCCCAGGCTAGACCTTCCACTAACAGATGGGTGGGTGTCGTTGCAGCAGAATCACTTTCAAAAGGCAGGAAGCAGACCAGTCTCCAGGGAGGACAGTGACCAGACAAAGGTGGGGGTGGAGAGTTGCTGCAAACTGACCACTCCCTGAGCCCTGGCTGGCATGCGGCCAGGAAAGGGACCTAGCCGGAAATGGGCTGCCATTGTCCTGAAAATAAAGAGGAATCCAGGCAGAAATCGGGAGAAGGAGAGGGGGGAGAATCCTGGAATGAGGCATATTCTGCCTGTGGGGACCCAACCCACCTGTTCTCCATAGGCATGTTACAGGTGCAGAGAGCTCTGTGTTGCTATGGCAACAGAGCCAGGGATGCGCTGGAGCGAGCCCAGCAGTGGGAGCAACCCTCCCACCCAGGCTGAGGATCCATGGAATGAGGGTGAGGCCTCCAGGCCAAGCCCAAGGGGCAGGTGGCTAATGAGCCCCACCTGGGCCATCCCTGGAATGCCTGACTGCTGCCGGCTTTACAAAGGCAACCTCGCTGATGACTGGCTCGTGGGTCTCTTTTCCAGTGGGGGTGGTAGGCAGTTCGCATTAATTCTCTGCCTCTTGGCTTCTGGACCCTGAGGGACCGAGGACCAACTAGCTAAAAGGACCTCTGGGAAAGTCACTTAACCCTCTAGCCAGCTCACCCTCAAGAGGCATCGGCAGACTCAGTGGGGTAGTTATTCTCTCCTTAGTCTCTCTTGAAGCTCAGCCTGTTCTGGGGACAACTGTCTCCAGGGGTCACTGTCCCTTCACATCTGGGGACAACTGCCTCCACCCACCTTTCCAGACCCTTTCAATGCTGTAAAAGGTGGCCTCAGGTCACTCCCAGCCAAGGGAAGGGAAAGGAAAGCTGGCTTCCCAGAGAAGAAACTGACCCACCCCTGGCAGCTCATTTATCTTGCTCTCCCCTTCCTTCCTCTCCCCATCCCTTGCTCAGCCCTTTGCCCTCTATCTCCCAAAGAGCAGGGCAGGCCCCGCAGCTGGCAGCCAGGTCCGGTGAACCCAGAATGTCCCTGCTGCTCCTCCGAGCCTGCAGCCACAGCGGGGGCCTGTCACTCATTTCAGGAGCCACTGGTCCAAGGAAGAGAAGGGTGGTGCTAGGAGATTTCACACAGGGTCTTGTCTCATTTGGTCCCCACAGTAATATGCCCGTGAGGGTATATTATTCCCATTTAAGAGATGAAAACAATTGAGGCTCAGAGAGCTGCTGGACCGCCTTTGTGACTGTCAAGGAGTCTAAGGGGCGAGGGAGCCAAGTGTGTGTGGAAATGAGTGGTTTCCTCTTGGTCCCATTGTGGGGTTTCTCTCTCAACTCTTAGACCTGGCGAATCCCGAATCTTCTTCCTGTTTGTCTCTGTCTGGAATGTAACTCAGAGCTGACAGGGCCAAAGGCATGGCCTCAACTGAGTGTGGGAAACCACCAAGCTCTGACCCCAGCCTGAGCCTGGACGATGCCTGGCCAAGAGGATGTTGGATACTGTCTGAGATCTGCCTTTCCGCATTCAGATCATCGCTTCCGTTCCCTCACCCTACTCAGCATCACAGGATGCTACGTTCCTTAGGCTCCCTGCCCTTGGCTTCCTGGTGGGTTCGTCCAATGGAGGGAGGAGACCAGCCAGAGCATCCCCCCTCAGTCAGCTGCGGGCAGCATCGCTGGCAATGTGCTTCCTTCTAGCTCCCGCTTCCGTGGTGCTAGCTGCCACTAGAAGCCTCCCCTGCTCCAGATCCTGCCGGGTGCCCTGGCTCCTGGGCTATGGTGACACTACCTTCTCCTGCTGGTTTTGGTTTACTTTCTTTCCCAGCCAATCTGTGGCTTCTTAGCAATTAATTCCATCACTTCTATAGCCAGGTCCCGGGCTTCAATACCCTCTGTGTATAAGACCTAGGAAAGTTTGTTTGGGAGAAGGGCTCCTGACTGATTCAGTTCCAGATACTCCCTACTCCAGAAGAAATAAGAATCCACCATCTCCACTGGGAAGAGGAGCCAAGAGCAGAAGGCGTGTCTCTGACCTGCAGTGGCATCACCGAGAGCCGGCGCCCACAGCTGCCTGACATCCTCCCCTGTGCCAGGCAGTGATGCTCTCGGTGCCTGCTTTGCGGGTCAGGTGAAGAGCTGGTTGGTGCTCAAGTAGCACGAGGCCATCTCAGCCCTCATTGCCGAGCCCTCGTGCTACTGTCTACATTGTTCTCAGGCAGGGCTGTCTGGGTGCAGAGGTGGAACCCCACCAGGGATCACGTGCCTCTACAGCCTTACTCACCCAGGGCCATGCGGCCAGAGTCCTGGGCAGGTCAGCAGGGCTCTGCCCATCCCGGGAAAAGATGGCAGCTGGGATCTAGGGAAGACTGACCACCAGACCCAGGAGGTCCAGGAGCCTTGAAGGAGTAGACACTGAGGCTGTAAGAACTGGCAAGCAGCCTTCCACGTGTGTTCCCCAGACACCTTCACGCCAATCAGCTTCCACACGCACCAGCCTGGGAACTAGAAACCATCCCAAGTCTTTCAAATAGACGGCATTTAATACCGAGATTGGTACCGAGAAGCCAAACAACCCAGAGATGAGTCCAGTGAAGCTGCCACCGCCTAGGACTAGAGAGGGGCCAGGAGTGGGGGCTGCTGCAGCAGATGCTGGGGCTTCTTAGCAAAAGCACCTGACGGGAGCCTCCAGGTGGAGGCTGGGCCACCACGGGAGAGGCAGCAGTGAGAGGAGGCTCTGCCTTTTCTCCTGGAATGCGTCCCTGCATTGCAGAGCAGAGCAGAGCAGAGCAGATGACTGGCACCAGCCCAGCACGTGGCTCTCCCAAGTCCTCAGAATGGCGGATACTAGCCCACTTGAGTCTCAGAATGGGGAGTGGGGGGGGGGGGCCTGAAACCGACAGAGAAACACACCATGGCCAGCTTCTCAGGGGAAGGGAGCTCCCCCAAACAGAACTCGGTAACCATTACTCGAGTAAGAAAAAGGGAGGGAAGCAGGCACAAAGCACAGGTATCATTTAAATCCACCAGGAAGCCCTAGCTGGTTTGGCTCAGTGGATAGAGTGTCGGCCTACAGACTGAAGGGTCCTGGGTTCGATTCCAGCCAAGGGCACATGCCTGGGTTGTGGGCTCGATCCCCAGTAGGGGGCATGCAGGAGGCAGCCGATCAATGATTCTCTCTCATCATTGATGTTTCTATCTCTCTCTCCCTCTCCCTTCCTCTCTGAAATCAATAAAGAAATATAATAAATAAATAAATAAATAAATAAATAAATAAATAAATAAATCCACCAGGAAGTTAACTATGAAGCATCCGTCTTGTGGATGAAGATTGTGCCTATGTGCGAGGGCCTTCCAGGACCTTCTCCCCTTAGTGCCCACCCTGCCCGCTTAAAGCTTTTTGGTGCCGTCATGAGCTGATACTACGCGGTGGGTTTCAGAAAGACGCAAAGAAACTGGTTTGAATGCCAGCTCAGCCCCCGTGCCTCAGTGTCCCCTCTGTAAAGTGGCATAAAGTACGTTTGCTGTTCCTTCCAAAGAGTTCGCTCGGCATGGAAAGGGGGAGAAAGATACATTTACAAACAAGGAACCTGACAGCACGGCCTCGGCGATGCTCAGGTCAGCTTCGGCGGATCCGCAGCATGGTGCAAGCAGGCGCCTTGAGGTAAGGTGACAGGAAACGCACTTACCTCTGTGGCTTCCTCAGAGACCTAGAGCTCCAGCACAACAGGTCCTCGAGTAATGTCGTTTCATTATAACGTTGACGAGCTGCTGCTGCAGGAACGTAATTCTTATTTCTATCAATTAACCTATGGTAAACTCAGTTTCCTTACGTGTTGCTTAAAGTCACAGACCCTATCAATGACATGAAGTGGGGACGTACTGGGCCATCATGAGAAAAAACATCGGGCAGATCTTAATTGAGGGGCGTGCCCCACCATCCTGCCGACGCCTCCCCAGACTGCCAAGGCCATCGGCAACCGGGCAAGTCTGAGAGCCTGCCATAGCCGAGAGGAGCCTAAGGAGCTGTGATGACCAAATGTAATGCGGGGTGCTGAGCGGGGCCCTGGGACAGGAAAGGGGTCGCCGGTAAACAGTACGGAAACCTGGGTCAGCTGTGACATCTGTTGGTGATCATGTATCAGTGTTGGCTCACTTACCGCGGCAGATGTACAGGAGGAGCCAGAGAGGAGATGTACAGGCCGTTCTGCACTATCTTTGCAACCTTTCTGTACGTCTAAGGCTACTCTAAAACCAACAGGTTGCTTTAGAAGTACAATAAAAATAGCGTCTGCCTCACACCCTGGTGGAATTGTGAACGTAAGTGTATCCACACGGGGGATGTAGCTACATGAGCAGCTGGAATGACCAGCTTGCTGAGGGAGAGTGGTTGAGGACCCCAGCCCTGCAGTGGGGTCAGAGCTTGCAGCACTGGAATTGCCTCGCCCAACCCCAGTCTCCTGTGTACCTCTCTCCACTTGCTAACAGCCCAGAGGACCCCAAGGCATCTTTATTCCGGGCCTTGGGGCTGCTATTCCTGCCCACAATCTGGACGGGGGGCCTGAGTTCTGGTTCTTTTCTCCATGGCCCACCCCACTCCATTTGGCGAATCACCCTCCACGGCTCCCTGACCCGTGCCCTGAGGCCTTGTGAGAGTAGGGACCACCACTCCCCACCACGAGCTCTCTCCTCAGTGCTGGTCTAGGCCCCCCATGTCCCATCTCCTCTCGCGTTACTCCCTCCTCACAGACAGATCCAGCTATGCAGTTAGGCCTTTCGCTTGCTTCTCTGGCCCACATATACAGCGAGTCTGTGGGAACTCTCCTTCCCTTTCCGGTCCTTTTGCATTATGGCCTGGACATTAGCATTCCTAACCTCCTCCTCCATCCTCTTCTGGGAGATGCCCAGAAGTCAGTGAGTCTCGGGGATGGTGAAAGTACCCACATTCCAAGAAACCTCTGCCCACCCCTGTCTGCCCATGAGGTGGTCCTCCCACATACATCAAGGCCAGGCCAGGAGCTGATTGCTGCAGTCCTGCCCAACTCGCCTCCAGAGCACCACAAACCCCCTAGCTGCATGAACCTCCCTGGCATCACGTGGCCTCTGGGCCAAGACCATCCCTGCTTCCTCTCCTGCAATCCCCCATCACCTTGAGGTTCACACCTTCGTGCCCACCTGTGGCCCCGCACTGGTCTGGGAACCTCCCAGCACTCCACCTCACGTTTGTCCGAATGTCCTTCAGCCCTCAAAGGTCACCAACGGGTGTCCAGAGCAGCTCTCCCTGGCTCCCAGGCTTTGTGGCTGGGGCTCCTGGATTCTGGCCCCTCGGTGGGACTCCTACCTTGTCACTGTCTAGAGCCACCTCTTTGCTCCCTATGCAGTATCCTTGGGCCCTAGGCACCTTCCACCAGGGATCGTTGGTCCAAGCCAGGGACTGCACCTGTGGGTTAGTCCTCACACCAGCATCTGAGTTAGGCACAAAGAGAAATTCGCCTTTCTTATGGATAAGTGAACAGGCACAGAGAGGCTGAATGACTTGCTCAAGGTCAATTCAACTTGCCTACAGCCAGCATGTGGCAGACAGCATTTGAACCCAAACACTCTGCCTTGAGCTCTCAACTTTAAACCCTACACTGTACAACCCGAGTTATAAATCTGAATTGTCGGGAACATTCCAAGGTGGCATGATTTTTGTGGGGGGCAGAGAGCAGAGGATGGTGACAAAGAAGGGACTACCCACCTCCACCCTGGCACACTCGGTAGGTCCCGCCACCAGCTACGAAGGCAGTGTGGGAAGGGGTGTTCTGACTCTGTTTCTCACCGCCCCGGGGCCCGGATGATGAGATGATGGGCGAGGTGACAACCAGTCATAACACCATCGCCTCCTCTGAGGTATTCTCTAACTGAAACATTCAACTTCAAGTGAGCATAATTTCTAGGCAGAGAGCAACTTTGCACAGGAGTTTTGCAAGTATTACATGTTCTTTCCTCGTTGCAATCTGTATAGTTTATCTTCTGAAACAGGGCTCGTGACTAAAGAACAAGTCTCACAAGTAGCTGCTACGAGAAAGAAAAAAAACCATTTCCTACACAGCAGACATCGGGCTTTCCAGCCCATAAAGGAATTTGTCTGAGCAAGATTCTGCCAGCGCAGTCCTGTCTTCCGCTCGTCCAACTGTTTCTTTCCCCTCTCTTGTCACTTTCACACTTCAAGTCTGAGACCTAATTTTTTTAAATTTAATTTTGCTTATTTTTACATTCAGTATTGTTTTATATTAATTTCAGGTGTATAGCATAGTGGTTTAGCCAGTGGTTCTCAACCTTCTGGCCCTTTAAATACAGTTCCTCATGTTGTGACCCAACCATAAAATCATTTTCATTGCTACTTCATAACTGTAATATTGCTACTGTTATGTAAATCGTAATGTAAATATCTGATATGCAGGATGGTCTTAGGCGACCCCTGTGAAAGGGTCGTTTGACCGCCAAGGGGTCGTGACCCACAAGTTGAGAACCGCTGGTTATGCAATCACATACTTTACAAAGTGTCCCCCAATAGGTTCAGTACCCACCTGGCACCATGGATAGTTATTACAACATGATTGACTGTATTCCCTGTGCTGTGCGTCACATCCCTGTGACTATTCTGTGAGTACCATTTCGTACTTCTCCATCCCTAAACCTTTTTCACCCCGTTCCAACTCTCCTCACCTTTGGCAATCAACAGTCTATTATCTGTATCCATAAGTCTGTTTCTGTTTTGTTTGTCCATTTATATTGTTCTTTAGATTCCACACATAAGTTAAATCATATGGTATTTATCTTTCTATGTCTGATTTATTTCACTTAGCATAATATGCTCTAGGTCAATCCATGGTGGTGCAAATAAGATTTCATTCTTTTTTTATAGCAAAGTAATATTCCATCGTACTAGTATATATTACTACAGCTTTTTTATCTCCTCATCTATTGATGGGCACTTGGGTTGCTTCCATATCTTGGCTATTGTAAATAATGTTTCAATGAATATAGGGGTGCACTTAGTCTTTTAAATTTGGGTTTCTTTGGATATATACACAGAAGTGGAATCACTGGCTTAGAAGGCAGTTCCATTTTTAATTTTTTAAGGAAACTCCATACTCGCTGCACCAGTCTGCTTTCCCTCCAACAGTGCACCAAAACGCTCCCTTTTCTCCACATCCTCGCCAACACTTATTAGTTGTTGATTAGTTGTTGATTTATTTATAATAGCCATTCTGACAAGTTTGAGGTGATAATTTGCATCGCTCTGATGTTTACTGACATTGAACACCTTTTCGTATGTCTATTGGCCGATGTAACTACCCAGGGCAGGGTGTGCGCTGCTTAAGGAAAGCAATGTGTGGAGAGATGAGATGGCCGGTGCAGGGGAGGTCAGGTGGAGCTTCTCTAAGAAAGTGGCTTTGGAGCCCAAACCAGCCTGAAGGGGCAAATCCAAGTGCAGGAAGAGCTGAAGATAAGTGCTCCAGGCAGAGGGAAGAGCACCACAAGGCTGTAGTCAGAAGACAGCACTCACTGCTACGGAAGAACTGAGGGGGGAAATGGGCGCCAGAAACACAGTGGGGGGCGGGGGGGGGGAGCTGCAGGAGAGGCCAGGCTGGCTTTTGTATTAAGTGCCAGGAAAGCCTCCAAAAGAGCTGCACTCAGGATGGCATGATCCCCGTTACATTTTAAGAGGATCACAGCTGTGTGAGAAATGAACTGGAGGGCAGCAACGTGAAACCTGGGACCATTATATTCTCTCAGGCAGGAGGGGGCATAAAAAGAAAGATACTGGATGCAGAAGTCAGGGTCATGGGCTTGGGGGCTGGCTGAATGGGAGAGAGGGGAGAGGAAAGGAGGAGTCCAGAAGGACCCCTGGGGCTCCAGTCTGCTAACCTGGCAGGTGGAGGGCTGTTGCGTGCTACCCACAGCAGCAATCACCTTGAAGGGTGAGACCAGGGCTGCACATCAGGAGGCCTATTCAAGGGGGCCTGAGACATCCACCTGGGAGGGTCAGGGAGGCAGTTTGCTCAGCTGTAAGGAGGGAAAAGGAAACCTAACTCACAGGCAAATGGTGAAAGCAGGCTGGCTAGCGTGGATGTGCAAACAAAGAATATTAACAACCTCCCTTCATGACCAGCTGCCTCACACCTGCAGCTTTGAGAGCGTCACATGAAGGACCCTCATGGCCTCCCTGCCAGGCTATTGGTTTCATTTTATAGACGTGGAAACTGAGGCTCAGAGAGATGGCATCATTTGTCCAAGGTACCTTGATGGATAAATGGTGGTGGCTGCATCAGAATGGAACCTATCTCTGTCCCCGTGAAAAGTTGGGCCCTTCCCATGTTGCCTCCCAAATGCAAAGGGTTGGTTTTTGTCTTCTTTTGTTTCGGTCTGCAGAGGAGTGACATGGGAGACACAGGCCCCAGCACCACTCCAAATGGCTAGCCGGGCAGCCTGCTTCTATCACAGCCTGGGAATCCAGTCAGAGGGGGGAGGCTGCCCAGCCTCGCCCTCCAGCCGGAGGCGACAGAAACATCTCGGCAGCCAGGCGCAGCATTTCCAGGAGGCAGAATTAATAGAGCAATTTCCCATGCAGAACTTAGCTGCTTTCTAAATTAGCATAGATAAATATTTTTGAGAGAGGAGGGAAAATAATGCATTCTGCAATAAAGCTGGAGTACAGCCTTCTTTAGGCATCCTGTGAATTTGAACGAAATGAATTTGCACCTGTAGTAATTGAAGGTGCCTGGTCCTCTGGGGCTGAGAGCAGGCCCAGCCAAACAAATAAATCCCCTACTAATGGTTGTCAAAAATCTGATTCCATATTGGGCTGGGTTAGGAGTGGGGGAAGTACCAGGCCTGGAGGGTCAGGGGCCAGGATTTGGAGGATGAGTAAAGAATAAAGAGAAAGACAGTTCTGAGGTCTAAGAGGACCCCCCACGACCCCCATCCCTCCTCTCTCTAGACATAAGCAATGTACCTGGATGGTACAGAGTGGAGGGCTGTGCCCCAACTAGCTGACACTCACACCCTATTCCTAGAGCCATGGACACTCTGAAGCTTTGGAGCTCCTTAGTGAATGGCCCAGGAGCCCCGGTTAATGATCTAGGCCTCCCCTACAAATCTTTACCTCCTCATCTCTCACGGGGATGCCACAATAATCCCCTCAATGGCCTCCCTGCCTGCAGGGTCTCCCCCGGCGTGGCTGCCATACTGGTCTTCAGCAGAGCACTTCAGCCATTCTGAGAAACACAGAAACACTTCACAGCTGATCAGCAAATGACCGCTGCTCTGTGCCCCTTGAGTGCCTGGCTGTCCCAGAAGCACCTCTCCAGAGGCAGCAGGGGGCCTGGCACTGAAAGGCCCTGCTTCAGGATGGAGGCCACAAGCCAAGCCCTGCTTCACAGTTATAAATTGTTTAACTATCTCCCCTGGAGGAAAACTCAGACCCCTCCGTGGTTTCCATTAACCCCTAGCACCAGGCAAGCATAGCAGCTAAGGTAGAAGACAGGGGCTACCATCATGGGCCAAGTCAAGCCCCTGGCCTCCCTCCAGCAACCAGGCTGCCTCCTCCATGCTCCACCTTTACTCCTCTCCCCACACCTGCTGGGAGTGGGATTTCCCTAAATCTGGCTGTGCACCGCCTGTTCCCTTGGTTCAAGCCATCACCATCTGATTCCTGCTGACCTCTCCTGATAGCCTGCTAAGACTAGCTGGGTGACAGGCAGAACTGTCTGGATTCAGGTCCTACCTGGGAGGCAGGTAAGGAGACCTGGCAGAAAACTAAAGAGAGAGGAGCTCAACCAAGAGTGGCCACTGGAAACCCCCAGGACAGCGGCCACACTCAGTGCTGGCAGCATGCCCTGGGGTGAGGGGCAGCAGTGGAGTCCTCACCAGAGTCCTGCTGTTGAGGCCTGTGGCTGGATTCAGTATCTGCTTTGAGCCCAGGGGACAGGTGGCTGAGAAGCTGGGCATCCACCTGCCTTTGCTGGAACCGGTGCAGACAGGGCTGCTCAGTGGGGCTCAGAAAGCAGGAGCCCTGCTGGGGCTGCCCCACCGTCCCCACTCCCACCCCCACCCATCCTTTTCCCAGGGCTTGAAGCTCTTGCCAGGTTTAAGACTTCAAACCATGTTTGCGTCAAATGCCTTTGCAAATGCGTTTTCTCTAACATCAATATTCCCCCATGTCAGTGGCTCTCAATAGGGGAGGAATTTTATCAGAATTCCTTGAGGGCTTATTTCCGACTACACACTTCCTCAGAATCCTGAAAAGGCACTCCACTGGGCAGAGAAGTTGGGAGAGGATTATAGCCAGTGTACAAGCTATAGACATCCTGAGATCCTGATAGCACACTGCCCTCACCCTATCTCCATGCTGGGGCTGGGGCTGGGGCTGGGGCAGGAGCAAGAAGTGGGGGAGCAGAGGTCCTTTGCCCTCTGCCTGTGTGAATCCTCATCCATTCAACATCGTGTCCGCCTAGCTCAGCGGTTCTCAACCTGTGGGTCGCGACCCCTTTGGCGGTCAAGCGACCCTTTCACAGGGGTCGCCTAAGACCATCCTGCATATCAGATATTTACATTACGATGCATAACAGTAGCAACATTACAGTTATGAAGTAGCAACGAAAATAATTTTATGGTTGGGTCACAACATGAGGAACTGTATTTAAAGGGCCAGAAGGTTGAGAACCACTGGCCTAGCTGGCCTCCTCACCTCAGGGGCCACCAGGAAATTGTGGATATAGCCCACGCTTGGGGTGTCCTGCTGGCCCTATCCAGCTCTACCTATGATCAATTTTGCAGGCACAGTTCTAAAGGCTTTTCTGTATGTTCACTCATTTATTATTTTTCCCATTTAGCAGACATGGAAGTTTAGGCACAGGAAGGTTCAAGGGCTCCCGCACAGCCACATAGCTCCTCGGTGACAGAGCAGGAATTCACAGTTGGCTCTGGGGGAGCCCTCCCGGCCCACACTCCCTTGAGCCCCAGGACAGGCCCTGGAGCAGGTGGGAGCAGAGGGCAGGCTTTGCTCCCAGGGCAGCGCAGGACAACAAGGCTCCCTGGCCCTCCCACCCCAAACAGTAGCAGCTGTGCCTGAACCAAACACAGGCCCCCACAGCTACCTCTGCTCCCGATTTATTGGCATTTCATGCAAATTAGCTGAACATTAAGGGAAAATCCATGTCTTGGCCAGGACATAGCTCATTATGCACATTTACTAGTATACAAGTCCTGAGAATGTCTTCAAACAGAGACTTAAAATGCCTTCTCTGCAGAAGCTGGTCACAGAAATCACCAAAAATAGCAACCAGACAGTAGTTTTGACGACCTGGTGTTTACTTCCTCCTGGAGCCACACCAGGTGACAGTGGTCTCCGGGAACCAGAGCCCGGAGCTGAAGGTCAAGGTGCAGAAGGACATCACTACTGAACCCTGTGCACCCCTCAGCCGCACCGCACCCTGTTGCTTGTGGATTGATCTTGGTTTTTGTGTGGTTGAGTCCAACAAACAAGCACCTTGACACCCCCCACCCCCGCCAGCTCTACCAGCTGTGAAGTCCTGGTCTCTCTGAGCCCGTTTCACCACGTGCACAATGGACATCATCCTGCCCTCCCTGGTTTGCTGTGAAAGTTGGAGGTGACAGATGAGATGCACATGGCACACAGCAGGAGCCTGAAGATGGTATCTACTGTTTTGTTTTTCCAAGAAGCAGACAGAAAAGGGTACTGTGTCCTGGGAGTTCTAGGAAGGGGAACGGGCCAGGCAAGGTAGGAGATTATTCAGGCTGGGGGCAGACAGTGACCCCCACTGCCTACCAAGCATGGCACAGGTTCCCTTGACCCCCCAGGGGGTATCCCAGAGGAGAAAGGACAGCACCTTGAACAGAGCGAGCCAGCAGCTCACAGATGCCAGGGACTTTAGCTGGGGTAGATCTGCTTGTAACAAGAGTGGATAGAGGCTGGGTCTGAGGAGCCGCCAGAGACAAGATGAGCCAGTCCACCAGAGAGAAGGAGAGGCAGGGGTACTGTGCTAGTGGGCTTAGCGTTTCAGGCAGGGACTTTTTTGTTGTTAATCCTCACCCCAGGATATTTTTCCATCGAGTTTTAGAGAGAATGGAAGGGAGGGAGAGAGGCAGAGAAACATCGATGTGAGAGAGACACATTGATTGGTTGCCTCCCCGACACGGCCCCAGGGAGGTTGCGCCTGCAACTGAGGTACGTGCCCTTGACCAGGGCTGCATGTTGGGAATATTGGCCTGCCTGGGGGCTCCCTGTGCAGGTTAGCTGGGGAGTCCTGGGTAGATTTTGGACAAGTGGGTGACCCTTTGGCCTTTGTTTCAGGGAGTTCATGCCTGTGCCCAGTGTAAGGAATGGCCTTGGGGGCTCTAGGCAACCAGGAACAATAGTCCCAGAGAAGGACGAACGGCCATGCCTGCCCTCCTTCCTCTGGTAACACTTTCTGGAAAAATTCTCCCCACTGCCGCGGCACTGGGGAGGCTGTGCAGGCGTGTGCGCACACATGTACCACAGGCACGCCCGTGCACCACACCCCATCCTCCGGTGGAAGTGTGCGACGGGAACGGGCCAACCACAGATCACCCCTGAAGACAGTGACTGGACTGAGGGGAGCAGGTGGGGCGCAGGACCGCTGGGCTCTCAGAGCCCTCTCTGGGGTCGGCCTGTGCGTGCTGGGGCTGAGAGCTCTCTTTCTGCTAACCTGGCAGGAAGGGCGTCTGAACAGACGCAGCCGCAGGCCCCCTCCGGGGAGAGCTGCAGAAGGAAGCTGCCAGCCAGAGGAGATAAAGGGAGACGCAGGGACGCGGAGCTAAAGTTATCAACTGTGCCCTGGATCCGACTGTGCCTGGCGGACGTCCCCGGCCTCCCGGGGCTCTGCCACTCACACGGACAGAGGCTTCGTGAACACGGACAGCGCTGCCTGGAAGTGAGATGTCACAAGACACAGACACCCCCCCCCCCCCCCCAATGTGGAGCCGGCTGAGTGGAGGTGAGGAAGCCATGGGATCACGGTCCCCGGCCTGTCATGCGGCTGTGAAGGGGAGCGATGCTGGCACAGACGATGCCTGGAGACCTGGAGACCTGGCTGCCTGCTTCCACCGCTGGGCTGAGGGAGAGCCACACGGCTGACCGCTCCTGCCACCGTCCACGTGGCACCCTGAGGGGAAGGCGTCCACCTGAGCCCCGGAGGAAGAGGCTGCTGCTTTGTTGACAGGTGCCCATTTGGAGTAAGAACCTTGAAAACTTCTCAATCCCCCTCAAGGAAGGGGCTGTTAGAGTCTCCATTTCACAGGCAGGGAAACTGAGGCTCGGACGGGTAAAGGAATCAGAGCCCATGGGAACCTCCGTGGTGTTAGGGTTTGGAGGGACTCACAGCACAGACTCCAGCAAACACTGACTCCAGGGAGCGTGCCCAGCAAGGGGGTAGAGTCCTCACGAGGTCTGGAGACGCAGACAGGGCTACTGAGGCAGGGAGCCCCCCAGGGCAGGCAGAGCACCGTAACGAGAGGCAGGGGTACTGTGCTAGTGGGCTTAGCGTTTCAGGCAGGGACTTTATTGTTGTTGTTAATCCTCACCCCAGGATATTTTTCCATCAAGTTTTAGAGAGAGTGGAAGGGAGGGAGAGCAGCAGAGAGAGAGAAACATCGATGTGAGAGAGACACATTGATTGGTTGCCCCCACCCCCCACACACGGCCCCAGGGGGATTGAGCCTGCAAATGGGGTACGTGCCCTTGACCAGAATCAAAGCTGAGACCCTTCTGTCCAGGGGCTGACAATCTATCCACTGAGCCACACCGGCCAGGGCAAGGCAGGGGGGTTTTGTATCTCAGCTGCAGAGACCATGCAAGCTTAGGGACTGGAGGGGCTGGAAGGTGGCATCTCCAGGCCTCTGCTGAGCAGGTGGGGAGGCAGGGCCAACCCAAGGCCACTCCCCAAATCTTAGCTAGCATTTGTTTCTGTTGGGGCCCACAGACTGGGGTGGGGACAGCCAGGGGTGAGGGGCGAAGGGATGGTTCAGGACATCGGCAGGCTCTGGCTGCATTTGCAGCTGCTATAAGAACCCATCTTCCATCTCTGTGCCTACCCCAGCCAGCCCCATCTCTGTCATTGCCACTGCCTCTGTCACCAGTGGGGACAGGGGGAGCCGGGAGGAGAAATAACAAACAGACCCAACTTCCCCAAATCAACCTGTCACCACAAGGGAGAGAATGGAGCGGCCCGGCCAAAGCTGACCTTCTGTTTACATTTTCCTTGGAAACGAAGAAATAATTGCTGTTGCTGTAAGGAGTCCCATTCAAGTGCAGCCAGAGATGACACCGGAATCTTGAATCAAACTAAGTGGTTACTATGGTGTCAGGCTGAAATTATGAATCTCCAAGCCGCCCAGCACAGAGGCGCAGAGCCAGGGGTACACAATTAAAGCAGGGAGACCAGGGAAAGAGATGGCACATTGAATTTCAATAGCAGCAAAATTGCGCTTCCAAACATGGGAATTAAAAAAAAAAAGATGTGCTTAAAAATGCAGCTAGAGGCATGAGGCATGATCAGAGCCAGGGATGGTCCCGCTTCTGTCACCCACCCATCACCTCCACCCCACCCTGTCCCCTTTACAGCCCTGCCCTGCTCCCCACCCCCACACATGCACACTGCCCTGGCCTGGGGAGACCCCTTCCCACCATACAGCCTTGGAACCTGGCGCACATTTTTATTGGACATCATCCTTGACTCCTCTTTCTCTCAACTGCCACGTAGAACCCATCCGCACTACTGTCAGCCCTGCCTTAAAACATCTGGTATGGCTCAGTGGATAGAGCATCAGCCTGCAGACCGAAGGGTCCCGGGTTCCATTCCAGTCAAGGGCATGTACCTCGGTTGCAGGCTCCTCCCCGGCCCAGGCCCTGGTCAGGGCGCATGCAGGAGGCAACCAATCAATGTGTTTCTCTCACATCCATATTTCTCTCTGTCTTTCCCTCTCTCTTCCACTTTCTCTAAAAATCAATGGAAAAATATCCTTGGGTAAGGATTAAAAAAAAAAACATCTGGTATGAGACCTCCTCTTATTCCACCACAGCCACGACCCTGGTCCCAGTCCCTCAGAAAAAAGGCAGAGCCCTTGAGTGGCCTCCCACACTTGTTCAGGTTTCTGACTCATCTCCTTCCTCTTTCTTCCTGACTCCAGCCACCCCGATGCCCCAGTTGTTCCTGGAGCATGATAGGTATGTTCCTGCGTGCACGTCTTTGCAGTGACCAGTTGCCTCTGTCAGAAGAACTTCCCCCAGATCTCTGTGGCTTCGGGGGTCTGTATTCTCTATGCCTAGAACAGCACGAGCATGTGGGAGCGCTCAGTGAATGAACAAGTGAATCACTCCCCATCTTCTGAGCCCCATTTTCTCCATCTTTACCATGAAGGTCTGGACCACATCAGAGGGGCAAATGGAGGCTCCCACAAGCAAAATCCATTCTGGAAGCCTGTTTTGTTCATCTTATACCAAGTTAACTTGCAAGGCATTTGCAAACCTGAGTTCATTAATGACATAAAAATTGGGAGATTAAACATACAAATCAATATTTTCAACATAGAAGTTGTATGTTCTTTGAAGGTACAATAGAATTTTCCCATAAAACCTTCTGAACCTGGTGCCTTTTTTAAATTTTTTAAAATTCTTTTCTTTTCCCCTTGCCTCTTCTTGAATCAATGTTGGTGTATTAGTCACAGTTCCTGGTTATAGACCACTACTGGCTAACTAAGGCAGAAAACTGTATACCACAGGGTTTAGAGAGCTTCCTGAATTCCTGGGAGGGAGAGGGACATAGACAAGAGTGAGGAGTAATCCCCAACGGAAGAGACTGTCCTAGCAGAACCCCAGCTGCCTCTGACCCCCCCATCCCCAGGCACAGCTGCCCCAGTGGAACCAATACCTTTGCCACAAGAGCAGATCTCTCTGCTGGAGCCAGCTCCCCAGCCCTCACTCTCACCTCTGCAGTCCTGCCTTAGCACATCTGCTTGGCTGGGCCCAGGTCACATGCTCAACTCTAGCTGTAAGGAAATACGGGAAAGGTAGTTTTCAGCTTTCTCACTTCTGGTGGAGAGAGGCACTTCCAGGGGTTTGGGTGGAAGTGAGATGAGCCAAGTTGCAGCACTTGCCATTTTGTTTTTGTTCTTTCCTAAAATTTGTTCATTTTACTTTGGACTGTCAAATTTATGGGCAAAATTTGTATCTCTTTATAATGTAACATAGCTGTGTATGTGTAATGCCCCTTCTTCATTTTTATGATTACTGATGTGTTTTCTTGATCAGACTCGCTAGTTTTGTCTAGCTTATCCATTTTTTCAAAGAATTATTTTTCATTTTTATAGCTTTAGTCTATTATTATTTTATTCTATTTCATTAATTTCTACTCCTCTTCCTTATTAATTTTTTTTCTGTCTGCTATCTTTAGATTTATTTTGATGTTCATTTCCAAGCTTATTGAGGAAGTGCTTAGTCCCCTTATCTTTTCATCTTGCCTCTTTCTTAATGACTGCATTTAGAGCTATTCATTTTCCTCTAAATACACATGTCTTGGGAGGTATCCTGTGGGGTTTATATGCAGTGCCTTTAGTGCTGTTCATTTCTAAATAGGCAGTAATTCAGTTTGGATTTATTGTTTAATTCATGCTATTTAGGCTTGTTTTCAAATTTCCAAGCAGATAGATTTGGGGATGCTAGCCTCTTGTTAATTTCCAGTTTTATCTGCATTGTGTTTGGAAATGTGTCTGGCAGATCTTTTTAATTTTGAAAAAAAATTTTAAAAAGCAAAGACAATATAAAAATATATTATCCCTTGTGAAAGAGTCAATTAATACAGAATCTTACAGACTCAAACATCTAAAAAGGTGTCCCTTTGTAAATACTCTTTTCTCTCCAACTTCATTCTCCTACTTACAGTTAACATCTACAAATAATTTGAAATGTTATTTTTCAGTCCTGTTTTTAAAATTTACATATCTAATCTAATAAAAGAGAAACATGCAAATTGACTGTACCTTCACTACGCCCAAGCCACGCCCACCAGCCAATCAGAGCGACTATATGCAAATTAACCCAACCAAGATGGCGGCTGGCAGCCACGGAGCTGGAGCAAGCAGGAGGCTTGGTTGCCCCGGTGATGGAGGAAGCCAAGCTTCCCGCCTGCCCTGGCCGGCTGTGGCCTCCGCTAAATGCAACAAAGTTTCAATTATAGAAGATAAATAAATCCCAGATACCTGCTTCCAGCCAGCCTCCACTGGAAGCTTGGGTGGCTGGGGGCCGTGGCCAGCCTGCAAACAGCCCTCAGCCCCTCACCCAGGCTGGCCAGGCACCCCAGCGGGACCCCCACCCTGATCTGGGACACTCTTCAGGGCAAACCAGCCAGTCCCCACCCATGCACCAGGCATATAATAAAAGGGTAATATGCAAATTGACCCTAACAGCAGAACGACTAGGAATGACTGGTCACTATGACACACACTGACCACCAGGGGGCAGACGCTCAATGCAGGAGCTGCCCCCTGGTGGTCAGTGTGCTCCCACAGGGGGAGCTTTGCTCAGCCACAAGCCAGGCTGACGGCTGCCAGCACAGCAGTGATGGCAGGGGCCTCTCCTGCCTCCTCAGAAGCGCTAAGGATGTACGACTGCAGCTTAGTCCTGGTCCCCGCTGGCAAGTGGACATCCCCCAAGGGCTCCTGGGCTGCCAGAGGGAAGTCTGACTGCCAGCTTAGGCCCGATCCCTCGGGGAGCGGGCCTAAGCCAGCAGGTGGACATCCCCCGAGGGGTCCCAGACTGTGAGAGGACACAGGCCGGGCTGAGGGACCCCCCAAGTGCACACATTTTTGTGCACCGGGCCTCTAGTCTATATAATAAAAGCCTAAGCGACCATTACGGCAGAACCACCAGAATGACCGGTCGCTATGATGCACACTGACCACTAGGGGGCAGACGCTCAATGCAGGAGCTGCCCCCGGTGGTCAGTCGCTCCCACAGGGGAAGCATCTCTCAGCCAGAAGCCGGGCTCACAGCTGGCAAGTAAAACAACGGTGGCAGGAGCCTCTCCCTCCTCTGCAGCAATGCTAAAGAGCAGTGAGCAGGGGGTCCCAGACTGTGAGAGGGTGCAGGCCAGGCTGAGGGACCCCCCCCCCACCCAGTGCACAAATTTTGTGCACCAGGCCTCTAGTATATTTATATAAGCATTCCAGGAGTTAAAAAAAATACTTCTACTTTAACATGTGTCTTGAAGAACTCTCAGTTCATTTTTTGTTACTTTCAGCCATTTCTGTTTCCAAGTACATGAATTTTTGTTTTCAAATAAATGTACCTAGCTCATAAATTTTGACATATCATGTTCTCATTGATGTTCATTTTAAAGATTTTTTATTTGTTTTGATTTATCTTTTAACTCAATAGTTGTTTATAAAAGAATGTTTTTAAAATGTTTTCCAGTTGTATACTAGTATATAGGTTTAAAAGCACCAAGGAAGATGGAAAATGACATCTCTTTCTAAGAGAACTAGGCAGGGATGTTTTAAAAGTAGAAATATATAAACCCATATTGTTACCAGAACCCCTGTGTTTTCCCTTGGGTCCACCTGCCTTTGCTCACTGGCCCAAAGAAATGCACAAATGGAGTTTGCACTATAGAAAGAGAAAAGAGTTTAAAATTGAATTGGCCAATATGGAGATGGGGAGCTTTTGCTCTAAATGAACTTACTCCCCAGTGGCATGTAGGTTACAGATTATATAGGGCAAAATCTCAAGACACTGGAGGTTAGGGGTTGGGGGATGTGCTGGAAGCTGATTGGTCGAAGGTGAGGTAAGGGTAATAAATCATTTCTTCAGGTCTTGAGGACAGCTCTGAGGCCTGCTCCAGCATGCCTTTGTTCAGTCTCATGGGAAAGTAGCATGGAGGGGGCGGGGGGAGGGGGTGGGGGGAGGGGGGATTCCAACTTAGGGATCAGGAACTGAATGATAACTTAGGTCAAAAGATGCTATCTTTAGCCTGCCAGAGGTCTGGATCATGTGACCATTAGTCAGGTCCAGGCTACTCTCTTCTGCTGCCTCAGGGGTTGCTGATTATAGGGGGCGGGGATGAGCTTCCAGCGCATCCTCCAACCCCTAACCCCAGTGTCTGAGGGGTAGAGAGGAGAGATGATTCTAAAGCTTTGTTTTAAAACTAAATTTAGTGCTCACTTTGACAGCACATATACTAAAATTGGAAAGATACAGAGAAGATTAGCATGGCCCCTGCACAAGGATGACACGCAAATTTGTGAAGCATTCCATATTTTTTAAAGAAAAAAAACAAACAAAAACTAAATTTAATAAAAATCCTAAGGACCCTCCATTTCCATATCACAATTTAAAATTTTCCAAAAACTGATATAACATATTAATAAATTATAGCCATAATATAAACATATTAATAAATTACAGCCATAATATAATATAAGCCATAATATAGCCAAAGATTTACAGTTCATGATCAAATAGGGTGTAATTTAGTAGTTAACATTATGAATGTAACTGTAACTAGAGGCCCAATGCACGAAATTCATGCAAGGGCCTTGGCCCCGGCCCTCGCCCACCACCACTGCAGCCGAGGGCCACTGCCACCTCTGCCTTGCCCCCCACCTGCTGTGGCTTTGTCCAGAAGGACATCCGGTCTAATTAGCATATTACCCTTTTATTATTATAGACCATAGGCCCGGTGAACAAAATTCGTACATGGGGGGGTCCCTCAGCCCAGCCTGCACCCTCTCCAATCCAGGACATCCCTCTCGCAATCTGGGACCCCTGGCTCCTAACTGCTCATCTGCCTGCCTGCCTGATAACCCCTAACCACTTTGCCTGCCTGCCTGATGCCCCTAACTGCCCCCCCCTGCCTGCCTGATCGCCCCTAACCTCTCTGCCTGCCTGCCTGATCGCCCCTAACCTCTCTGCCTGCCTGCCTAATCGCCCCGCCACCGTGGCTTTGGCCAGAAGGATGTCTGGAAAATGTCCGGTCTATCCGGTCTAATTAGCATATTACCCTTTTATTAGTATAGATATTAATAGTTTAAAACAGAAAACTAATATGATCAGTTATATGGCTACCCCAAAGAAGCATTTGATAAAATTTGATAGTCATTTCTGATTTATAAAACCATGAGTAAGCTAGGTACAGAAAGGAAATTCCTTAATAATAAAGATTGTCTAGTAGAAACTCTTAGCAAACTTGATACTTAACAGTGGAACTTGAAAAGTATTTCCATCAGTCAGGAACAAATCAAAGATGCCCACTTTCACCCAACTCTCCACCCACCTCTGAGATTCCAGGGAACTCAGTGCTTAGAGTGCCCAGGAGGTCTGCCCCCTTGCCTTGGGCTATGCTGGCTGGGATGCCCCAGGCAGGGTCCTCAGATATGCTGCAGTAAGAACAAGAAAGAAGAGTCTCTGGAAAGAAAAAACTTAAGCTGTCATTGTTTCAAATGATACAGTTGTCCACCTAAAAAAACTATGAAAACTGGTGAAAGAGTTCAGGAGTTGGCCGGACACAACATAATTCCAACTCAACAGCCATGCCCAATTAGAAAATATTTGGGAGGAGGGGAGTGATAAATGTATCCCATTCACAAAATAAACAAAAACTAAAATATCATTACTAATAATTGGAACAAGACCCATACGAAATGAGTGTTCAAAATTTATATAAAGGAAAACTTAAATAAGTAGAGAAACGTATTAGGATCTTGGACACAAAGAGATCATATATCCCCAAAAGAAGTCTATAAATTCAGTGCAAACAAGACACCAAGAACAGACTGCTGGCTGCCTGCCTGAAACCCAACACTGGTGATGCCAGAGAAGAGAAAGAGAGGCAGATGGATCTGAGAAGCTAGCATGAAACTATGAGACAGAAGGTGGTTAAGTTCCGGTGTGTGTATGTGAGTGTGTGTGAGAATGTGTGACTGTGTATATGTATGGGAGTGTGGGAGGCATGTGGTATGTGAGTGTGTGGGGGAGGGGAGGGAAGCATGGCAATCCACACTGGAAGCGAGATAGGCATTGTGGGACTGGGTTAGGGGAGGGGGTGCTTTTTCAAAGAGAATATACTTGTGACCTAAGGATGAAAAAGTTCTTAAGCAGGACATAAAAGCATAAATCATAAAGTAGAAAATAGGTGGATATGACTCTATCAAAATGAAGCATTTTTGTTCAGTAAAGACATTTAGTCAAATATACAGCCAAGTGATAGACTGAGGAATATCTAAGACCCAAGAATATGCAAGGAACTCCTACAAATTAACAACAAAATAATCAACCTCACAGCAAAAAGATAAGAGATATGATTAGGCAATTTGTAGCAGGGGAAATCCAAATAGTTCTGAAGCACATGGAGAGATGTTTGACTTCATTCGTAATCAGAGAACGCACATTCGAACAATTACCCCATCACAGGCAAAAATTAAGAAGTCAGAAAATATCCTGCATTGGCAAAGACAGGGAAGACCGAGGCATTGGGTGGGAGTGAGAATGGGTGCAGCCAGTCTGAAGAGCAATCAGACAGTGTTTAGTAAAAATTAAGGGATGCAGCAAGCATATTCCTGGAGCATATTCCTGGAGCAGGCCCTCAAAAAATGTGAGCAGAGATCCAAAGGATGTTGTGCTAGGAGGTTCACCCAGCATTGTTTGTGGAATCACAGAGTTGGAGTCATCATTTGTAGCTATTACTAGAGATCTGTTTAAGAAAACTGTGATAGATGTTGTCAAAGAGATACTATGCAGTTGCTGGAAACAATGAATTTGATATGCATGGATATATTTTAAAACATCATGTGTAGAGACATGAAATAATACTAAATGTTTTATAAGGGTTAATAACTAACCAAAGACACTGATGCAACAAATTATATGGTACCTACAGAGGAGTGCAGATTGGGGAGAAAAGGGAAAAAAAATTAATATAAAATAAGAGGGGAGATCCAAGATGGCAAGGGAGTAGGTGGATATTACACTAATCTCCTTCCAGGACCAAACTGGAATTACAACTAAAATATAGAGCACTCAACCTGAATAATGAACTGAAGACTACCTGGAGAAAAGTCTTATAACCAAGAATTTACAGAAGAAGCCACATCAAGACTGGTAGGAGGGCAGAGATGCAAAAAGGACTAGCCCCACTCTTACCAGCAGCAGCTGAGATTCCAGAGGGATATCTCAGTTGCAAAGGTTCCCCCTGAGAAGTGTGAGGTCTCGACACCAAGCTGGGCTCCCCAGCCCAGAGCACCACAACCAAGAGAAGGTACCCACATAACATCTGGATGTGAAAATTAGTGGGGATTCTGTCCATGAGGGAGAGACAGAGTCTGCTAGAGACACAAGCACCCTCTTAAAGGGCCAATGCACAAAATATTGTGCACAGCCACTCACCCTGGGCTCCAGCAGAGGAAAGGCAGAGTGGGCCAGCGTCTCTGGGGAGAGAGCTGAAGGAAGAGCTGCCAGGATACCTGTGCTGGATCCCTCTCCCACCTTGCAGAAGTCATCTTTTCTGGATGGAGCACTCCCCTCCATACAGCATCAGCCTGGGGGAATGCAATAGACCCATACCCTGGACTCCCTGTAACTCCACTCTGTGGACCTTGTGCTCTGCTGAGGAGTCAGCTGCCTGAGCCAGGGTATAGAGGTCTGGGCAGACTCAGGGCGTGTTGGTGACTGAGTTGAATGGCTTTGGGTGGGAGCCATCCCCCCCACTGTCTCGTGAATCTGACTAGTGCCTCTTCCTCATGGAACATCTGCTAGCCTCACCCCTTGGGATCCCGAGAAATTCATCCTCTCAACTCCAGGTGGCTCCACCTTGCCAAGGTCTGGGGATAATCCAAGACAGACTGAGTTATGAGGCTCTGCGGTGGCGGCCACTACCTCCACCTTCTCCCAAGCATGACTGGCATCTCCCCCTCGTGGGAGATTCACTAGCCCCATTCTTCCTACTCCCAAAGGCCCTCCCCTACTGAGATTGGGCTCCTGGCAGAATCTGGGGCAGACTGAGTTGTATGGCTCTACAATGGGGGCCATTTTTCCCTCACATGCCCAAGCAGTGCAGGGTTCTTCCTTCTCACGGCCAAATCTTGATCTGTTTGGCCTGATAAACTGGGATGGCCTCACCCTCATAACTCCCTGAGACTCTGACACACCAAAAAGTGTGGGAGTACCCAGGAAGGGTATGTAAGACTTAGTATACCCAAGGACATTTGCTCAGTGGCCTCGGAACCAGCACTGGCACCAAGTATGAACCTGTATCAGTCTGGTGAACACCACTTGCCCATACATGGTCACTTGCTGAAAACCTTCCTCATGCAACTCTAGTACCACCAGAGGCTCTTTCGGTGACTAAGCCTAACAGGTAGCCGGCAGGAAGAGGCAGGTGGATGCAGATCTTTGGGTGCCTTGGGACTTCCGCTGACCTGCTCCCAAGCCCAGTGGTGCTAAAAGCTGGCCTTCGTGTGCAGCCTGGTCCTTCCTGTGCACACCCAGGCCCAGCAGAGGCACCACACACTGTGGGCCACTTTGTACCTACAGACAGGGGGCGAGGGCCCGTCACAGGCAGTGTCTGACATTGGCCTGCACCAGAGTCCCTCCTAAGAGGTCCCAGAACCAACACACCAAGTGGTCAGCTTCAGACAACATCAGAGCAGGATCCATTTTAGCTTCATTTAGGACAATCGCAGCAGGCACCAGAACCTGCTGAAGTAAATTTCGCTTCATGTGGTCAGCACCTGCATAGCAGCTCACACACTGAGGTACAGGTCTATCCTCACAATCAGACAGACTGAGGGTCAACCCCACACATAAACAGGCCAATAGAAATCAAGAGGGCCTGCATAACCCACATAAGGAACATTCCTGAAGCACCCAACTTAGATGATCAAGAGACTGCATCATTGGGTCCCACAGGACACCTAACTATATAAGGCCACCAGCCAAGACTAAAAGTCAGAGCAGATCTACCTAATACATAGAAACATGCCCCAAATAAAAGAACAGGAGAGATCTCCAGAAAAAGAACTAAATGAAATAGAGGCAAGCAATCTACCAGATACAGAGTTCAAAACAATGATTATAAGGTTGATCAAGAAACTTAGTGAGAACTTCAACTAACAGATAGGAAGCATAAAAAGGGCATAAAAACCATAAAGAAGAACCACAAAAGACCCCGAATAGCAACAGTGATCTTGAGAAAGAACAAAATTGGAGGAATCACCCTACCTGATATCAAACTATACTACAAGGCCATAGTAATAAAAACAGCATGGTACTAGCATAAAAACAGACATATAGATCAATGAAACAGAATAGAGAGGCCAGAAATAAATCCATGCCTTTATGTTCAATTAATATTTGACAAAGGAAGCAAGAACTACAATGGAGAAAAGATAGTCTATTCAATAGAATAAATGGTATTGGGGAAAATGGACAGACATGTGCAAAAAAATATGAAACTAGACCATCAATTTGCGCCATATATAAGAATAAACTCAAATGGATTAAAGTGTTAAATGTTAGACTCACAACCATAACAATCTTAAAAGAAAACAGGCAGCAAAATCTCAGACAATTCTAGTAGCAATATTTTTTCTGATATATTGCCATGGGCAAGGAACACAAAAGAAAAAAAATGAACAAATGGGACATCAAACTAAAAAGGTTTTGCACAGCAAAAGAAACCATCAACAAAATTAAAAGACAACCCACTGAATGGGAGAACATATTCACCAATGATAAGTCTAAAAAGGAGTTAATATCCAAATTTATAAAGAACTTATAAAACTCAACACCAAAAAGCAACAAGCTGTCTAATTTAAAATGGGCAAAGGACCAGAATGGACACTTTTCCACAGAGGACATATAGATGGCCAATAGACATATGAAAAGATGTTCAACATCACTATCATCAGAAAAATGCAAATTATAACCACACTGAGATATCGCCTTACACCGTCAGAATGACTACCATCAATAAGTCAACAAATAATAAATGTTGGTGAGGATGTGGAGAAAGGGGAAGCCTCATACACTGTTGGTGGAAATGTAGATTGGTGCAGCCACTATGGAAAATAGTATGGAGTTACCTCAAAAAATTAAAAATGGAACTGCCTTATGACCCAGCAAACCCACTTCTTAGAATATACCCAAAGAAACCTGGAACACTGATTCAAAAAAATATATGCACCCCTATGTCCATTGCAGCATTATTTACAATAGCCAAGATTTGGAAGCAGCCCAAGTATCCATCAGTAGATGAGTGGAGAGAAAAGCTGTGGTACATTTATACAATGGAATATTACTCAGCCATAAAAAGGAAGGAAATCTTCCCTTTTGCATAGCATGGGTGGACATGGGGAGTATGATGCTAAGTGAAATAAGACAGTCAGAGAAAGACAAGTACCATATGATTATACTTATATATGGAATCTAATGAACAAAATAAACTAATGGAAAAAAATAGAAACAGACTCATAGATACAGAGAACAGAATGACAGCTATCAGAGAGGAGGGGGGTGGGGGCTGGGTGAAAAAAGGTGAAGAGATTTAAAAAAAAAAAAAACTCTTATATACAGAAAACAGTATGGTGATTACCAGAGGAAAAGTGGGCAGAAGGAGGTAGAAGAGGGTTTAGGAGGGATAAATGGTGATGGAAAGAAATTTGACTTGAGGTGGTGAATACACAATACAATATACAGATGATGTGTTATAGGATTGTACACCTGAAACCTATATATTTTTTAAATATTTTTTTTTATTTCAGAGAGAAAAGGAGAGGAAGAGAGAGAAACATCAATGATGAAAGAGAATCATTGATCGACTGCCTCCTGCATGCCCCCTACTGGGGATGGGTCCCACAACCCAGGCATGACCAGAATCAAATCTGGGAGCCTTCAGACTGCAGGCCTATGCTCTATCCAATGAGCCAAGCCGGCTAGGGCAACTTATAATTTTATTAACCAATGTCATCCCAATAAATTTAATAAAAATAAATAAATAAATAAATAAATATATCAAATAAGAAAAAGACATTGCATGGATGATGATGATAAACCATGAAATGAAGACAAATAATTAACTCAGTGTCTTACCCCTGGATACAAAAAAAAAGAAAAGAAAACAAACACAAATATAGTCATTAGATGAATGCAATGTAACATCAACCAAACACCCAACAAAATTTTTCTGAAAAACTAGACAAATTGGAAGGCACAAGAATAGAATCAAATAATTAATAGTAATAATAATAATAGCAATAAAACAGTTGGTGAATATATGGGAATCTTAAACACAATAAAATTGGCATTTTACCTCACAGCATACACAATAATAAATTTCAGATAGATCAAATCTGAACATAAGGAATCTATAAAAGCATGAGGGAAAAAATGTGGCACAAATTGTCTGAACTTGGGGCAGGAAAAGACCTTCTAAGCAGAATCAAAGACTGAGAAGCCATAAAGGAAGCCCTTTTGATTATACATGATGGGAAAGTTCTCTGGGGGGGCTGGGAGGAACACCATAAACGGATTTCAAACACAAATGACAGGCCGGGAGACAATACTTACAGCATTTATTACAGGAAATGCACGATATCAACAAGAGATAAAGAGCTCCTAACACAATAAGCAAAAGACAAACAACCCAGCACAAACAATGGCAAAGAACGTAGACGGAAAATTCACACACAGAAAAAAAACAAGCCAGCCATAAACATATGAAAAGAAGCTCAGTCTCACTAATCAGGAAACTACCAATTAAGTTAAAAAATTGAATTCAGGTTTTGCCCATTAGATTGGTAACAATTAGTATAAGAATTCATTACATCTCCTGTTGGAAAGGCTGTAAAACCATGAGTGCCCCCATTCGCTCAGAGTATTGATTATATTTTGTTTGAAATTTTTTTACAAATTTTTGTATAAAAAAAAAAAATTTTCCAATTTCACAATTGCATTACATTTACAATTAATTTTAAACAACAAAATGATGAAATTTTTTTATTTGCAAAGATAATGCATGCTTATTTTAGAAAACTCAGGTAATTCAGAGAGAGATTCTGCAAGCAAAAGTCACACCACCCAGAACAATCCGTCAGCATCATTATTCTGAGCATGGCCACCAGACCTCTCGCTAGAGGTATATGCACGAATGGATATACAGGGGACGTGTGTGTGTGTGTGTGTGTGTGTGTGTGTGTGTGCGTGCAGTGCACTCACATGCCCCTGGGTGGGTGCTACGTTTCCTCTCACTGCTGATGTCTCTGGGCAGCTGTACCCCTCCTTCAACTTGGGTCTGGGCTCAATGCCAAAGTGAGCCCAGCTCCAGGATGTGGTGACTCCCAGCCTCACGGCAGGGGAGCAGGCGCCCAAAGGCAGCTGGGCGAATTAGCTACCAAGGGGCTGGGCCATCTCAGGGGACTGGTCAGAGTCAGGAGCAGATAAGGCAGGAAGCTGGATCTGAGATAGCTGACTGGAGGTTCTTTAAAAAAAAAAATTTATTTCAGAGAAAGGAAGGAAAAGGGAGAGAGAGACAGAAACGTCAATGATGAGAGAGAATCACTGATCAGTTGCCTCCTGCATGCCCCCTTCTGGGGATCGACCCTGCAATCCAATGCGGGCATATGCCCTGACCAGAAATGGAACCCTGACCTCCTGGTCCATGGGAGGATGCTCAACCACTGAGCCACACCAGGCTGGAAAGTTCTTTTTAATTGTGCTCCAGCTACTAGAATTAAAACTGGAATGTGTTAAGCAACTCAAAATGGCTTATGCAAAAAGGAAAAGGAGAGAAAGAGGGAGAGGAAGAAGGAGAAAGAGGGAGAGGGGAAGGAGGAGGAGGAGGTGGAGGAGGAGGAGGAGGAGGAGGAGGAAGAGGAGGAGGAGGAAGTATAGAGGGGAGTGGAGGAAGGAGAAGCAGAGCAGAGGGGAGGAAGGGGAGCAGAGAAGGGGAAAGAGGCGGTGGGGGTGGAAATAGTTTTATAATTTATAGGTAAATAACTTAAAAGTTCAAGTGTGGTCTCCCTCAGGCATGATTGAATCGTGGGGCTCGTATGACACTATCCTCTACATTTATTTCTTAGCTTCATTCTACTGATAGGGGCAGAAATACAATACTGGGGACCTGCTATAGTTGTAAGAAATATTAATCATGCTCTGTTAACTGTGATTGTTTTGTTCTGATTAAAGAAGACACATTCTAACCTGGCTGGGAGTTGAACCTGGGACCTGGGAGCTCACCTGGAAATGCAGATTATCATGGAAAGATTAACAACCTTGTGGCAGAAACCAGAATCCCCAGCCCTTTGAAGACCCCCAGCCCTTTGCAAACCCACAGGCTTTTGCAAATCTCCAGCCTTTTATTACCTGTAAACTGCCCATTTGACATACCTTTTGTCTACTTCCCCATGTAATCTTTGTCCTTCTATGCAGTATAAGCAGCTGGCTTATGGGGGATGGAGAGCAGATTTGTGTGGGTGACCCACTGCTCCCCCATACTGCCAGTAATATTGGAATAAATGCTCATATGATTCAACCCTGTCTCTGCTAAATTGGCTCAAGTAGTGACAGGCAGCATGAACCCATTGATTGTCCAGTTACACTACCCATTCTCCTCTAGGCTCTGTCTTCCCCAGTGCTGGCTACACTCTCCATATGGTGGCCTCTGCCAATTTGACTCAACTAGGAAGAGAGACTTTTCCCAATGCAACCAGAATTAAACCTCAGGGGCAGGCTCAGGTCACATGTCCATTCCTGATCCAATCACCATGGCAGAGGGATGAAGTCCTTTAAGGGATCAGGGCTGGGTCAGCTCGGCCATAATTGCACTGAGTGAGAAAGAATGGTTCCCTAAAGGACAATCAAAGTTTTGTTAGCAGAAAACAGGTGTGGGTGCTGGGTGGCTCCAAACTGCAGCCATGTAACCTTCATCTTCATCACAAACATCTTAATTTTCTGATCCAATTTCTCACAGCTCTTAACACAGAGATTTAAAATTCCATTTTTGTATTATTAAATGAAATAATGCATGGGAAGCCTAAAGCACAATGCCCAGCACATAGTAGGTCCTCAGTTATATTTTTCCTCTTGCTTCTCTCCCACCCATTTGCCCTGCTCTCAGGACTGAGAGTCCCTGGGGGAGGACGGCTCTTCCCAGTGGCCTTGTCTCAGGGGAATATAAACTCTGTGAGCAAGGCACATGCTCCGAAAAGGAAATATTTGGCCAAGACTTCAGAGCTTTAATTAAAATTATTATACCTTATCGAAGCAGAAAGTTCAACACTGCACATGTAGAAGAATCCATTTACCAATTAGCTGAGTCAAACTTGACTGTCCAGGCTTCAACAAGGCCCTCCACACTCCCTCTTGACCCAGAGTGGCTGTGAATGCCGTGTGCAGTAGGTAAGTGGCCGGGCCAAAGGGGCGATCTGTACTGTGACAAGAGGGAGTTCCAGGCAAGACGTGGGAGGAGAGGGAGGCCGTGCCCCTCCTCGGCCACCTCTGCTCTGTGAGCTCGGCGGGAATATTATTGTTCCACCATCACCACCTGTGCCACCTTGGGCAGGTTGCTTAGCCTCTCCGGACTGGAAGTTTCCGTTCACACAGCGATCCTGAAGTTCGGAGTGACAGGCAAACTGGTTTGTCACGGGCTGAATCTGGCCAATTTTCCTTATTTGTATTTTCCACATGAATTTGCTGACAGTGTTTTGAAAGTTTTCTATTCACATTTCCCAACAATCAAAACAGCAAAAATCCCCAAATTTGATAATACGCTCTGTTGGTAAAGCTGTGGGGAAACTCTCATACATTGCTGGTGAACATGTAAATTGATGTTGGCCTAATGAAAGAAAATTTGGCAATATCAAATTTTGATCATTGACCTAATAATGCCACTTTGAGAAATGCATCCTATAGACATACTTGGACATGAACAAAATGCAATATACAATGACATTAACTGTTGTACTGTAACAACAAAGGACTGGAAACAACCATGTCTCCATCAGTAGGAAATAGGTTTAGGGTTGATAAAATGCAGGATGCTCATTTGAGTTTGAATTCCAGGTAAAGAATAAACGCATTTTAGTGTAAGTATGCATTCAGGCAGTCTGTCCTATAATCTCATTTGCTAAATATGGAAACTCTGAGTGGATTAAATCGGCATTTCTCAACCTGGGCACTATGCACACTTTGGACAGGATAATGCTTTGTTGCGGAGGCTGTGCTGAGCCCTGTAGGATGTTTAGCAGCATCTCTGACTCTAACCTCTAGATGACAGTAACACACACATACACATACACATACACATACCCATACACATACACATACACATACACATACACATACACATACACATACACATACACCATTGGTGACAAATAAAATTGTCCTGGATGAGAACCACTGGGTTAAATCAACTGTGGTGCATCCACACAGTAGGAAGCTATGCAGGCATCTGGGGAAAGGGAAAAAAGCAGCCGCTCTCCCTGTACGACAGGACAAGGGCTCCAGGCTATTCCTGGGTAAGATAAGTAGGCACAGTAGAGGGCATATACCCCTCCTCTTTTGTCATAAAAGAGGAGGAGTAGGAACCTGTATCTGCACTTATGTGAATGACACTCTAAAAGGAGATCTAGAGGCTAACGACTAAGGTTGCCCTGGGCTGGGGAGGTGGGGGCACTTGGGACAGGGAGGAGTAGGCATTCATCCCTAGGAAGGTTGACACAAGTCGACAAATTAAGAGTAAAACTTATTTAGTTGTTAACATTCAGAAAATGGTAGACTTCCCATTAAACATTCAGACTTCTAATTTTCTTGAAAAGTTCAAGTCTGAAACATGTGGAACCACCCTGTTCTTATCTGGAATCAGTTGGCAGGAGCTGAGAAGCAGATAGGGCACCCAACCCACTTCCCCAAAGAGGAGAGCTATGTCCTCCTGGCCCTGCAGGGAGCTCATTTGAGGGCTCTGCAAAAACAATGGCCTGCCCAGCAGCATGCAGCTGAGGGCCGTGTTCCCACCCCCACCCCCACCCCGGGCTCCTCCCCTAGAGGGGGCCATCTTTCACTGTATCCAACTCCAGGCCTTGTGTTGTCTCTGACCCCAACCCTTCCACTTGGTGACTTAGTGACCATGTGGACAGCACAGTGTCCAGCATCCTGGCCTCCATCTCTGCCTTCAGCCCCTCCGCTACACCCCAGGATCAGTGCCAGAAACCTATTAAACCTTGGACCCACATACCAGTTTTCCCAGAGCACTTTCTTTGCAACCCTGCCAGGCAAACCTTTTCACCAAGCCACACCCGACAGGAAGCCATGAACTGGACCGCCAGGTTCACATCCCACCTCTGCCACTGACTAGATGTGACCTTTCTGTGCCTCAGGTCTCTTACCTGCAAAAGGGGCCTTCATGATGACTCATCCTCACTCAAGGGCCATGAACTAGGCACAGAGCTATGTAGAGGCCAGATCTCTGTTCTTGTGGAGGCAGCAGGCCCCTGCGGTAAGTCACTTTGGTACATGCTGGCAGAGGCTCTTTCAAAAGCCCAGGCTGATCATGTCAACACTTTGCTTATAATCCAGGATTTCCTTCACCTTCAAGTTTTGGTTCCTCATTCTGGATGATGTGTGAGATCACATGGATGAAGGGCCTCAGATCCATGCTTGTCACTCCTCTTGCATTACGGCGGGCTCTTGCGATTACAGAGGCATAATCCCAGCTCACACAAGCTTAATTAAATAAGAGGAAGGAGATCTATTGGCTCATGTGTCACAAAAGCCTTGGAACTTCAGGCACAGCTGGATCCAGGAACGCTGCCAGGAATCCATCTCTGGCCACTTCCAAGCTGTCCTTTCCTCTGCTGGCTTCATTCTGAAGCAGGCTCTTTCCCCTTGGTGGCACACAGTCCCCAGTAGCTTGAAGCTTGCATTCTACCAGCTTAACCACCCCCAGCGGATGATAGTGGTCTTTGGCCTCACTGTCCAGCAAGAAACTCAGGAGTCACGTGCATTGATTTTGATTGGCTCTACTTGAACCAACAAACCATACAGACTGGGAGAGGCAGGTCTCTCATTAGCTAGGTCTGAGTCGTGTGCCCACGGGCAGAGTCAGCCCCTGCACAACTGCACAGACTGAGGATGGAAGAATAACTGGCTCCAACAGGAAAACTAAGAAGAGGAATCGATGCTGGGTGAGCAGGAATGACAAATGCCCACACCACACTACTTTCTGCCCAACATACCGCATACCCTCCTTCCGCCCTTCCAACCTCTCTGCCTCAAACGTCCATCCCCTCACTCAGCATGCCTCCTCCGGGAAGCCACTCTAATCCACAGGCCAGATTAGCTACCTCCTTTGGGCTCCCACAGCCCTGGCTTCTCCCCATCTCTCCAGCACACACTGACACCATGTCAGTATTAATGGCGGACTCCTGCTGGTTTGTCTCCCATCTAGTGGCAAATCTGACAGTTACTGACATTGAGTACTAACTGTGTGCCAGGCACTGCCCTGAGCGCTTCACAGGTTCTTATCTCATTGAATCCATTCAACAGTCCACTTAAGAGGTAGAAACTGTGTTTATATTTTTTATTAATTTTTTTAGAGAGAGGCAGGGAGAGGGAGAGAGAGAGGTAGAAACATCGATGAGAGAGAACTATCAGTCAGCTGCCTTCTGCATACCCCCTACTAGGGGTCAAGCCTGCAATCCGGACATGTGCCCTGGCCGGGAATCAAACTGGCAACCTCTTGGTGCACTGGACGATGCTCAGCCAACTAAGCCACACTGGCCAGGCAGTAGACACTATGTTTAATCCCTCGTTCAGGGCTAAAGACTGAGGCACAGATGAGATGGGCAAGGACACCCAGATTACCTGGCTGCAGACATGTGCTCTCAACCTCAATACCAAAGCCTTCTCTGTAGACTGTGGGGGAGCAGAAAGTGAGTTTGGATCACCTGGTATAAGCTCTGAATGCCACTCTCTTATTGCAGAACGATGAAAACCATAGGTCCAGGGGTCAAGCAAATGTAGGTTCCATTCTGGGTGCTCTGAATCTTTGAGCCATGGAGCAAAGTTATAGTATTCCTGTGGCACAATTTGCTCATCTTTAAAATGGGATGACAATAGTACCTGCCCGTTAGATTTAAGTCAAGATAAAAGGAAATAATGCTTTAGCACTTAGCACAAAGCCTGCCGCATAGCAGAATTAAAACATGTTAACCACGGCGATGCCAAGGTGAGAGGACAAGTGATTTGCATCTCTGATATACTGGAAAAGAGGAGGGCTCCTCTCCCTTCCCCCACATCATGCAGGACCAGAGAAATGGGTGGCCTGGGGGACTTGAGCTCTTTCTAGTTCTGTTTAAAACCCTTGCCACATTCTTAGGGAGTATAGGTTTTGATACCTGGCTCTTCTCAGAAGACTATGCCCCCAGAGCAGGAGAAGCTGGTCCAGCCTGTGGTTGCCATGGAAACCATTGAATGTAAATTTTATTTTTTGTGCCTTGCCCAGCTAAACTACTGATTCAGTGAGAGAGAGAGAAATTGGGAGGAGTTTCCGTCCCAAAGTGAAACAGAAAGTGCAGACCCAAAGTGAAAATGAAAGGAAGTATGGTCACATGGAACAAAACCTAGATGTGAAGAAGATGGAACAGGTGTGGGCTGTGTTGTGTTCACCTGCCAGGGGACAGCGGAGGTACTGAAGGATCTCTCTACTCCCATTAACCTACTGGCACACGTAAACAGCACTGGAGTCATCAGACCCTAGCTTCCAAGACAGGTTCTAGACTACCAGTTGTGTAATCTAGGGCAAGTGTCTGAATATTCTGAGCCTATTTCTTTATATGTTAAAAAATGGATAAAAATATGTCTTTCTGCCAAAACCGGTTTGGCTCAGTGGATAGAGCATTGGCCTGCGGACTGAAGGGTCCCAGGTTCGATTCCGGTCAAGGGCATGTGCTTGGGTTGCGGGCACATCCCCAGTGGGAGATGTGCAGGAGGCAGCTGATCGATGTTTCTCTCTCATCGATGTTTCTAACTCTCTATCTCTCTCCCTTCCTCTCTGTAAAAAAATCAATAAAATATATTTTTAAAAAAATGTCTTCCTTAGGATAAAAAGCTGTGGTACATACAATAGAACATTACTCTGCCATAAAAAATGAATGAAATACCATTTGCGACAGCATGGATGGACCTAGAGGGTATTATGCTAAGTAAAATAAGACAGAGAAAAACAAATATCATATGATCTCACTTATATGTGGAATCTAAAGAACAAAATAAATGAACAAACAAAATAGAAACAGACTTATGGATACAGAGAGCAGAATGATGGCTGCCAAAGGGAAGGAGAATAGGGGAGCGGGGTGAAATAAGGTCGTGGGATTAAGAAGTACTAATTGGTAGATACAAAATAGACATGGGGATGTAAGGGAAAGCATAGGGAATACAGCCAGCAATATTGTAATACCTATTCATGGTGCAAGATGGGCACTTGAATTATCTGAGGGAACACTTTGTAGCCTATATGAATGTCTATCCACTGTACTGTATACCTGAAATGAATACAAAATAGTGTTGAATGCAAACTATAATAAAAAAAATAAGAAAAAAGTATGATTTTTGACAAAGGAGGCAAGAACATATAATGGAGTAAAGATAGTCTCTTCAGTAAAGAAGAGACTGTTGGGAAAATTGGACAGATATGTGCAAAAAAATAAACTAGACCACCAATATACACCACATACAAGAAAAAATTCAAAATGGATAAAAGACTTAAATGTAAGTCTCAAAACCATTAAAATCCTAGAAGGAAACATAGGCAGTAAAATCTTAGACATCTCACGTAGCAGTATTTTCACTGATATATTTCCTAGGGCAAGAGAAACAAAGGAAAAAATAAACAAATGGGACTGCATCAAACTAAAAAGCTTCTGCACAGCTAAAGAAACCATCAACAAAACGAAAAGGTATATGGAGAAATGCTCAAGATCACTAGTCATCAGAGGGATGCAAATTAACACGACAATGAGGTATGTGGAATCTAACTAACAAAATAAACTGATGAACGGAGTGGATCCAGCGACTTGGAAGCATGGAACAGAGTGCAGAATCTCAGAGGGAAGGCGGAAGAGGGTGGGTGGGTAGGAGGTAACCAACCAAAGACCTTGTATGCATATATGCATTACCCATGGACACAGACAACAGGTGGTGAAGGCCTGGGCCAGGCGGAGAGTGGGGGGGGGGGGTCAATGGGG
>NW_005871138.1:57527-60068 GCF_000147115.1 Myotis lucifugus
GAATGATAGCTTTGCTGGATAAAGTATCTGGTGTAGGTTCTTGGTATTCATCGCTTTGAATATTCCTGCCACTCCCTCTGCCTGCAAAGTTTCTGTTGAGAAATCAGCTGACAGTCGTATGGGTATTCCCTTGTAGGTAACTGAGTTTCTTTCTCTTGCTGCTTTTAAGATTCTCTCTTTGTCTTTTGCTCTTGGCATTTTAATTATGATGTGTCTTGGTGTGGTCCTCTTTGGATTCCTTTTGTTTGGGGTTCTCTGCGCTTCCTGGACCTGTAAGTCTATTTCTTTCACCAGGTGGGGGAAGTTTTCTGTCATTATTTCTTCAAATAGGTTTTCAATATCTTGCTCTCTCTCATCTTCTGGTACCCCTATAATTCTGATGTTGACTGGCTGTGCTAATCTAGCCTTTGCCTGAGGCTATCCGGCAAATGGCTCTGTGCAGGGCTTGGGTGGGGCGGGTCCCAGGGGATCAACAGGGCGGAGGAGGGAGCAGTTATGGCTGCTCTCAGTCCGTCCCCAGGGGCTCTGCCTCTCTGTCCCAGCAACAGCTGCAAACCTCGGAGGGACCTTAGCCAGACAGTCCTGCTTCTCCCGTTTGAGTCTGGGTCCCTAGAGACTCGCCCGGATCTGGAGCTCAGAGTCTGAGGCTCCCTCTGGATTGAAACAGACAACCGCGCCCTCAACCACCAGCCCGCGCCGCGCGCACTCCGCACCTTAGTATTTTACTTCAGCACTGCGCCTCCTCTGATTCTCGGTTCCTCCTAGTTGTAGAACTTCCATTCAGCCAGCCTTCCTGTGGTTCTGGATGATGTCCATTCCGTCTTTTAGTTGTATTTTTGAAGTGGTTGTTAGAGGCAGCAAACTCCGGCGTTAACCTATGCCGCCATCTTGGTTTCTCCAGATTCTCTGAAGAATTATTAAAATAAAAAAATAAATATGTGTATACACACATAGTTATCTCACAATCAATTAAGAAAGAACTAGGAAAAAAGAGTGAGAGAAAAACTACAATGAGGTATATCACCTCACACCTTCCAGAATGACTGCCATCAATAAATCAACAAACAATAAGTGCTGCCGAGGATGGGGAGAAAGGGAATTATACTGCTGGCGGGAATGCAGACTGGTGCAGCCACGCTGGAAAACAGTATGGAGTTTCCTCAAAAAATTAAAAATGGCCCTAATCGGTTTGGCTCAGTGGATAGAGCGTCGGCCTGTGGACTCAAGGGTCCCAGTTCCGGGTGAGTCTCTGGGGACCCAGACTCATATGGGGAGAAACTGGACTGTCAGGAATTGGGAGGAACTCGAGGGCAGCTTTCTCTCAGAGGTGCTTGCAGTGATTACTGCGGGACACTGAGACCCAAGACCTCGTAGGGCAGGGCTGAGGATCAGCCATAGCTGTTTGGTCCACCCTGTTGATTCTCTGAGACTCCGCCCCACCCAAGCTGTGCGCAGAGGCTTTTGCATATGAATGATCTGGCCCTTTGCAATCTAAAATTACCTAACAAACTGCAGCTGGGTCAGAGAGACCCAGATCATCCAAAAGAAGGCCCAAGGCCCCACAGCAGTTTGCATTGCTTCACAGCTGGGCCTCATCTGGGCACCTCCAAATCCCAAACAAAGAAGAGGAATCTGCAGATCTCTCCTTAGCTCCTGCCGGGTAGCCTCAGGCAGAGGCTAAATTAGCACCTCCTTAGATCCAAGAGCCAGTGTACCCAGTGGTCAGAGTGGGACCATCCAGATTACAACTCCTCAGATCCATAAGGGACACACTCAGGGGGCAGACTCAGTGAGCACCAAAGCCCCACTGAAACAAATCTTGCCCCATAAGGGTGTCTCCAGCACAGAAGTTCTCCCACCATAGACACAGCTGATTCTCACAGCCAATTGGCCTGGAGGTCAATTCCTCCCAGTGATACCAACTACAATCAAGGCTTAACTACAACAAGACTGTGCACACAGCCCACAAAGGGGTGCACCAAGAGTGTCCACCTCAGGTAATTAGGGAGGCTGAGCCTCTGGGCCCTATAGGACACCTAGCACAGAAAGCCACCCTATCAACACAGGGAAGCATAAAAAATGCGGAGACAAAGAAACAGGTCACAAATGACAGAAATGGAGGAAAGCAAACCACTGGATATAGAGTTCAAAACCATGGTTTTAAGGTTTTTCAAGAATTTTCTAGAACCCGCCGATAAATTTAGTGAGACCCTCAAGTCTAGTGAGACCCTTGAGGATATGAAAAAGGACCAACTAGAAATTAAGCATACACTGACTGAAATAAAGAATATTATACAGAGATCCAACAGCAGACTAGAGGATCACAAGAATCAAGTCAAAGATTTGAAGTACGAAGAAGTAAAAAACACTCAACCGGAAAAGCAAAAAGAAAAAAGAATCCAAAACTATGAAGATAGTGTAAGGAGCAGATCTGGGACAACTTCAAGCCACCCAACATCCGAATTATAGGGGTCCCAGAAGAAGAGAGAGAACAAGATATTGAAAACCTATTTGAAGAAATAATGACAGAAAACTTCCCCT
>NW_005871138.1:65689-68135 GCF_000147115.1 Myotis lucifugus
TGACTCCCCCAGAAATCAAGGCATAGCATGCATCAGAGCTGCCAGAGAGGAAGTGGGGAGGCGGTGCCTTCGCCATGGGATAAACCAGAGCTTTCCCAGAGTCTCATGGTGATGGCGGTGATGGCGGGTGGCTTTGTTCCTCCCCTGCTGTTTCCTGAAGGGAGCAGCTGCGGAGCCCACTGGCTGGGAAGCAGGAGGCTGCGGTGGGGCAAGAGCCCCCCCGCCCCTGACAGCAGCGGGGGGGAAACGTAGATGGATGGTTGTGTACAAACAAGGAGGAGGCAGAACCAGGGCCTGGGAGAGTGAGGAGGGCTCTGGGATTCGAAGGCAGATCTCCATAGACTCCAGATGCTCAGTCAGCAAAGGGACTTCTTAACACAAGTCACTCCTCTTCAAGCTTTTCAGGAGCCTCCTCCACTCTGAGATCAAGACCAAATTCCACCTAGCTTCCAAGGCCCCACATAAGTTGTCCACTCACCTATGCCATGATTTATTTGCCACTGTCCCCCTACACCTCTCTCTCTCTCTCTCTCTCTCTCTCTCTCTCTCCTCTCAGCCCCACTGGCCTGCTCTCCTGAGAACGGCTTCAGATGAATCTTGAGAACATGAGTAGGAGTTGGCCCTGTGAATCAGGCTGGGCTAAGGGAAGAGGCTGTGGAGTTGTGAAACAGCGTGCCATGTTCCTGGGCTTGGTGAGGCCAGTAGGTGGACATATTGGAAGTGAGAGGGAAAAGGCAGGCAGTGGTACAGTCAGACCACAGAATATTAGCCAACCTATAAAAATTTAATTAACTCTCCACCAGTAGACTTAAAGGGATTTCTATACAGTATTGTTGAGTGAGAAAAGCAATTTGAAGATAAGTGTGTATAAAACGATCCCATTTTTTATAAAACAATGACTTAAATACTCTGTGAGAGCATATGTATAGCTGGGTATGTCTGTACAGGATTTCATTAACACAAAGAAAAAAACAGAAGGATATATGTTAGGTTGTTCGGGTTTTCTTCAGGGAAACCTATTGTGAGGGAAGGAAAACCAAGAAAAAAAAGGACATGAAAAATAAAGGCTGCCTTTAAAAGATGTATGGCCACAGTTAGGCATATCCCCCACATCCACTCATCACCAAAGCTAGACATGTGGGCGTGGTCTCAGCCAGTCCCTGCTCCTCATCCCAAACATCTGCTCCTGTCTAGATGGTGACATCTCCCGAACTCTCCCCGACCCATACCCCACACACACACTACATTTACCTTTGCGCTCTCCCATCTGGCCCATTCTCCACACAGTCCATCTTCTGAGGTTCTCAATTGCCCTGAGATTGAAATCCAGCTCCAAGTATGGTTCCCAAGTTCTTTTGTCTCTGCAGACTCAGGCCTCACTGCTCCCCACCTCCACCCCGCCCCCCCCCCACACACACACATTGCCAAGTATGGCATGGTCCCCAGCCACCATGTTCCCCTCAACTAGGAGCCTTTACACCAGTCAGAGCAACCGTCATTGATTAGTATTTGCTATATTCCAGTCACAATTCTAAGCACTGGCATTTATTAAAAGCATTTAATCCTCATAACAATCCTAAGTGCATAGTATTTTTAGTTGTATTATATGTCACAGATGGAAAAAAACAAAACAAAGAAAGGTAAGTAATTTTGCCTAAGGTCACACAACTAGTTAGTGGTCCTGTTCTCTTAAACCACTGCACTGGACCCACTCTTCTTACGCCTTTGAACACAGTTACCTCTTTCTGGAACTCTCTTTAGTTTCTGTCTTCACTTGGCTAAATCCTGATCACCACTAGATTTCAATGAAGATATTGCCTCCTCCAGGAAGCCTTCTATGATCCCTAAATCCAGGCTAGACAGTCTTCCAATGCCTTCTCCCATGGCCGACCATCCTCATTCTTAATACTTCTCACATGATGTATGGGGTTGCTGAATGTCCTCACTAGTCTGTGAGCTCCTTGCAGGCAGGCACTTGTTTTACTATTTTGAAGATGCGTCCTAAGTACCTAGCACAAAGAAGGCCTGTGTTAGGAACTCACTCAATATCTTTTGGGTCATCCATAGGCAACAAAATATCAGACGTATCTCATAGCAATATCTTTACTGATATATCTCCTAGGGCAATGGAAACTAAGGAGAAAATAAACAAATGGGATTACATCAAAATAAAAAGCTTCTGTACAGCAAAAGAAACCATCAATAAAAAAAACAAGAGAGCCCACTGCATGGGAGAACATATTTGCCAATGTTACATCTGATAAGGGTTTAATCTCCAAAATGTATAGGGGACTCATACAACTTAACAAAAGAAAGATAAACAATCCAATCAAAAAATGGGCAAAGGACCTAAATAGACAGTTTTTTGAAAGTGGATATACAGAAAGCCAAGAGACATATGAAAACATGCTCAAAGTCACTAATCATCCAAGAGATGCAAATCAAA
>NW_005871138.1:69165-72154 GCF_000147115.1 Myotis lucifugus
CGAGGCCAGCAAGTCGTTGATCAGCACCAGGAACTGCTCCTCGGCCACCTGGGCTCTGGCCTAGACAGGACTCTCCAGGCATGAATTCTTAGTTGGTGTGCCTGAATGGTGAATAGTTCAGGGCCCGGGAGGCGGGGGGCATGGAGGGGGTGCAGGAAAGGATGACAGGGAGTGAGTCTGAGAGCTGGAATAAGCCAGCCTGCTGGGCAGAGCAGCAGCATCCCCACTCCAGGGTCCTACTGCCAATCACACCTCACCTCATATATATTTTTTGACCAATACAAAGTTTTAGAAAGTAGAGAGCCTGTTGGAATCTGCACCAAATCTCTGTGTTTTCTTGAATTATTGAACTAGAAAGAAATGAAAACATCAAAATACTCTTTGTACCAGGCTCGAATTGAGCGGCTGCCTCATTCAGTCTGTGTCTCAGCTGACTAGATATGAAGCCATAGAAGGGATATGATGAAAAGGAACGAGGCTCAGTGGGGAACCTCAGATTGCCACTCCACAGACCACAGGCAAGCGTAGAAGGAGGGGGAGAGCGCGGAACATGACTGACAGGTAAGGAGATGGAGGAGGATGGAGGGGACCACGGCTGGAGGAAGCTGAGACGCAAAGCAACGCTCTCCTCTTTTGTTAGTTCTGCTCACATGTTGGACCCTGCCCGGTACCAGCCCTGAGCCCCCAGAAATGGGTCGCTGCCCACTGCAGCCGACAGCCTGGGGAAAGCCTGGCAGAGGAGTAGACAGATGAGCCGGAGCCGGAGGTGCTCTGAGAGGAAGAACATGCAAGCGCTCACCAGGCAGCCATGGGAGCCCAAGGCAGAAGAGACAGAGTATGGGGGCGATGTGAATGCCGTATCGGCAGGAACTAAATCCTGTGGCTGCAGTTGCCCCACTAGGCAACAGGCTGCAACATGGTGGAACCCCCCACCACCAAAGAGGTGCTCATATCCATGGTGTGGGTTGGGAGAGGAGCTGTGGTCAAAAGGACAGGGAGAAATTGGTCCTGGGGTCCACTCTGTAGCCAGGCTTTAGGGGCCCTGGAACCTGAAGAGGGACACTTCAGGGAGGACAGGAAATGTGAGCGACCGATGAGTCGGATCTCAAGGTCATGGGGGAAGAGAAGCCTGGCTTTTAAGAAACATTGGCTGAGCACTTTCTCTATGTGCATGCTCTCAGCAGCCTTCAGAGGGGTGCTCAGCTCTTCTCCCAGAGCCCAGAGAGGCAAAGTAATTTCCCCCAATGATGGAAATGGGACCCTTACGCAGGTGTGCCAGACTGGCAACAGGAGTGGGGCGCTGTTCCAGACTCTCCTTTGTCCCTCCCCTTCTCCTCCAGCCCCTTGCCCTGGCCTTCTCCTCACTGGCTGGCTTCATGCTTGAGAGAGATGCCACCACTGAGAACCAAGCCCCGCCTACCTCCTCAGTGGAGCTGGGCTCCAGGTATATGGGGGAGGGGAAGAGATCCTGGCCTCCTGGTCCTTCTGAAAGAAGTGACAGGCTAGCCCTGTGCATGAGCCCCACCTCCAGCATATCCAACCCTCAGTTGCCCTCTTGCCCCATTTGTCAGCTCTCTCTGGGCACCACCTCTCCTGGCTCTGACTGATGATGGGCTCTGGACCCACGTCTCTGCCTCTAGCTGAGCATTTCAAGGATCCAGCCTCCGGCCCCACACACCATTATCAGGAGACAAACCCTTCCTCAGATTCACTCTGTGAAAATCCCTCATGTCTTTTAGTTCCTTTAATCCTGACAACAGCCCCATGTTACATATGAGGAAACTGAGGCAGCAGCTTGTGAGTAGCTCAACCCAGGCAGTCAACCCAGGCAGTGTGACCCGTGCTCCATGCTCTCTTGGTGGCATATAAGCATGTGATTCTGAACATGCCAGGTACCCATCAGGAAGGGCATCCAGGGCTGTGGCCAGGGGCTACCCTCTCCTGCAAGGAGCCTGTTCTTGGGTGTGTGGTAAGGAAGGCACAGGATGCCATTGGCTGAGCCCAGGAGAACAGCACAACCCGGCCCAGCTGAGGCGGCGTGGCAGGCTTACACAATGAAAGCTAATTCCGCGATTGTAATGACTGGAGAACCGCTGGCTTCTGACTCCTCGAATAATTACCGTGAGACCTCCGTAGAGTAATTCACCAGATAATTACATGGTAGCGGGTGAGGGGTGGGATTCTTCTCTGGAAGGTAAAGAGGTAGCATTTAATTTTGAGGGGAATGCTTAATCCTATAATTACTCCGTAAAGTCCCATGTTCCCGCCAACCTGCTTCCCTGCGGCCAGCCTGACCTGCAGAACCAAAGCCAGCAGGGGCCTCTTCCCCAAGATGGGAACGAGGAGAGGGCAAGGGGAGGATGCCCCCCAGGATTTCTCACAGGTGCGTTATCCTCCCAGCCTGCAAATACAGCGGAGACATAGGCAGGCAGGGAGAGAGCCTTCTTTTGTGTGCTGGAGGCGAAACTGACACAAAGGGAGAAAGCGGAGGGATCCCCAGGCAACTCAGTAGTTCAAAGTATGAACATCCAGATGGGGGTGCAAGCCCAGCCACTCAGGGCAACCCAGTCTCTCGGGGACCAGCATCCGTCAGTGTAAGGAGCTGAGCCATACGGCATCAACTGTGTATCATCACAAGCACCGCTGCCTAACCTCAAAACACAGAAGCTTTACCAAACAACCATTTCTAGCAGGCCCTCCAATTCTGTCCTTTCCTTCAATGTCGTTTCGTTGTAACGTTGATGAGATATCATTGAGCTTAAGGTAAAATCGGTTTTGTCGTTTCACTTAAATTCGCAGAACCCGTCGATGACGTTAAATGAGGACTTAACTGTATTGCTCATGCTTCTGCGGTCAGCTGGCAGCTGGTCTTGACCTGTCACTCACTCACATGCCTTGTGACGTGGCTGTCAGCTGGGGCAACAGGTGACACGCGTGACCACGTGTCTCCCATCTTCCAGCAGGCTAGCCCAGGCTTGTGCACGTGGCA
>NW_005871138.1:73361-76360 GCF_000147115.1 Myotis lucifugus
TTCAAATCTCTTCCCAGGCCCCCCCACCACCATCTTCACTCCACATAGTATCACAATTATCAGCTCGTCATGTCCTTCCAGGCATTTTTCTATCAAATAACATGTATAAATTTAATGAATTCTATTCATTTACATGTATGTATGTGTTCCTAAAGAAAGCATGTTATCACTTTATATTTTTTCATAAATGGTATATCATATATATTCATTTGCAACATTCTTTGTCACTGAAACTGTAAATATCTACCTTTATGGGCATGCATAGATCTGGTTCATTCTTTTTTAATGTTGTGTAGTATTCCATAGTGTAAATGAGCCACCGTTTATTCATCAGTTCTCCAGTTGATACTAAAAGTACTTATTACAGCACTGCTCTAAACAAAAGTTTAGAACGTGTATTAACTCACTTAATCCCTCACTTTCCCCTGAGTCCGGTGGCTTATGGGGCCTGAACCTGCCGCAGAGCATTGGAATTGGCGTCACACACAGTGCCCGGCTGCCAGTGAGTGGGGGGCATCAGCAGCCCAGGACCCATGAAGGCCCAGCCCCTCCCCAAGGGTTACCCCCCTCACTTCCAGATGGCTCTATGGCCATCATAAAGGTCACCCACCACCCATTCGTCACTCTGCCACTTGGAGGGGGATGCTGTCCCAACATACAGCCGGTGCTTAATACTTACTTCTAAAGTGTTACTGCACAGGCTGCAAGCTGAGTTCTGAAGTGTCTAAGCTCAGCCCCAACCGGGATGGAAAAGGGTGATCAGGGGCCGCTAGTGCCAGGTGTCCTGGGAGAGAAGGTTGAGCATGTCGTTCAGTCAACATCAGATTGCCATAGCAACGTCAGCAAAGACACAGAACGGGTGCTTCCTGATTGTCTGAGACACGAGCTAGGTGTCTTGGGTGGGGCTGATCCCGAGACAAGGAGCCAGTGCAAGTCACTCATTTGGGAGGTGGGCTCAGGTAGCACCATGAGGGAAATGGGCTAAGACAAGGAAAGGAAGGAGACCAGTGCTGTTCAGCCTCAAACACCAACACCTAACCCCGCTGATCTTTGTTTCCTCAGTAGAACTGGGCACAGTAATATCTCCCTGAGAAGATTTATGTGAGGCTAAAGGGAGGTGCCTGACAAAAGCAGGATGGGTCCAAATGCTGGGGAGCAGGAGTTCTAAGCCTCAAGGACTAGCCAAGCCTCATAACAAAGGACCTACCTACACCGCAGGTTTGCAAGGCCGCCGGTCACTGTCCTGCTGCCAGGCCTGTTTCCAACTCGAGACCTCTGAGTGCGCCTGCTGGGGGCTCCTTCAGCCCCACTCTGCCCTGTTGGCTCCACGCTGCTCAAGCACATGACCTTCCTGTGGGACCATGGCCCCTTGGAGCCCTCAGTGGACAGCTGGGGGGAGCAATGCTTTCATGCTGAGCTCTGCTGGCTTCTTGGGGCAGGGGTCAAGGTTGCACAATCCACACCACCCCAAATCAGGAATACCTCAAGACTGGAGTGTTCAGAGCCATGAGGTCAGCTGGGCCTCAATATAGGCTCACCCTATGTGGGGGCCTGAAATCAAAAAGTCCAGCTAACACCCTCGTTGATCACAGAAGAAATCCTGACTCAGCCCCCCTGCCAGTTGCCCTGTGATGCTGGACAGCTTCCTCAGCCCCTCAGTGCCTCCTGTAAAATGGGACTGATAGCAGTACCTACCTTCTGGTTTGTTAGGAGGGGAATTGAGCTCATTCATATACAAGATCCAGGCACACAGTAGGTGCTGAGAAACTGCTGGCTGAGAGCCTTAGGCTGAAAGGAATGTCAGGGGTCCCAGATGGCAGGGGCCTCCCAGGGGCCCTTAAAGTCAAGTGCAGCTGGATGATGTCCCGGTGGCTGCGTTCACCGGGAGCTCTAGGGACCCCCTCCCACACCCATGACACTGAAGCTTATGGTGGAGCAGGCAGAGCTCACCCAGGAGCACAGACAATGAGGGGGTGACAGGTAAGCTAAGGAAGGAAGATATGGGTTGTTCAGGGCCCCCAACTAGGCCTAAGCTCTGAGACATATATTTCACCAAAACTGGGTTATAATTGTTCTGTCTGGCATGTCTAGTCCCTGACACAAATTACCTCATTAGTCCTCACAATGTCTATTAGACAGAGCTTCGTATCAGCCCATCTTCCAGATAAAGAAACTGAGGCACAGAGAAGTAAGGTTCTCTCCCTTCCCAGCAAGCCTGCCCTGCGTCTGTGCACCTCTCGCCCACGGCTTTAGGACACCTGTCTTCCGAAGGAGGCGGTGGGGCAGTTCCTGGAGCTGGCTCCCTAGGCGGTGTTTGGGACAGAGGGACCACTCTCAGATGCTCTCCCCTCTCCTGCCTCACACAGCCCACCCTCCCCAGGCTCTGTCTCCTCCCTAGGGGCCCCTGCCAGGCTCCATTTCCTGCCTGGTCCCCTCTAGGTACCATCTCCCCCAGCCCCACTGCCCCAGGCTTCATCTCCCCGCCCCCCCCCAAAAGTGCCCTGTCTTCACTGCACCTCTACCTGACCTGTCCTCCCTCTTCACCAGCTCCATGTGTCTGATCTGATCTCTGGATTTGGTTTCCTGGGCATGGGAGGGGGATGGACAACAGGAGGACTATCGACCTCCCCTTCCTCAGGGGACCTGCCAGGCTCAGATCCCCCTTGGCCGGCTCTGCTCCAAGCCTGGGCTCTCCCCCTGCACCTGCCTGCTGCAAGCAGGCCTGGCCACTCTGTGCAGAAGATGGGGGGCGGGGAGAGCTGCTTCCCTCTGGGCCCACAGCTTCCACATCAAACCACCCTCATTAAGAAGCGCCGTGTGTGCCAGGGTGACATCTTTATTCGTGTGCCCGGAGACTTCAAAGCCTTGAGGAAATCTCCTCGGTAGATTGGACATGAAAAATGCTGGAGATGAGACAGAGCAAAGCAGCAGCGGCGCTCCAGGCGTTAATTAGGCAGAGGGTGGGGGGACAGGATGGGGCAGGAATGAGGGCTGTCCAG
>NW_005871138.1:77590-109480 GCF_000147115.1 Myotis lucifugus
CCGACTGGCCGATGGCTCCCTCCCTACCCCCCACTTTTCTCCCTTCACTCACCCCGCTCCAGCCACTGGCCCCTCTGCTCATCCCCGCACTCCCACCCCAGGGCCTTTGCCCTGCCATTCTGTGTGCAGAGGCGTCCTTTCCCCCACGGCCTGCATCCGGAGGTCTCTGCTCCCCAGTCCTTCACTGACACCCCTCCCCACCAGCACTCTCTTACCCTCTCCTGCTGTGGTTTCCTCCAGGGCACATACCACTTTCTGAAACGCGGTCAAGCTCCTATTTCATGTGTTAGCTATCTCTCCCGCTGGTAACTGACCGGGTTGTCTTGGTGTGGATGGTAGAGAATAAGGAGTACAGGCCATGGGGAGTCATGGACAGCCCTGGAGAGGACCATACCTTGCCAGCATTTGCCTGAACTGGCTTCCCTAGGTCACGCCCACCTCCTTCAGTGCTTGCTGACAGCCTCCAGCACCCAGGCTTTGAAGAAGGGGGGGGGATTGGGGGGGAAGCAGGCTGAAGGTGACATCCCCAGATGAGGTAGGGCTTAGCTTCAGCACTTCTCACTTTGGCTTAAGAACTCAAGTTGCCAGTGAGAACTTTCTAAGAAATGATTAGTGATTCTGACCCTAAGGCCTTGGCCTGGCTGGGGTCCCTGAGCCCCCAACATTTAAAAGGGCCTCAGATGTCCCCCAGCATCTGTTCTTGGAATTATATGAGACTGTAATTGCTATGCAAAGCTGCCACCTTCCCTGGATAAGGAATAATAAGAGATGAGATGTGAAAGTCTTAAGACCAATTTTCTTAATATAGAAAGAGTTCCTACAAATCACCAAGAAACATAATGAAACGCATGGTAGGAACGGACAGTCCACTGGAAAGAAATCATATGAGAAGACGGTCATTATCACCTATGGTAACACATACTCAGGTGCAATAAGCTGCCATTTTTACCTGTTAGATGAATGAATACCAGGAAGTTTGATGTACACTGTTCGGTAAGGACGCATGCGAATAGATACAACACACTCTGCAGGAAGCTTGGCAATACAGCACCTGTCCACCTCACACATGCACGTGCCCTGGCCGCAGCACCCTAGGGACCTCACCTGTAGGGTCAAGCACTAATAAGTACACACAGGGTGGCAGAGAGGACAGAGAGGCAATCTCAGTGCCCACCCAAGGGATTGGCCACATAACAGAGTGCATCTGGGCTGTGGGGGCCTCCGCAGCCGTTAAGAAGCAAAGGAAGCAGATCTAGATATGCTGACATGGAAATACATGGTATGCAGACTGTTAAGATAAAAAGATAAGAAGCAGAAGACTCTGGATGACTTGCTACTACATGTGGGAGAAAACTCTGTGTGTGTGTGTGTGTGTGTGTGTGTGTGTGTGTGTGTGTGTGTGTGTAAATACTTCTAGAAAGGCTCGTAAAACTGGCAAGTCATTGCCCTGAAGAAAAGGGACTGGATGACAGTGACAGGAGAGACACTTAGTTTTCACTGTATTTTGACCTCAATTATATGACATTTTCAAGAAAGAAGGTTTAACAGTGTAAAATAGTAACACATGTTTGCCTGAGCCTCAGGGAAGGAGAGGGAAGTGGCAGGCACCTCCGAGGAAGGCCCCAGGCCTGAGCCGCAAGAGGATGGGCAGCAATGCCACTGGGGGTGCCCGGGAGAGGGAGGAGGAGGGCTTCTCACCACCTGGAGCCGAGAGAGGTTACGGGGGGGCATGTTGGGGCCCCGCAGACTCAGATGCTGGGCCAAGTTCACCATGATCAGTGTGGGCAGGAGCAGGGGGAGCCAGGCTGCACAGCCTGCTAATTGGACTCTAGGAGTTGTTTCCTTAGGGAGCTGAGGATCAGCCTGGAGGGTTGGTAGGAGTTGGGCACCCCTGGGCCAGCACAACTTACCCTAGAAGAAAAGAGGTAACAAAAATAAAGAGAAATGGCCTGGGGGGCGGAGGGGGGACTTGAGACGCAAAGGGCAGGCTGTGGGATGTAGCTGGGAGCCACCGAACCTCTCCTTTATTTACAAACACACAATAGAACTGGATGGGTTCTGGGACAGAAGGGCACGCTGAGGCCTCCACATCAAGTGGACAGAAAATAAGAAGAAGGTGGAAGAGCAGGGGAGGCGCCGGGCTGGGGTGAGACTCCTGCATGCGTGTGCACATGTATGTGTGTGTGTGTGTGAGTGTGTGTGTGTGTGATTTCAACTCCAACCACAGGCAGCAAGGATGGCAATCTTCACATCAGGCAAGCCAACATGGTAAATGTTCAGAGGCTCATTGTGTGAGGACATCAACTATGACATCACTATTCAGTCATGTGACTAGTGTGCAGCAATGTGCTGACTGCTTTCCACATGCTGGCTCATTCCCTCCTCTCAACAGCTCCATGGAGGGGACAGTACTCCAATCCCCACTGTAGATTTGGGGAAACTGAGGCACAGGGAAGTTACATTAGCAGCCAGGGTGGAAACTGGGTTGGAACCCCGGCAGTACTGAACCCCGACAGTACGGCTCTGGAGTCCATGCTTTTGGATAATCACAAAAATATTCAATTAGGAATGTCTTTCCTTTTTTCTCACACTTTCATATGCCAAATAGCAACAAAACACATTTTTAAATGTTAGAAATAAAGATGTTAGATGTCTCACCAAAACAGAGAAATCTATGGTAAGACATCTAAATTCACTAAAACCCGTTTATGAAATATTAAGTAAACAAAGAATAAACAGAGGATATGAACTATATAACTGAGAAGACAGTATTACTATATAAACAGCTACCCCTATGCCCAACAAACCGAAAGATACCCGTGGGTGAGGGGCCATGCAGCATCTTTGGAAGCTGATCCTACAGTTAGTCACGTGCAAATCAAAACAATGTTCAAACGGATCCTTTAGAGACACAGTCCTGACCATGATATAATAGAGATAAAAAGAAATGCTTTCTAAAAGAAATAGAAAGAAAATTAGCCCTGGCCAGTGTGGCCCAGTTGGTTGAGCATCATCCCATGCACCAAAAGGTCATTGGTTCGATTCCTGGCCAGGGCACATGCCCATGTTTCAGGCTTGATCTCCAGTTGGGGTGTGTTGGGAGGGGACAGCTGACCAATGTTTCTCTCTCTCTCTCTCTTTCTCTCTCTCTCTCTCTCCTAAAAAAAAAAATTCAATAAGAACATATTTTTTAAAAAGAAAGAAAATCAGAGATTTGAAACTAATCTCCTAAATAACATCTAGGTCAAGGAGGAAATCAAGCCCACAGCAGATGCCTAGAAAACAATGAAAACAAAGCCCCCCATATCAGAACCTCTGGAACAGTCCTAGCCAGCCTCTGGGGCTCCCCTATAAATTTAAATGCTTTATTGTCAAAAACCTGCTCATATACACAAAGAGAACATGAACAGAGGAGGCTTTCAACCTCAGATTTTTGAACGAACAAACCCAAATGAGAACAGGACAAAGGAAATAATAAAGATAAAAGCAAATAAATAAATTAGATAATATAAAAGCACTGAAAATGATAAATACCAAACCTGGTTCTTTGAAAAGAGACTAATAAAATAGAAAAACCTCCTACAAAAAAACCTCTGTAAATGTGAAGGTCTTTCCACTTCAAATCCAGTGCTCTTTCATTATTTACAGGCAAGCAGACGATTATAACGAGGGGGATCTCCACTAAGGCCACGGGGAGGGAAAGCTGAGCAGACGGTGCTGCAGACACCCTTCTAGAGCAGCACCTGTGTAATCGGGGACTCCTGTCGGGATCATCCTTGTTCTTAGGGGGCCCTGCGAAGGCAACTGTGGTGAGCTGTCCTTCCGGAGGTCCTGAGTGGGTGGGATGGGTGGGTCCCCGTGGTCTGCTGAGCCCATTTCACAGATATGAATCGTAAGCTCAGACCAGCTAAGTGACATTGAAAGGCCCACAGTGTTGGCCACCTCTGTGCCCCCTAGAATCCTCCATTTCTCTGTTGTTGTCTGATTAATTTCCTTTCTGAATCGTTTTCATATTTCTAAGCAAGGAGGCAGGGGTTTCAAAGGATTGGAGTAGACAATGAGCAGCTCTTATCACCAACAAACGACATCAAGGTTCCTGTCTCCACATCCCCTGGCATGACTGAGGCTTCTCCTCCAGCCGCTGTCCTGCAGTGACTCTTCCCACTGCCCTCCTCACAAAATAAACAGAACCACGTGTTTCATCGTTGGTATGTCGATTAGGCCAGTTAACAGCTCACCATTACCACAATGATCACTGGAAGTAACTAGATCACAGAAAGTAACCAAGTGGAGAGTTAATGGCCAAATTTCTTTTTAAATGCTCTCACAAATCATTTCAAACTGATCATCTCAATTTAACCGAGTACATAGGGAGAGATAGGATACTGGTATTACATCACAACTTGTAGGTGACAAGAACCTAACTCAAACTGGTTTAAGCAAAGCAAAGCCAAACAAGAGTGCCTCTTGGCTCCTGGTGTGCTAGACCAGACACTGGGCACAGGAGGCTCTCCCGAACCTCGCCAGCTCCGTAGTCTGCTTTCCTCAGAAAGCTGGGCACCCAGGGCTTTCCAAAAAGGCCTGGAGAAGTGGCGAGGCCTAGGGGACCACAGGTGTCACCCCGGCCCGTGTCACACAGATTGACTCTGTTCCCCAAAAGAAAAAAGGGGACAGTGCCGTGGGTGAAGCAACAAACATCCTAGGAGAGCTGTTTGAGAAGCCTCAAGCTCCCCAGGCCACACACACTTGTTCTCAAAGATGCGGGCTGGAGGGCTTGCTGCTTTCAAAGAGTTCAGCAAAGACAGATGCATAAAAAGAGGAGGAAAGATGGAGAAACTGTGGCAAACTTGTAACAGTGATTGAATTCAGCTTTCTTTCCACATTTCTTTTTATTTTTCTATTTTAAATGTTTTCATAGGAAAAAGGCAGAAGAGTTGCCAGCTAAAACTGTTTTCAAACGATAAGGGAATAATGCAGATTCTGCTGATAAACATGGGTTTATTTGCATAAACCTGAGGACTCTGTTCCCCAAGCATGGTGAGCCTCCTGCACACCCCCACTTGAGGATCTTGGCAGACAGAAGCATCCCTCCAGGAGAGACTGGAGCAAAGGAAGCTGGATGGCGGGCCCTGGGTTCTCCAGGAGCTGTGAGCTCTTTGCACACAGGCTGGTCTCCAGACCAGGGACAAGGCATGACAGCTGCCTGTCTCTGCACCCCAGCTCCAGACCATGACACCTCCTGCCCCCAAGAGTCTGCCAAACAAAAGAGGGCATTCTCTCTGGGGATTACATCCAACAGGAAGCTGGGAGGAAGAGGCCTCTTCACAATGAGACAGGCCCTTTCTCCTAAGGACAAAACATGGGTGTGGAGGGGGCTTCTGTCCAGGAAAAGACAGATGGGGAGGCGGGAGCATTGTGAATGACACGTAAAGTAATGGGTTTTGAGCTGATCTGTAAACACTCAGATTTCACCAATGTTTCTTTTGATAAAGAAAGACAATACATCAAAAGGAAGCAGCCAGCAGACGCTGGAGTCAAATAATGCAGCACAACTCCCAGCGTCACCAGCCTTGGTTGAGGACCTTAGACAATTATTAAACTTCCTTTTGCTCCGTATGCTCATCTATGAAATGGGTATAACAGTCCCTCCCAACAGGGTTGTTGTGATGATTAAACAACTATCCGAGGGTCCCTAAGTTAGGGAATGAATTGTAGACCACAGCTCAGTTAACTGCCTCACTGTTTGAAATAGTGGCTGATGGCTTCCCAGTCCAGCGCTCAACCCCTATCCCTCTGGTACAATTCCAAATTCCTTTTGATGCTTTTTTCCCCCCAACCTCACTGCTGGGACACCTGAGTGTGTTTAGTGAACTCTTTACGGTTCCTGGAAACAGACATATCCTGAAGCGAGAGCTCAATGCAGTGTCCCATGGAGCCCCCTGTGTCCCAGGCTCCTGATCCCAGGCTGCCATATAAGCTCAACCCCACAAAGAACCAGACCTGGTCTAACACCATCTTAAATGCATCTGCATCTCCAGAAGCCCAGGTGGTGCAGACAAGTTCAAGCTGAGAATCCTGTGGTGGGAAGGTCCACACATGCACACGTACACGCACGTACACACACACTCACACCCAGAGGAAATAAAAACAAGAGCTCTAAGAAACACAATAGTACTCTCTCCATCTGCGGAGCCCATTGGTGGCCACCCTCACCAGAGTCACACCACCCTGTGACGTCTACCCACTTGGCTGCGGAGCAGGTTCTGTGGCTCCAGCTCCCCATCATCATCAGAAATCATGGCTGCTTCTGCCCCGTGCCCTTCCTACACTTCAGAAATGCCCTCTTCTTCTTTAGCCTCGGGGCTCCTATGACCATAAATCTCACAGTGGTTTCCTTCGGGCTGCTCTGCACGTGTCCCCAGAGGAACAGCCAGGGCAGGGTGTGTGCCCCCCGACTGCAGGGCCGGAGGCTCGGTGGGTGGCCCAAGAGATGCAGCTGCGTTTACAGTGGCGTTAGTCCACGGCTGGTTCTTTGTGGGGTTGATCGGATACGGGATCAGAAACCTGGATACAGGGAGCTTTGGTGGCACTGCACTGAGCTCTCTGGTTCAAGGTCTGCTGGAATCTTTAGGTCTCTGTTACAGGGGCTGGCAAATGATGGCCCACAGGCCAAATGCCACCTGCCACCTATTTTCGTATAGCCCTCAAGCTAAGAATGGCTTTTACATTTTTAAGTGGTTGAAAACATTTTTAAAGAATAATATTTTCCTACACAAGAAAGTTTTATAAAATCTGAATTTCGGTGTCTGTAAATAAAGTTTTATTGAAACACAGCCACAGTTATTTGCTTGCATACCATCTGTGGCTGCTGTCACACTAACACAGCAGAGCTGAATCACTGTGACAGCAACCGTATGACCCAGAAAGCCAGAATTATTTACTGCCTGTCTCTTTGCAGAAGAATTTGCTAACTCCACATCCTCGTCTCAGTCCTTCATTCCTCCCCATATAGCCTGGAGGCAGAGTATATTTTTCCACCCACTTGATGCTGAGTTTGGCCAAAGGTGTGTGAGCTGACACGAAGGTGAGCAGCTTTCAGCACATGTGCTGGCTAGTATTGTTCTTGTGCATGAGAAGAACATGTGCAGGAAGCCACTGTGAGGAATATGAATGACACTAAGCAGACACGGCCCAGCCTGCTGGTTAGTCTGGGTCAGCAGAAGCCCTGCTGCCCAAAGGCCTGGGTGGGAAAATAGTGCTTAGCACAGAAGGCCACTGAGTTTTGGGGGTGTGGGTTAGACAACACGTTTGTGGCCATGGCTGACTGGGACAATGTTTAAAAGAATGAATAATAAAAATAACTATGTATGACATTTGTTAGTGTTCGGACTTCCACATCCACTCAATCATGAAATCCCCACTTGATGGGTAATGATACTAAGAGAGAGCTAATGGTGGCAGCCCCACGCCTGGGTCTATGCACTTGCAGTTTCCTCTGTCCAGACTGCTTTTCCCTGGATACGCACAGGGCACTCCCTCACCCCCTGGAGGTCTTTGCTCCAATGTCACTTCTCAGGAAGGCCCTCCCTCTCCATCCTATATAATAAAGAGGTAATATGCAAATTGACCCTCACACCCTCACAAGATGCCCACCCCCCACGTTATCACAAGATGGCCACCACAAGATGGCCACCCCCACGTCATCACAAGATGGCCACCACAAGATGGCCACCCCCACATTGTCACAAGATGGCCAGCAGGGGAGCAATTAGATGTCAATCAGGCCAGCAGGGGAGTGGTTAGGGGGCAATCAGGCAGGCAGGCAGGTGAGCGGTTAGGAGCCAGCAGTCCCGGATTGTGAGAAGGATGTCTGAGGGGTCCCAGATTGGAGAGTGTGCAGGCTGGGCTGAGGGACACCCCCTCCAGTGCACAAATTTCATGTACCGAGCCTCTAGTTCTATTATAAATTAAAATTCCCATCTCATTGACATTCCCTATATCCATTCCCTGTTTTTTTCCCCTCCCAGAATTTATCACCTTCTAACAGGCAATATCATTTTCTTATTTATTTCATTTCTTTCCTCTCTTCCCCCTCTAGAATGTCAGGGCAGAGGTGAGGGCAGGAAAGTTTGTTTTGTTCACTGCTATCCCATGACCCTGATCCTGGTTTTCCTCTCCTTAAGAGCCTCAGTCCTTTCCCAGCACTCAGGTCTGTCTTGCCTTCACCCTGTAACCCCCCAGGTCTCCTTTCCCCTTGCTCACTCTGCCCCTGCCATCTCACCTCCTCCCCGCTCCTCCAACAAGCCCGGCACACTCTGCCCCAGGGTCTTTGCCTTGGCTGTTGCCTCTGTCCAAAACACTTTTCTCCCAGACTGGCACCCTCTAGGTGAGGCCTTCTCTGAGTGCCTTCTTTTGAATTGTCAATTAGTAGGTGCCCAATAAAAATTCATTGAATAAGTAGGAAGGAGGGAGGCAGGGAGGCAGGGAGGGAGGCAGGGAGGGAGGAATGAAGAGCTGTTAGCCTGCTAAGAAGATAAACATTCAGGAGATGGAATTAGAAAAGGGCCCTAAGGTGTCCCTAACCTTGGAGTCTAACACTTCACATTCCTATGTGGCCTTATCTCTCCATGCACAAACATCCCAAGGCCTCCTCTGAACTGCTCAGCTGCCAGGGGGTGGGGGTGGGGGAGCCACAAGAGCAGAACAGAGAAGGCTCCACGGACTTTGCATTGGGGGAGTACAGCGCGGCAGAATCACAGATCTGCTCAGCTGGAGGTGTGAATGTGCTGGCGCTGAGCACACTGCTGGAGGAAGGAGCAGGCCCGGCCCTGCCCCAGTCCCAGATGTAAGTGAGAGGACTAGAAATCCGAAGGCAGGGAAAGGCCTTCCAGGGAGGCAGTTACAGAGGAGGAGGAGGCAGTGAGCAAGGCCTTCCCCATGGCCTGTGTCTTGTGGTCCCTGAGTTCCCCCAACCACACCCACAAGAAGAACGAACTGGTGGGAGGAACAAATTCACCCTCTAAGCCTCCATGTCCTCATCTGTAAAATGGGCATATGCAGACCGAGGACTCATGAGATCACAAGCAGGCTAGCACTCAGCAAACTCTTGCTTTCTTGTGCACTTACTCCTCGCACCCTCCCAGCAGCTCTACGCTGGAGGCAGTATTCATGCCCTCCACAAAGGAGGAAACAAGCACAGAGACAGTTAATAATGTGCCAAGGCCTCACAGTTAGATTCCAGCAGAACTGGTCCCCATTTTCACCCTCACATCTTCCCCACCTCTACTTCAAACAGCCTCTCCCATGCAAGTCAAACACCTAGAACAGACGCACCAACTGAAGGCAGTAAAATATTTTGCCAGGAGGCTGGTAAAGGCAGCTGCCTTAATGGAGGGGAGTTCGGGCGGGGCGTCTGCATTCACTAAGGACTGGCCCTGGGCAGCACCTGGCCTAGCACAGCCTGTTCCTAGCGCAGCCCTGGATTTCTGACACAAAGCCGGGCATGCCCCCCTGAGTCACTGAGAATCATTGGGTGAGTTATGCAGTCCCTCTGAGTCCTGTTAAGCAGAAATTGGCTAACTGCTCAAGAAGAAATGTGGCTCAGACTCTTGCCCTAGGGCTTGGCCAGCGAACGTGCATGGGCAGAGATGACGTTCAGCCTGCCCAGATCTGGACCATAACTCCTCCTGTGAGACCCCGCCTCTCTACCCCTCTTTCCGCCCCGGCCACATGTTTTCTTCCCAGGTCTGCCTTTTATCCAAGATGAACTAGGAGTCACGTGTTGAAGGTGGCAGAGTCCCCATAGGCCTGGGTTCCTTAATGACTCCATGGAACAGCCACACTTTACCCCATCACAACCACCCATTGAACTTTATGTGAGTGATATCCAGGCTTCTGTTATGCTAAGCCACTGAGATCTGTCTTTATCTGCCAAAGCACCTAGGACTACCCTAATACACCTACATTTCTCATCTTTCAAATGGGGATAATAATTGGTATCGTCAAAAGTTAAGTTGGTTAAGTTAAATATAAAGTGTCAGCATGCAGGGAACATTCAGTAAATGTTTAATTAAATGTTGATGAATGTTTGAGTGAGTCCATTGGTTTGGTTGGTGTGTTCCTCAGGCAGGTTTGGGCTATCTGTGGCAGGGTGACCCGTTGTTTAAACCATGCAGACATTGGCTGCTTACTTAGCAAGTCACCTGGAAGTAGGCTGTTCTGGAGTTCCTCCCTTGGCCCAGCAACATCAGGCCCTCCCACCCTCCCACTCAGCCATTCTCGGCATGCTGGCTCGGCTCTTCATTCTCGCACTTGCCACTTCATGGTCATGGCAGCTCCAGGCATCACATGCCCACACTGGAAACAACCCACATGTCTATCAACAGGAGAACAAAAATGTAAGCAGTGATATTTCTCCAATGAAATACCATCCAACAATTCAATGCACTGCACTACACACAACAGCATTGATGAATCTCACAGACGATGCTAAACAAAAGATGCCAAATAAAAAGAAGACAAGACTCCATTACATTAAAAAAAGAAGAAGGAAAAAAAACAGGCAAAACCAAACAATCATGTTTTAAGGATGCATACTTGGTACAGACGCTCCTTGACTTGTGACAGGGTTACATCCCAACAAACCCATCGTAACTAGAAAACATCACAAATGCATTGAATACACCTGACCTACTAAACATCATAACTAAGCCTCGCTTACCTTAAATGTACTCAGAACACCTTCATTAGCCTACAGTTGGGCAAAATCATCTTGGGGCTGCTGCCCAGCATCATGAGAGAGTATCGTACTGCATATCTCTAACCCAGGAAAAGATTAAAACCCAAAGTTCCTTCTTTTTCACTCAATGCATATTGCTTTAGCGTCAGTTGTAAAATCAAAAAATCATTTAGTCAAACCATCATAAGTTGGGGATCATCAGTAGAGTGATAAAACTGTCTAGAAAAGAGGGGAAGTGATCACCATAAAAGTCAGAATAACGGTCATTTTGGGGGAGCGGGGAGGGGTAAGGGTTAGGAGACACATTAAGGGATTTCTGAGGGCACGTACAGTGTTCGATTTTCTGCCCAGGTTGGTGACTCCCTGAGTAGTATTTGCCTTGTGGTAACTCACTGAGATTTTCATTTCTGTTTGGTGCAATTTTCTGTTGTATGTTCACAGTTCGCAATAAAAAATTATTTTAACTACCTCTAGTTTCTCTGGTCCCTTTATAGTCACACAGACTCTTAACTCTTACTCTTTGGAAGCAGCTTACACTTTCTAAAAAAGTCCTTCAAAAACATTAAAACACCATGCTCGCAGGCGGCTGTATTCCCCTTTTCAGTTAAGGAAACGAAAGCTGGGGCGGGGCACGGAGGGAGGCGGTGAGCAGTGGCAGAGCAGGAGCCAGAGCGTGCAGCCACCTCTGATCTTCCACTTTTTCACAATGGATTGTTGGGAGAAGGGGGGGGAGTGCAAATCACGTTTTTGTAAATTGATTTTATTCAAAATGCCCTGGGGAGCCTGCCACTGAGGAAACCCAGACTGAATTCATTTATTAATTGATTCAGCAAATATTTATCAAGGGCCTATTTTAGTCACAGAATTGTGAACCCTTTGCAACCTAAAATGTTCTTTCATCAAGTGACGAACTGCTCCCTTAAGTTACTGGCTGCACAAGTCTACATTTTCAGATGTTGGTACTTTTTAACTTTCTTCCCTCACTCTAAAAGTAGTGCATGTTCTAAAAAAAAAATGTTCAGCATTTAGAAAACATGGGAAAACAAAAAAGAAGAAAATAAAATTATCTGTGCCCACCACTGAGGGATAACCGTTGTTACCATTTTAATATATATCCTTCTAACAGTTTTTCTATGCATGTATCTATATTTTAACCACAATGGAACCAACTGGATTTCCATTTATTTTTTAAGCAAAACAGATTCGTGATAAGTTTCTTTTTTACTTTATTTTTATTTTATTTTATTTTAAACATCCAATTGGAATCCATCCAGAAAAACAGAGAGAACTATCCCAAATACAGAAGCCATCCTGCCTTTCCATTTTGGGGGGAGACCACCATTAGACGTCAGGTACAAATGGAGAACGCATCACGTGCGGATGCTGGGCGTCCCTTCTCCTGGGATGCTGCCATGGAGGTTGGCTCACTGCGCAGGGTCCAGATGCTCCTCATTGTAGCCACCGCCTGTGCACAGCACCAGATCTGTGCAGGGACTCAGCTCTCTGCTCCCAGAGGAACCTGCAGAACTATAATTAGGAGGCAATGCCAGTAAGAGAACATAGCAGCATCCTCCTAATCACCTTCGAGATTTCACCAAAATTTTCCTCTGGGCCTTTAGGTAAGCATGGTTCTCTGTTGACACAAGTCTGACCACTAGATTTCAGCACATTCCTTCTATAATCCTGTGGACATGTCCTATTTTATGAAAATAACACTACCAACTCAGGTTGTTGCAGGACCTCAATACTTTTCAAAGAGCAGACAATTCAGTAAGTTACACCTATTGCGTCTGGCCGGCAAATGGCTGTCAGAAGTAGTGCTGTCCTTGTCCTCTCAGAAGGCAAGGCACTGGTGAGGACTGGTGGGGAGTGAGTAGACAGACAGAGCAAATAAAGGGCATGAGGGAGAGAGAAGAGAGCCAATGGTAGATGATCCCCAACCAGTGGGGTCTACGGATATCAACAAACCAGAACCAAACCAGCACCACCCGGCAGTGAACTTGTGCCACCAGGACAAGGAGAAGCCAAGGAGCCCGCCAAGTTTCAAGAATTTGATCTAATATCTAGATCCCAGAAAGGCCACCATCAGTAGAAGTTCTTGACCTCAGAGTGAATATTCAGGAGAATATGAAGCATGTTAAGACCCAAGAACAGTGGCATGACCATCTTGATAAAGTAAATCATGATGTAATTGAATCCCCAGTGGGTTACATATCAATACTTTCTTTGCCATAACATATTTTATCTTATTATTTAGCACCAAGAATAACCTAAGAAAAGGCATTTTTATAGAACAAAACTCTTGTAGCAAAGACAAAGTCACTGATTTGCTCAGATGACGAATTACAAGTGAGGATTAAAATCGTCTTAGCCAGTGAACTGCTTACACCTTCACCAACTGGTTTACAGTTTATAAAACGCTTTTAAAGAAAACTTCTCAAAAAAATCTACTGGAAAAAATCAGAAGGACTCACCAAGGCCTTGCTTTCAGACTAGGAACTGGACCCACTTTTAGAATTCTTCTCTTCTTCTTGGACACCCAGCATCTGAGCCTTTTCTCTGTTAAGAAATTTCACCAGAGCAGTAACGGGCATCTCCTGAGACACTGAGCTTGGACATAGATTCATATATTTTGAAACTTGGAGGGACACTCTTTTGAAAGGGTGGATCTTTTGGTACTAAGAGAGTTGTATTGTGTCAGCAGCAATACACATGACATTTAAATATGTGAAAGTGTGGAAAATAAAGTGCATGCTGATATGGGTAGTCAAAGATGGTGCCGTGAAGAAAGCCTGTTTGTTTTGCTGCTTAGCAAGTGAATCACCCTCTGCTGTGGACTGAGTGTTTTCATTTCCCCCACCTCTCACCAAATAAATACGTTGGAGCCCTACCCCCCAATGTGATGTTATTAGGAGGTGGGGTGTTTGGGAGGTGATTAGGTCCTGAAGGTAGAGTTCTCATAAAGAGGATTAGTGGCCTTAAAAGAAGAGACACAATAGAGATGATCTCTCTCCCTCTAACATGTGAGAACGTAGCAAGAAGGCAGCAGTCTACAAACCAGGAAGAGAGCCCTCCCCAGGAACCAAATTGGCCAGCACCCTGATTTCAGACTTGCCAAATCCAGGACTATGAGAAAATAAATGTCTGTTGATTAAGCCCCCCAGTCTATGGTATCTTTGTTATAGCAAACTGGGCTAAGACACCTTCCTATGCATGACAAATCACCACCTTATGAGTTTTGGCAGGAGGCAGAGCCCACTGACTACTTAGAAGCAGCATAGAACCCAGGGTTCTGCTTCCCAGTCTCATTCAGAGCTGGCCAGGACACGTGACCCAGGCTCTGCCAGACCAAGATGCACATATGGGGGCTAGGGGCGTGATTCCAAGTCCTGCAGCGGGATTCTGGGAGTGGTGTCCAGAGATTTAGCCCTGAAAACGATTCTGTAGATATTTTTATAATTCTGTGAGATACCCATTATTCTTTTAACAAGCTTTATTTCTCAGTAAATGAGCTAAAGTTGGTTCCTGAGCTTTCCAACTATGAAGCCAGATTGCTAGACTATGAAAATAGTAACATGTTATGTAGTGATGAAATCTACACTGTGTTTCAAGATGAAACAGTATCATTTAATCTCTATGAAAATCTAGACATTTTTCTTGAAATCTGTATTTTCTAAAGACCTAGGTATGAATTTGTCATATAACCTATACTAAATCTGATACATAGACTGGCTGACATTGATTGAAAGCAAAACTGTTTGAAAATTTAAAAATACAAACAAAATTTTCAAGAACAGCCCCATTTAGTTGGCGTTCTCTCCTTCTCGCTGAAATCTCTCAGAAATAGCAAGAAAATCAAATTTTACCTTGATCAGAACTTGGACTTAGCTGAAATGCCAAATCAGAAAAGTAAAGTATTAAAAGCTCGATAAAAGGAGAAAACAGAGAAAATGCCCTTGGTTGCAGGGGCAAGAAAGAGTTGACAAGGTGCACATATCCAAGTGAGAAACAAAATCCTTAACTGTGTAAGAGCAAAATCATTTTTGGTAAAGAAAAAAAATGTACTATCTTCTCTACTCAGTTTGGGTCTGAAAAATAGTGGGCTGAGCTCCTCCACAATCAGTCCCAGACACAGGGAAAACATACTTGCAACACACCACCCGGCCGTGTGACCACATGGGAAAGAGAGACTCTGCTCTGTGACCAGACCCACAGGGCTCTGCACTGACGGGTCGGAACCAGTCGACACTAAAAGATGCCCACACACCAATTACATCCAGCCCGGGTGCAAACCTGGCCCTCCTCCACTGAACCTGAAAGAAACAGCTCGTCATGGAAAACTGCCTCATGCAGAGATGAGTCATCAAAAATAATTGGGCACCAGATGTTTAGGAAGATATTGCAATAAAGGAAAAATGAGAAATCTCACAGGATAAACATATGGCAGATGAATACCATTTTACTAGAAATATTGCTCCTGAGCAGCAGCAGAATAAGACAATGAGTTTTTAGCTAATGAATTAAATTTTACATTACAATCAGAAATGACCAAGACTTACTGAAGTCACTGCCTGTATAAAACAAGAGTACAAAGTAGATATAAGAGCTCAACACAGATGTAGACGGACAAAGAAGACAAACCATTAGCTGGCAGGAGCTAGAAAAGATCAGAAGCAGCACAAAAGACTTCAGAGGGAGTTCACCCATCATTTATCTGGACCCTCTTCCACACAGATTCTCCAACGCCCACTAATACTGTGGTTCCAAACTTGCCACAGACCTCGCATGTAATAGCTCACTCCCTGTAAGTCGTCTTGTGTATATATATGCACTGTGGCTACCAAATGGACCTAATTTGACTGGATTTATCTTTTATTTGAGTTCTTTTTGTGCTGAGGAAAGGGAATGTTCTGCGGGGTTTCTCACCCTCATTATTTCTACATGACTTCTCACTATTTTTTCTTTTCCAGTGACTGTTTACATTGTTATGCTGCATCTTGGTAATTGCTAGGTATGCAAGTCGGAAGACAGAACGTTTTCCCTCAATCTCATGGTCCTCCTAAACTCGCTCATGAGTTGGAGCTTCCTTCTGGATGAGTGCCACAGATGTCTCCTGGTTTGCCTTGTTTTATCCAACTGACCCAACTTTCCACATGAGAATCAAAGCACATTCTTATCACCCTCTCTAGCTTCACTCTGTAGCAGGACAGTGAGAAACTAGGAAAATCCCTGGGCAGGTGAAAGGGAGAAACTGAGACAAGAAAATTAAACAAGGGCAAACAGTTTGGGCAGCGTGCAACCAGCCTGTGAATCGCAACACCTTATCTTCCCCAACCAAGGACACTGAGAGCAAATGGTTTATACCCTCCTCCCTAACCAGGGAATACACAGCTTACATCACCCTGGCCTGGGAAATAGAGAACAAAGACCCAACTAATGCCATCTGTGCCAGCTAAACCCAAGGACAGATGAAGTTGGGGAACAAGTAACAAAAACCCCATGAAAGCCAGACAGACCCAAGATAATAGTAAAATAGACCAAACAATAATCCAAAACTCCCCTATCCACTCATTTTAATGCATCAGCACATTAAAAATGCATCTGGAAGCTGATGAATATTCTACTGAAACCCTCCCCTAAGAGTCTCCCCTACAGGAAAAAAATCCCTCAGGACAGAGACTCAATCCGGGCTCAACCTAGAGCATGCCCATGCCCCTTCCTGTGCATGAACTTTTTATTTCTAAGGTCCCCACAGGACTTGCATCCAGGGGAGGGAGCAGTGGGCAGCAGCACCTCCACCTGGGCTCACCCCCTGATCCTGTCTCCAAGGCCCCCCTTTTCTCTGACTTGCCAGTGAGCTAAGCAGCCCCGCCTCGGCTCGCCTCCATCACTATGACCTTCATTTCCCAGGAGCTAAGCAGCCCTGCCCTGGCTCACTTCTTCCCTGTAACATTTCTAGAGACAAAGCAGAGCCCCGCCTAGGCTTCCCCCTGCTGTTTCTCCTACTCCGGTTTCTTCCTTTGTCTCACTATCGCTACCTTTAATGAACACACTCTCAAACACATCTGGACTCCTGTTACAAAATCCTTACTACATGGAGTCAAGAGCCCACACAGCACAGACAGGCCTGAGGCAGACCTGCTCGGGGCCCACCCCTGTCTGGTAACAACTCTGCGGGGTGGTTCTTCATCAAAAATGCACTGCTTAGGGTCCCCAAGAAATACGTGCACACCCATGTCCATGGCAGAGGTATTCACAATAGCGCAAAGACATCAATTCAGGTGTCCATTGACGAGTGAATGGACAAATAAAATGTGGTCTATACGGACAACGGGATGTTATTCAGCCTTTAAAAGAAAGAAAATTCTGACTCATGCTACAACACAGATGAACTATTGAGGACATTATGCTAAGTGAAATAAGCCAGACACAAATATGTCTGATTCCACTTATAAGAGGGCCCTAGAGTACATTCAGAGACAGAAGGTAAAATGATGGTTGTCGGGGCCTGGGGAAGGGGAAATGGGGAGTTCGTGTTTAATGTTTACGGAGTTTCAGTTTGGGAAGATGACGAGAGTTCTGCAGATGTGAATGTACTTAATGCCACTGAACTGTACCCTTAAAAATGGTTAAGAGGAGACCTGGCCGGGTGGCTCAGTTGGTTGGAACATTGTCCCATACATCAAAAGATTGTGGATTTGATTCCCGGTCAGGGCACATATCTTGGTTTCATGTTTGATCCCCGGATGGGTTGAGTGCAGGAGGCAACCAATCAGTGTTTCTCTCTCACATCAATGTCTCTCTCTCTCTCTCTCTCTCTCTCTCTCTCTCTCTCTCTCTCTCCCTTCCTCTCTCTCTCAAATTCATAAACACTCAGGTGAGTATTTTTTTAAATGTTTACGATGATAAATTTTTTATTATGTGCATTTTATCACAAATCAAAAAAATCGTTTAAACTTTTTAAATGCCCTACATGAAAGCCGATTTTTCTCATGAAAGCAAGGCTCCCAAGTCTGGACAGTTACCTTGAAAAAACATTTTTTTGACCCTTCGTGATTTTATCCACTTGTGCCAACTGGGTCTGGGTTGGAAACACATGGCCTGGGATGGGGTGGCCAGATAGCCGTGAATCCCTCAGCCGGATGACAAGGTGCAAGAGGACCGTCCCGGAGCCAAACGGTTTAGTGGTGGCGTAGGCAGGTAGCCTGGCTCCGGAGCCCCCACGTCTCCTGGCTTCGCTGCCCCTCTCCTGATGTACATTAAACCTGCTCTCATGTGCACAGAATCTTCTGGAAGTTCTCTCCAGGGACTGGGGGCAGAGTTTTCGTGAGTCTTGACATCTCCTCCTCAAGTTCAGAGAGTGCTGAACACTTGGGCTCACATTAGGAAAAAGGCCCTGACTGCACTTCCCTGCTATCCCTCCATAAGCTTACACTTCCGTTTTATAATCTGTTACTTTTCTACTTAACACATGACTGTGTACAGCATTTTCTACCATTAAACGTTCTTCTGCAACATTTCTTAATGGTTGTGGAACATTCCATTGTATGAATGCAAAATACATGTTTGAATCACTTTTTCCCCCCCAGACTGTGGTTCTTTCTAACTTTTTGCTATTATAATTGCCCCTGCAGGGAGACAATTGTAGCGAAATCTTTACTCACTTAATTATTACCTTGGAATAAATTACTAGGACTGGAATTGTTGGTTCTGAGAAGTGTGCGCGTTTTAAAGGCTTTTGATACATTTTGCCAAATTGCCCTCCCAGAAATGCTCTACAAATGTGCACTCAGACCAGCAGGCTTGCAAGTCCCCATGTCCCTGCACACCCCCCAACACGGGGGCTTATCTTTTTGTTTTCCACATCTCTTGCCAATTATGCTGGTTTGAAAAAAAAAAAAGGCATCTTGTTTTCATTTGCATTTCTATGATCTCTGGTAATGTGGAGCACTTGTCATATATTTATTAGCCACTTGTGGTTTCCTCTTTTGTCCGCGTCCTTTGTCCGTTTTCCCATCGAGGCGCCCATCTTCTCCTTAATGATTTATAAAAGCCCTGAGTGTACCTGCTTTCCTGAAGCGAGGCCCAGCTGCGCTGGCTCCCTCTCTGGTTGCTATGCAGATGTGCCAGTGGCGGGGGCCAGTCTCCATGGCCACAGATGCCCAGGTCTCTGCGAGGAGAGAGTGGGGAGCGTTACCATGGTGATACCCAAGCTGGGCCTGGCTCCCCTCCCACTCACTGAGCGGCTTTCCTGGCCACAGTGCTAAGGGCCTGGGCACATGCTTTGCAGGCTGCAGAAGGACACGGAGGGTTGCCCACGTCCTGAGACAGCCCAGGAGAAATTTGCCGTCTGCACAGTCCTGCTTGGGTTGGGCCTGGCAAGGCCACCCACATTCAAGGAATCGAAAGCTTAGGCTATTTTATCCCTAAATACGGAGATGCGTGATAAGATTAAAAGAAGCTGTTCACGGCAAACTTAAAAATCGTGTCCCATGGCCAGGGGATCTGGAATGCATTAAATGATCATTTTATTTTAAATATTGGAATTGTCTTGTTATTAGCATAATCGGGGTGCATTATTTGTGTGAATTGTGTTTAAAGCACTAATTTGTTAAAGCCGTCATTTAAAATAGAGACTAACTTTTTAAGCCATTGGGGCATTTCATCACTTTTTATTAAGTGAAACTCTTAAAAACAAAACAAAACTGGAAGTGCCAAGGCCTCTCTCGACCTTGCCGAGGACCTGTGCTCCCATTTTATGAGCTGGATTTTTGTCTTCCCAAAATTCATATGTTGAAGTCTTAACCTAGGAACATTTTGCTATGGACTTTTCCTAGGACATGGGATGGCTGCACCTAATACCCAAGACTGTATTTGAAGACAGGGCCTTAAAGGTGAAATGAGGTCATGAGGTTGGGTCCTCCTCCAATATGACTGGTGTCCTTATAAAAAGAGGAAATGTAGACACAGACACACATGAGGAAAGACCGTGTGAACACACAGGGTGAAGGCAGCATCTCTAAGCCAAGGAGAAAAACCTCAGAAGAAACTAACTCTACCAACACCTTGATCTTGGACTTCCAGCCTCCAGACTATGAGGAAATAAGTTGCTGCTTAGGCCACCCAGCCTGTGTTAGTTTGTTACGGCAGCCCTAGCAAACCAATACACCCGTATCATCTCACTTCATTTCATTTGCACCACAGGAGCTGGTGTAATTTTGTTTGTTTGTTTATTGATGTCAGGGAGGGGCGGGGGGGGGGGGGAGGGAGAGAGAGAGAAACATCAATGTGAGAAACATTAATCAGTTGCCTCCTGCACCCACCCCAACTGGGGATCGAACCTGCAACCTAGGTATGTACCCTGCCCAGGAATTGAGCCCACCACCTTTTGGTGTAAAGGACAATGCTCCAACCAACTGAGCTACAGCGGCCAGAGCAGGCAGCTGGCGTTTTATCAAACTCACTGTCAGACATTGGAGTGGCAGGAAGTCAGGGGAAGGGGGTGTGGAGACAGGGACTGGAGTCAGGATTTGAACCTTGGTCAGCTCCTCTGTAGCAGTATATTCTCCCCAATGCACACTCTAAAAACGACTCCGGGGCGTTTCCTAGGAGGTGGGAAGGCTGCACCGCCCCCTTGTTTGTAATTGGAGATACTGAGTGAGAGGTTGGCATCCTCCCTAAGGTCAACACTGCTCCACCTCTTTTGGCAACTGAAGGAAGGACTCTCCCTTCCTCACACGCCCCAGCTCTGGGAAATCCTTTGCAGGCTGAAGTTCTTTCTGCCCTGGATTAGGGTTATTTATATATTTTTAAAGATGTTTCTATGGATTTTAGAGGGAGAGGAAGGAAAAGAGATAGATAGAAGAATTGATGAGGTAAACATCGATCACTGTCCCTTACACACCCCCTACTGGGGATCGGGCCGCAACCCGGGCATGTGCCCTGACCAGGAGTCAAACCGGTGACCTCTTGGTTCATGGACTGATGCTCAACCACTGAGCAACACTGGCTGGACAGGGTTATTTATATATTTAAATTTATTCATTCCATTACCCAACTCATATTTATTGAGCACCTACTATGTGGTAGGGAGACAGGGATGAGTGAGAGGGACAAATTCCTGTCCTCATGGCCCTCATGTTCTAGGGGAAACTGACTATACCCAAGTAATAAAAAGGAACAAACTATTGATACATCCAACAAGTTGGGTGGATTTCAAGGGCATTATCCTGGGTGGAAAAAAAAAAAGCCATACTCAAAAGGTTACATACTGTTTGATTCCATTTACATAAAATTCTTGAAATGACAAAACTATAGAGATAGAGAGCAGGTTATTGATTGCCAAGGGTTAGAAATGGTGGAGGGAGAGGTGGTTATGACTGTTAAGGGCCAGCACAAGGAGGATTTTTATCATGAGGGACAGTTTTGCATATTGACCACAGTGATGGTTACACAAATCTGACACCTAGCAATGTCAATCTCTGGTTTTAATATTACAATGTAGTCACATAAGATGTTGCCATTGGTGAAACTGGGTGAAGGGTGCACAGGAACTCTTTATATTATTGCTCAACTTTCTATAAATCCTCATTTATTTCAAAATAAAAAGTTAAGGAACAAAGGTTAGAATGCAAAATTAAGCTCTTTACTTTGATGGCATTCATATGTATTCCTAAGGATAATAATTAGCAGAGCCCAAAGATGATTTAGCTTTCTTAAAAAGTTAACAGTGAATGTGTTTTTGTTATTTATTCTTTTGTCAATCTGTCTAATAAGTCACTATTAAGTTGAGGGAAATTGTTCCACTTGATAGAACTGTGTATGAAAGCATTGTGTATTTGTTTGTTCAGTCCATACATATGTATTGAGTGCAAAAAAAAAAAAAAAGCAGTGAGCATCTTTAGCAATTTTCAGCAGTTTCCCAACCTGGGATGCAAGACTCAGAGGAGCAAGATACGGAGGCTTCTGTGCGCAGGTTCCCCTCTCCAGAGCCAGAGGTTTGGCAGGAAGTCTTCAAGTCCAGACTGATTCCATGAAGCAGCTTGAGGCCTCTGGCTGCCACTTCCTCCGCTGGGGCTTTGGCTAGGCTGTGGCCCTCGCCAGCAGATGCTACAGCAATGGCTGTGGGTGGGAGGCCCCTGGACTCCTTTCTTAAGGGCCGGGACACTCTGCATTCTCCTGCCACAACCTTTCTACTAAAACATCCCCTGGCCCCTTCTATGTGCCCGGGGCAGGGACACAGCAGCAAACAGATGGACAGTCTCTGGAACCGTGAATACAATGCTGAGCCGCTCTCACTGACGGGGTCCTCAAGTGTGAAGTGGAGGTAACAGTAGCTGCCACATCACATGGTTGTTCTGAGGGTCACTGATTTTTTGTGGGTTTTTTCATATATTTTTATTGATTTCAGAGAGAAAGGGAGAGGGAGAGAGATAGAAACATCAATGATGAGAGAGAATCATTGATCAGCTGCCTCCTGGGGATCAAGCCTGCAACCCGGGCATGTGACCTTGACCCAAATCAAACCCAGCACCCTTCAGTCTGCAGGCCAACGCTCTATCCACTGAGCAAAACCAGCTAGAGTGTGAGGGTAACCAAGTTTAAATATACCAAGGGCTTAGAAGCCAGTAAGTACTAAATAAAACCGCCTTCATTACTATTACTATTATTATTATGTATTAATAATTTATTTTAATTTCATTAATAATGTGTTAAATAAGATCATCTTAGAGAGGGAGAAGCGCTACAGGTAAAACACAGTAGGGGCGGGGTGCAGGAAGTTGCCTTAGAGGAGCTGGGACCTCTGACTGATGCCCTGATGGTGGAGAAAACGTTTGCCAGGCAAAGGGAAGAGCCGTAGAAAGGCCCTGAGGAAGAATCAGTCCATGTGGCTGGAACATGGGGACAGAGTACAGAGAGGAAGAGGCCGGAGTCCCCAGAAGAGGCCAGGCCTGCGGAGTCCCCAGAAGAGGCCAGGCCTGTGGAGCGCTGAAGACCCGCGGGAAGCACTGGGAGCCGCTCCCTCGCCTGCCCCCAGGATTGCCAGTCCCCTGCCCCGAAGCTGCAGGTGAATGGCGCGGGCGCTGGAGGAGCAGAGCTGGGTGCCCTCTCACCTTCTCTGGGAGCCGCTCACCCCGCTCTGGATGCGTTTGCCTTCACCTGAATGTGCTCAGGGTCAGGCCCCAGTCTACAGAACGGAACCCCACCAGATGGTGCCCCCGGTACTCACTCCATCTTGTCTTCACACCCCCCCAGCTGAGGCCACGAGAGGCTCCCTGGTGGGTGGGGGGCAGTGTGGGAGCAGCAAGTGTGTCTGCCAGCACCTGCCCTTGCCAGCCCCACAGGAAGGCGGGGGTGGAGGGGATGGAGGGAGAGCTCTGTCCAGGGACAGGGATGAGCTGGGAGAGGCAGCCCGACAGTGGGCCTGAGGCCCGGACAAGGCTCTGCTCTGAGCAGGTCTGGAGACCCTCCCCCTCCAAGCACAGCTCTTCCCTCACAGAGACACCTTTGTCTTCCAGGCCACTGGGATGACTAGAGTCCCTCGTTGCTAGGTGATGGGGAGCCAGTAGGGAGCAGGACTGGGTCTGGGGGAGCCTGCATATCCAGGCACTCGTGGAGCCCACAAACCTACTACACAGCCCCGCAGGCATTTGGGGACACACCCACACATGAGGGCAGACACACTCCAATCATCACAGACATACCCCAGCAGGATCACATCTACTAGTACACCTAGCAACCCTTCCCACACAATCATATGCTTGCACACAAATACACGCACCCCTGCATGGATCCAGACACGTACTAAGCTCACAAAACAGGCAGATCTGATTCACACAAATACACACACAGGTGCACGCCAGACACCACCCACTCTGGGTCACACGGGAGCACTCCAGAAAGAGGGGGGACCCCGACCATGCAGAAATGGCCAGAGCCAGCGACACAAAAGAGAACCCCCGGGGGAGAGAAAACTGGGATACCCAAGAAAATTGCTTCCCACCTTACCCACACCATCACCCCCTCCCGCACACCTCCCACCCACCCAGCCCACCCTGGATCTCAGATGTTACCTTCAATGCAGGGCCACCTTCAGCCGGACCCAGGGCCTTTCCCCATTGCTGTATCCCTCACAGCGGAGGAGACCCTCCCTACACCCCATCCGTTCATTTACACCTTTAAGCAATATTCACTGGATGTCTGGGGAGTCTGCCGTGAGGAAAACAGCTTGCCCCGCTCTTAGGACATTAAGAGTTTTATGGAAAATGAACACATCAAGCTTATAACAAGAGGCCTTGACCTAGTTTGGGGATGCCCTGAGGAGATGACATCTGGGGAGGTTCTGTCAGGTGGAGAGGTCCCATGCATGCCGAAGGTCCCGAGTACAATGTGGATGTAGGGGTGCGAGGGGCGGAGCGGACACCAGGGCACTGGTGTGCAGCTAGTGCATGAGGGAAGGGCAGGGCTGAGGTTGAGGTGGGGCCAGCAAGCCCGCTGGTGCCTGGTCAGGATCACCTTTATCCTGAACGCAGTGGAGCCATGGAATAACCTGGGCAGGAAAGTGGGGTGAGCTCTGGTTGGAGATGTAGATGCAACACCATGAGGATGGAGTAAGGGGGCAGATGTGAGCTCCCTGGCGGATGGAGGATCACGTGCCTGGGTGTGAGTGGGTAGAGAAGGAAGGAGCAAGACTCCTGGGGCTCACGTTTCTAGCTCAGGCAACAGGGTAGATGGGGGCCCCTCCCCGACATGGAAACTGGAGGGGCCAGGCCCACTCTGGACTCCCTCCTGCCCTGACCTGTGTCACGCTTCTCCCCACCAGGACCACCACCTTCTGTGTTCCTGGCAAATCCAATTCTCCCTCCATTCCTTTAGCACAGCCCGGTGCTGGGCAGCGGAAGTACAGGCTCCCCCGCCCAGGCCTCACTGTGGCCAGCCTGTCCTAAGGGAGGGTGGTGGCTGTGGACCAGAGTTGGGAGGAGCGTGGTGCAGCCTGGGAGTCAGGCAGGGCTTCTTGGGGAATGGGAGACTGGCTAGAGGCTGGAGAACATGTTAGCCTCATAAAGGGTGGGGCGCTCCAACCCAAGGGTCCCCAAAATGGAGTACCAACCCTCCAAGCAGGCCAAGCCATGGTGAATATGGTACAGGAATATGCTAGAACTTCTATGCACACCCACAGTATATGAGAAGAAAATTTAGAGCTTCTATTTTGTATCGAGAGAGAGAGAGAGAGAGAGAGAGAGAGAGAGGTTGGCTCATTAGTACATCCTATAAAGGCAACATGCCACCTCGCATGGGCCTCACGGTCTGGGTGTCAGAACAGCCACATGCCCTCGAAGGGAGGGGAGGGGAGGCCTGCGTGCGGAAGGCACGCTCACAGTCATCCTCTTTCTGCACAGGGACAGGGTAGCTGGGTTTGTGGATATCGCATCTGGTTTTAATTAGACTCACCCCAGCAGAATGGCCACGTGGCTTAAGAAGTGTCATGGGAAGGAAATGTGGACCGAAGATAACGCAAGCATGAGCTTAGAAAAAAACATGGTAACACGGGCACTTACACTCCCAGGAGCGGCTCACTGATCACATTACTGGGTAAATAAAGTGTCTGTCTGACCAGCTCAGACAAGAAGGAGGACATAAAAATGCCGAACTCATGGAGAAGTCTGTTCGAAAAGCTGCGACCATTCACACCAGCCTGACCTAGGAGACATCCTGGGGGAAGAGAAGATGAAAAGGCAGGTGGCAAGACAGAGTGTGCTTTGGAGCCCATGTGAGAGAAACAGAATAGTGAGAACAATAGGTGCTAACGAATGCATGAAACCTGGGGACGGTGTCCGCAACCAGGCTTCCCTCTGCGGGGCGGGCTGGTGCCATCAGCCCAGGCGGCTCTGCTGATTTGGATTACTGCACTGAGCATGTATGACAATTCTAATGAGAAACACGATAAAGAATTTTTAGCAGCTGGAGTTTTTTCACGTTTCATGTTGAAATCATTTTAGATTTTCCGAAGGTCCTGTTAATGGATCACATCACCAAAGTGCGTTTATCAAGACTGAGAGATAGATGTTGGTCACCAGTTTACCCACGAAAGTCCATCCAGTCCAGGCTCCACCTTGCATTTAGTCAGCGTGCCCCCTTGGTCCCCGCCCCCAGTCTCGGGTAGCTCTTCTGTCTTTCCTTGTCTCTCAGGACCTTGACCCTTTGGAAGAGCACTCCCAGTTACTTTGTACGGTGTCCCCCTATTTGGGTGAGTCACTTTCTCGTGGTTACATTGCGTTGTGGGTTTGGAGGGAGACCACAGAGGTAGGCACCCTCTCGTCACATCACAACTGGGGTGCCTATTACTTACATGGTTGGGCTGTAATTGAGATGGTGGCTGCCAGGACCCCCCCCCCCTCCACCTTGTCAAGTTTTAGCAGTTTTTCCAGCAGTGTCAGGTCCCACCGGCTCAGGGGATATGGAGGGAGAACAGAGGCAAGGCAGGCAGGCAACAGGTGACCCTGACTGTGGGCTCATACCTTCTCTCAGAGGCAAGGGGGTCGGAAGAGCACTAGGCAGAGAGGCATCAGAGTTGGTAAAGTCACGATGGCATCTGTGTGCAGAGAGGGCTGAGAGGCAAGGGAGGAAGCAGGGGCAGCCTGGATACCAGAGCCATGATGCCCAGGTGATGGGAGAGGCGTAGGAGAGAAGAGAAGGCAAATTCAAGAGCAAGGGTAGAGGGAAGACGGAGAGGTCTCTGAGTGGTGTGTCTCTCACTGGAAGGAGCAGAAGTCTTAGAAGTGAACCTCCTGGAGGATACCGCCTGCCCTCCGGTCCAATCCCACCTCCCTCAAAGGTGGAGGCGCTGCATAGGGCGGTGATAGAGCCCCTCACACCAGTGCCTGCAGGCACACAGGAGCTCCCAAGGGCAGGCAGCCTTCGGACTCATGATGCAACATCAGTTCTTCCTGGGGTCTCTGGCCCACCGTCTGCCCTACAGATTCCAGACTTGCCAGCTCCCACAATCGAGTGAGCCAATGTCCTAAAATAAATCTGTCTCTCTCCATATATATAGCTCTCTCTCTCTCTTCACACATGCACACATACACATACAAATGCACACACATACATACATGCATGCACACTAACATACACAGACACAAATGAACATACACACAAACACATGCACAAACAGGTACACATGCACACATACGTGAATGCACATATACACATCCCCACACATACACACACACATAAAAACAGGTGCAAGCACATACATGTAATAACAGACACACATATATGCCCACACTCATATGCCAGCACATGCACACACATACCCCATTGTTCTCTGTAGAGCCCTGACTGCTGCAGTCTCGCTGGGGAGCTGCTCTTGGAGCAGAGACCTGAGTGAAGGGAGGAGGGGGAGCCATGCAGGGACCTGGGGACAAGGATTCTGGGCAAGGACAGCAGGGCCACTGGGAGCTCGTGTTCCGAGGAAGCTGGAGTTGTGGGGAAAGTGGGACTGGGCTGCAGGTCGCAGCGGTGTGGGGTGCCAGAGACTGGCACTGTATTCTGCGTGGAGCAGGGTGTGGAGGGAAGCGATGCTTCCTCTGGCCGCTGAGGGGAGGATGAACTGCAGGAGGCCTGGGCAGTAGAGAGGCCCGTGAGGAGGCCTGTCACCCAGGGGAGAGGGAGGGCTGCTTGGACTAGGCGAGGGCATGGTAATTCTGGGTCCGTTGGGAGGCATAGTCAAAAAGCCCACCTGCTGGCCTGGCTGTGCGCTGTGAGGGCTGACAGGACGCAGCGAGAACAGGTGTGGTCAGGGCCTTGTTAGAGCTCCAGGTGTTTCGGGACTACTTAAGCCCGCCTCCCGCAGTGGGCTCTGGGAGGGAATGGGACGTCTTCCAATCATGTGTATCACTGTGCCCACAGGGCTGCATACATATTGTAAAATTAACGGAGGGGCTGCCTCTGCCCGTGCCTGTGGCCTCTAGTGTGACACCATGGGCTCCAGGATAAGGTGTGGCCGCACCCCCCAGCCACAGCAGCCAGGAGCCCTGCCTGCAAGGAACTCCATGCTGAGCCCGAGAGCTTGGCTCTGCCTGAGGAGCTCCCACAAGCTGAGGAGATAAGGCACAAGATCATTAGGGAGCACAGTGTATAATTCAGTGCTACGTTTTGTGTTTTGGAGTGCAAGGTGGAAGGTTGGGCCAGGCTGGTGTGGCTGGGGAGGCAGCCTGTGCTGAAGGGGCAGCCACACCGGGGACAAGGTTCTGGGTGGGGACAAGGCATTGGCAGGGGGTAGGGCAGGAGCAGGGGAGCAGGGGTGGTGCAGGGACAATGAGGAGAGCAGCCCCTAAACCTTCAGGACACAGTAGAGGACGGGATGAGCACTGTGTGACCTCAGTGGGCTTCCGTGGCTCGGTGGCTTCATCTGTGAAATGAGCTCCCTGCGCAGGGAGGGGTACCCAACAGGACAGTCCATATACAGACCCCAGCAATCCCAGCGCTGGGTCTGGAACACTGGAGATGCCAAAACAGAGAAAGGGTCAGGCAATCACAGACAGAGGAACACACAGGCAGCCAGAGAGGGGAGCTGTCAGGTGTCAGACAGATCGTGAGACACGGACAGACAGACAAGCAAGAGTCACTCAAACACAAACAACTGGATTTGTGTGTGTCTCCCAGCTCCTGGCCCTTCAGGAGCCCTGTCCAGAGCAGGTCCTATCCACATCTGTCCTACTCGAAGAGGCAGAAAGTCTGGGCTGCCAGGTGGCCCAGGGCCTAGCAGAGTCCCGAGGGAGCCTGAGTGGCTGGCTGCAGGCCGGGGGGAGCCAGGGTTGAGGAGCTAAGTCTTGCAAAGGGGCTCAAGCAAAAGGAAGTCAGAGGAGTGGGCCTGAGCCTGAAGGAAGACGAGGAGGCAGGACAGTGGGAGTCCCCACACCCCAGCCCCCGCCCAGGCAGGTGCTGGAGCAGGAGCGGCATGTCCCCAGCACCGTGAGGCAGCCCAGCGGCAGCAAGAGGTTCCCTCTTGGCAGCACTGTGTTTGCAGCCCGGCTTAGCCTCTACCGCCTGTTGAACAAATATTGTGACAGGCCTGCTCCATGCCCCCAGGGACAGCAGCGGCACTCAGCTGTCACTAAAGGTGGCCCGTAATGGAGGCACTGTGCATCACAGCAGGGTTTCTCATTCCAATGCAAAGACCAAGTGCTCTGCCTAAACAAACCTGGGTCTGGGCCACGGTTCAATGAGACACACACACAGGACACACTGGGGAAGCGGCTTGGGCAGGGCCAAGGCCGCTCCAAACTTGGGCTTTGCACACACAGGCAGGAAGGAGGCAGCACCCCCAGTCCTCCTGCCCCCACTGGGCATCTATTTACCCATCCAACAAATATCTAGTAAGCGCCTATTGTGTATGGGCAATGTCCTGGGGCCTGGGATACAACAGGACACAAAGCCACCAAAAGCCTTCCTGGAACTTACCTCCTAGCGGGGGAGGCTGACAATAGACAAAAATATCATATCTGGGGCAATAAAGAGCTAAAAGGGAAAACCACAGTGTAAAGGGGATTGAGCGTGACACAGGGTGGTCAGGGACGGCGTCTTTGAGACTTTTGGGCAGAGACCCAAAGGAAGTGAAGGAGCCGAGGAGGGATCCGGCAGAATAGCACCCAAGCATCGGGAACAGCACACGCAAAGGCCCTGGAGCAAGGCTGTGCCTGGCTTGTGTTGGGACTGGTAAGGAGATGGTGTGACGAGAGTAGAGTGAGGGTTGAGGAGAGACGCAGGCCAAGAAGCCTGAGAGGCACGGGCATAGATTGTGTGGACTTTTCCTCTGCGGAAGGTGGGGGCCTGGAGGGAGAGACAGGATCTGACGTCAGTCTTGGCAGGGTCCCTCTGGCTGCTTGGCAGGGGCATGGTAGGGGGATAGGCTGTTGCAACAAACCAGGAGAGAAAGAGTGGGGCAGCTCAGATCAGGGTGGTAACAGTGGGGGCGGACAGTGGGAGTTGGGAGAGAGGTCAATTCTGAGTGTATTTTGGAGGTAGACATGGCTGGATTTCTTTTCATTTTTAATTGCTTTTTAAATATGTTTTTATTAATTTCAGAGATAGGGAGTGGGAGAGAGAGAAACATCAATGATGAGAGAGAATCATCAATCAGCTGCCTCCTGCACACCCCCTACTGGGATTGAGCCCGAAACCCAGGCAAGTGCCCTGACAGGGAATGGAACCGTGAGCTCCTGGTTCATAGGTTGACACTCAACCACTGAGCCACACTGGCCAGGCATGGGTGGATCTCTCTACAGACCAGATTTAGGGACGGGTGGGGGAGGAGAAGAGGCAAGGAGGGCACTGGGAAACCCCACTGGGTCACAGGCTTCCCAAACAGTGCTGAATTTTCTCATTCATTCACTCATTCATACATTCATTTTTCTTTTCAGAGGAGAGGGGGTAGGGAAAGAAATAAGCATGTTTATTGCAGCATTAATTATAAGAGTAAAACTGGACATAAGCTACAGCCTTAGCAATGAGTTAATAAGTACATTGTGGCTCAGCCGTACAATACAAGAGTAAGCCTTTCTGAAGTTCAGGTCTTTGGAGAGTTTCCAATCCATTGGTCTCTCTCCAACCATGAGCAGAACCCTGGGAGGCCTGAGACAAAACAGCCAACCCAGAGTGACAGCAGCAGAGCTGGAGGGACCCCTGAGCAGCCAGGCAGTGACAGCGAACCCAGCCCTGAAGGACAAGGGGACTCAGCTGGGACAGAGAGGTGCTCCCTGGCAAAGAGGAGGAGGGGAATGACAGCAGACAGCCTTCTGGGAAGTGGGGTCTGGGCAAGAGGCTGTGGCCCTGAGGGACCGTGACCTGCTGGCTGAGGGTGTGGACTTGTCCTGAGACTTACTGGCAGATACTGAAGGACTAGACGTCGCCCCTGTGGCCATGAGGAAGGAGGCTGTGATGAGGAAGAGGGGCAATGGCCTGAGCTAGGGCAGGAAGAGGTCTGTCACCCATCCCCCCAAGAGGACAGAGGTCCTGGTGCCCTGCCACCAAGACCCCCACCAGGCCCCCCCTGCCCTTGCCTGCCGAGCCAGTCCCTGCCCCTCTGTTCACTCAGCCCCAGTCCCAGCCTCTCAGTGTGATGATGGGGAAGTCCCCTGTTCTCAGAGCCTCCAAGGAAGGGCTGAAAGGACCCGCCAGTCCTAAGCTCCTGCTTCTCCTTGTAGAGCCCAGCAACACTGGGCCAGAGGGACCTACAGCCCTTGAGAGAGGAGAGCTGTATCCACCTTGCGGGTGCCCTGAGCGCCCAATATCCGCATTTTTAACCAAAGCCTCCAGATGGACCTTGGCTGCTGGGGAGGGCTGGACAGCTGCTGCCCTAACCTGGCCAGCTGCTGCTCTGACACTCAGGGGATTTCCGTTAACTGGATCCTCAGGGAAGGAAAACAGCCTCCCTCTCAGCCAATCCATCCATCCATCCAACCACCCATCCACCCACCCATCCATCCATCCATCCATTGAGAACCTCCAGTGTGGACAAGGGCCCTGCGCTGGGCTCTGGGGATGCCGGGGTGAACAAGATAACCCACTGCCAGAGGGAGCCCACACACCTCTAGGGTGGCCCACAGTAAGTGCACAGGGAGGGACCGATGCAGCATGCCGCAGGCAGAGTTCAGGAGAAAGGAGTATAGTGGTGATTTGGAGGGTTGCTTCTCTGAGGAGGTGACATTTAAGCTGAGACCTGGATGGCCAGTTGGAGCCAGTGGGGGCGGGGGGGAGGCAGGGGAACAGCAGGTGCAGAGGCTGAGAGACCCGCTTGAACCTGGGGGCTGCTTACGGACCAGCAAGAAGGCCATGTGGCTGAGCCTAGCGGGCGTGAGAGAACGGGCTTACTGGAGAAGGCACTGCAGCCGGAGGAAAGTGCCAGTGTGCGGCCTGGGGCCCTCAGTCTGAGGCTTTGTTGGAAGGAAGGCAGTGGATGTGCGCGCTGTCAGTAGTGGGGATGTCAGGCGGGCAGCAGGGCGTTCATGCGAGCCGGGAGCCGGGCGCTGGGTTCTATTTTAAGGTGACAGGAGCCCCCAGAGGTTTTGGAGTGGAGCTCAGTGGCGGGCTTTACATGTTAACAATGAATCCAGCGCAGTCTGACTCCTGCCGTGAGAGAGCAAGAGAAG
>NW_005871138.1:109721-139230 GCF_000147115.1 Myotis lucifugus
AGCTGGGTGGGAGGAGCACCGGCCAAGATCTGAGTGGGGGCACGAGGTAGGGCCTGGGGGTGGGACACTAGCGGGGTTGTGCCCCAGGCACCGAGCTGGGGTCGAGGGAGGGGTGGGCGCATAAGGAGGGTGGTGCGGCCCAGTTCTGATCAAGCGCTCCGCCACTCCGGCAGCAGGGCGCGCCTGCCCTATTCGCCGAGCCGGGGGACAGTGGCAGCCCGGCGTCCCCGCCCACCCAGCGCCCAAGGCGACTGAGAGCTCCTTCTCGGTGCGACACCGCCCCCTTCCGCCCGCGCCCAGCATCGCGCCACGCGCTGCACCGGGCTGCGCGGGGGAGGAGAGGAGGGGAGGTGGGGAGCCCCTGCAACCTCCTGAGGCCAGAGGGCCCCGGGGACAAGGGACTGCGAGGACACAGAGCGGGGGAGGGAGACCACGCTCAGCCCAGGCCCTGGTCCTACGTGTTCTGTGACCTCGGGTAGCCCATCCCTGCTCTGGATCTTGCTTCACAGCGGGACACGGCCCAGGTCACCCAGTGCGAGTGGCAGGCCTGGAGCCTGGGCAGGAGGGCAGGACTGTTCAAATTTGCCTTTTTCATTCTTTTTTTTTTTTTTTTTTTTTTTTTTTTTTAGCTCTGGAATGGAACACACATAACTTTGAACCACAGTCTGGTATAGAAAGATGATGGTTTCCGAGAAGCAAGACACTCCCAAAGCCAAGTGTTTAGCCCTATTTTAACATGTCCAAGGAACTGTATTAATATTTAAAATGCACTTAAAGCAAAAGAAAAATGTCAAGAGATAAATGGCAAACCGGGGGAAATATCTGCAACTCATATCACAAAAGTCTCACACAAAGTCAGCAAGCTTTTTCTGAAAAGGGCCACAAGGTAAATATTTAGTTTTTAGGCTACAAGGTCTCTTGCAACTACTCAACTTGGCTGTTGTAGTGTGCAAGCAACCAAAGACAACGAGTGTGGCTGTGTGCCGAAAGAATTTTATTTAAAATAAATAAATCAGCAGACCTGAGTTAGCCCACAGGCCACAGTTTGGTCTAATTTAACCAATATATAAAAAGCTCCTTGAAATCAATAAAAGACAACCCAATAAAAATGAGCAGAGAATATGAACAGATGGTTTTATTAATTTTTTACAAAAGGAAACTCAAAGGCCCTAAAGATAGGACAAATGCCTGGCTTCACATCTGGTAAAAGGAATGGAAATTAACGACACTGAGATAGCATCTCTCCCCTGTCAGAATGGCACCTTTGTCAGGACACACTGTGTTGGCAACACCGTGCAGACAGGTCCGTTGCTGGTGGGAGTGCAAAGGGAAGCTGTCTGCATTGTCCTCCGTGGCACCCACAACCCCATTGCTGAGCCTGGGGCCTGCAGGTGGACCCAGGTACCATGAAACGATTCGTTTCAATGGTCTATCAGAGGAGCCGTTAATGCTGTGTTTGGAACAGTGAAAATGTTGGAAACAACCCACGAGGGAGCCAGTCACAAAAACTCTGCTTTGGGCACAGACTGGAATACCACGCAGTTGTTCACAGCAGTGGGAGGCTCTGAGGCTGATACGGGGAAGTCCGCATTCTGGTAGACACTGAGGCAGGTTAAGCGACGCACAGCACAGAACTGTGTGTTCAGTCCAAGGCCTTTGTGTAGGAACCGGGCCTGGGAATAAGTTGCCCGTTTGTGTGTGTGTTTGGATTTGTGTAAAGAAACACTGAAAGGGGAAGGATCCCTAAGAAACCAATACAAGTGCTTACCTGTCTAGGGTCAGGTACAAGAAGGAGAAAAGAAAACTCTCAGAATAGATCATTGTAGATTGTAAAACCTGTGAGAACATATTTTCTATTCAGAAATTTAAAAATGGTTAAATCAGTGTATGTGGCTTGATGAGGAATGAGGGGGAGAAGCCAAATGCACAGGAGTATATATAGACTCGGCAATTTGTGTGGGAAAGGCATGGCTCCTTATGTGCGGAGTATCTGTGGAAGGACAACCCCCTCCAAAAAAAAAAAAAATGCTGGCAACCGTGGCCTCCGGGGAGAACACAGAGCCAGGGGTTGGAGGAGACTCACCTTCCTTGCTGATCCTTTTGTAGGGTGGGATCTTTTTTAACCCATATATACGGTTTGAAGTTTTCAATTCAGAAGAAAAAGAGATGAAATAGAATGTGGATAAGAGCCCACAGGCTGCTAAAATAATACAACGGCTCTCTCACACCGTCTGCCCTAAGCCAGGCAGGCTCTAAGTGTTTGCCTGCACTAGCTCCTTTAAGGCACCATCAGGTACTACTGTTCCCTCTATTTTATAGCTGAGGAAATGGCCAAGAGAGGTGGGTGCCCTGCCCAGCCTCCCACACAGGTGGGCACGCTGCCCATCGAGTCCTCGAGATGACCCCACGCCAGCAACTGGGAAACACTGATGTGGCCCTACACTGCTCCACATTGGAGTTCCTCTATCAGATCCTCTCGGCCGCTTGCCCAGTCTTTGCCTGAATACCTCCCAGGACTGAAAGCTCATCCCCTGACAGGCAGAGCGGCCCATAGCCAGATGCTTCCGTTGAAAAGCTCCTCCTCGCTCAGGGGCTGTACCTCCTGGCCCCTGGCACCTGCCCTTGGGGCCACCTCCTCCCTCCCTCAGGGAAAGCCACATGGGCACACAAAGACCAGGTGCCTGGGCTGTTCTTCGGGCTGAGCAGCCCCGGCTCCTGCGGTAGCCCCTGTGGGGTAACTCAGGCAAGGCCCTTTCCCTCTGAGGCTGTATGGGTGACACCTCCCCTTCCACAGGATTGCTGGGAGCACCAGGAGCAGCGCCAGCATGCTGGGGGGGCCCAGGCCGTCTTTCCTGACTCTTCCCTTTACTCCATGCTTCGGCCATATTCACCTTTGGTGTTCCCTCAAAGTCAAGCCTGGGTACAACTCAGGGTCTTTGCACCTACTGCTCCCTGTACCTGGAAAACTCTTATGTCTGCATCTTCTCATCCTCAGTGTCTTAGCAGGAGTGTGACCTCCTAGGGAGCCCTTCACTGACTATTCTAACTAACATAGCTCCCCATCCATTCCCTTTGCTATCTTCCCCTTTCATTATGGAATCATCTTGCTCTTTCGTTTCTTTGCTTATTTTCTGCCTCCCCTACTATAATATGTGCTCAAGAGGACAAGGACCTTTACAAATTGGGTCCCAGTGCTTAAAACAGGGCTTGGCACATAGTAGGTGTTCAGCAAATACACAATCGAATGAATGAACCCAGAGCCTGCACACTCGTCTAGCCCGTAGGGATAAGCCAGAAGGGGGCCACAGACCCACTGGTCCATGGGTCTACCAGCTCTGGAGTCTTCCCTGCGCAGCCCCCACTCAGGCCCATCACCAGCCCCTGCCCTTTAGCCCTCTGCTCTCCCATTCACCACACCGGCAGAGGTGAGGCCAAGAGGCCACCCTCCCAGAGAAATAGCAGGGCTCTCAGTTCCACTTAAAACCGCTTACTGCCTAATTGCTCTGCTCTTCGGTGCAGTTTGTTAGCAGAAGGGATTTTGAAGCAGCCAGGCCAGCCTAGCAGAAAATTGGCATTTCTGCCAGAGGGAATTAAAGAGGCAGAGCACTGAACTGCCACCGCTCCCCGCTGCCCCAAAGCCCCCTACACCACCACCCCCAGCCCCACGGGATGGCCCGGCCACCTGCAGGACGTGGACAAAGGAAGGGAACACTGGCACGGGGCCCTTACACACAGATACACGTGCGGGTCTGCTGGGAGGTGCTCGTATGTTGGGACGAGCAGATGCTTCTGCCAGCATGTTTGGACCTCTCTGCTGTGTGCTTCCCTGCGCATGGCTGTGCTTTCTTCTTCTTTATGTTTAAGCCATGCGTTGGAATAGGGAACACACGCAGATGGTGTTTTAACTCAAGGTATAGATGACTTTACAGCCAACACGAGCCTCCCTTTCCCCCATCCTGAGCCCAGACCACCAGCTCCCCTCCCCAAGCACAGGCTCTTCGTTTCCTGTGGGTCCTTCTAGAAATAGTTTATGTTTTCATATGCACACAACTGTTTCCCTACAGATGATCACACTCGATAAACACTGTTCTGCCTTCCCCCCCACTTTGTAATTCTTGGAGACTGTGTCTCCTATGAGTTTATCTAGAACTTCCTCTCTTTGGAACAACTGCATCATCAGATCATTGAATGGCTGCTCTTTGGTTTATCTCATCAATCCCCTATGGCTGGGCATCAGTACGCTTTATAAGCAATGTTGCAATCTCAGCCCACATACTTCACCTCATTTCCCCACATAGGAGGGTATATATGTGTAGAATTCATGTTCCTTCTTAAGATCAAGTTTGGTTTTTTTTCCCCACTTGCAAAGCAACACTCACATCCTACCAGAATAAGTAGCACCACAATCATAAGATTTAGAAACAGTCTGTTCCATCCAGCCCCTATTCCATGCTAATTCTGTTACATGCTATTTTACCCAAATGGGTTTGTAGCATTCAGACTGTTTTCAAGCTGCTTCCCCCCACACACGCACTCAACAATAAATGATACTCATCTTCCACATAAGTAAACAGCTGTGCCTTTCGTACGGAGGGCTGACGAGCATGCCATTGTGTTCTACTACGGCAGTTCAGCCACCTCCTTCCTGGAATCCAGATAGCTGCCAACTTTCTGTTATTACGAGCTGCCCTTGCAGGGAAATTCCCTGGAGCCAAGCCTTGGGACACATCCTTTATTCTGTCCTTGGGGTAGCCTCCCAGAAATGGAACTCCTAGGTCACAGGCTGTGTACTTTTGTTTGGGGCTGCACTTTTTAAACCATTTGAAACGTATTTGTGTATGTGTGTTTCTGTTGTGAGTCTATAGGCCTGTGCCTGTAGGTTCATGCAGGTACCCAAGCAAGTCTGTCGTGTGGCTTTGCATAAATGAGTGTGTGTGCTTTCTCTCCACCTCTAATCTCTAAACCCCTCAGTGCTGCCCCCTCCCCCCCATACCTGGTAGCTGGGAAAATACAGGAGTGTCTCCCTCGCCTGTGCAGTGCCATGCCCCCGGGCACAGCCTAATGAAGCCAACTCTCCTCTGCCCTGGATCCTCTCAGTAGTCAGCACCAGAAACCCAACCCAGCCTGGCCCTGTAATACGGGGGAGAAGTCCAAGTCATTAAACGGCCAGGACCTCGGGCCCACGCAGATTCAGGTGTTGAAAGAAGTCCATTCAGAAGCCTGTCTCTTGATGCCAGTTTTCTCCGTACCAGCTGCATTCGTGGGCTGGCCCTCCCACATGGAGGTGAAGACCGCGTGCCGTCAGTGCTAGGCTTCCAGCTTCTCACTGATGACCCCAACACCTCTTTTCCTTACCAATGCAGACAAAAGCTTGAGCTTTTCTCTCATGGGACAAGGTAAGATCACATGACCGCCCTGAACCATCAATGCATCCAAGGGACCACGGTGCTCGCGTTGGCCAGCCTGGGCCACACGCTCCCTCTGCTTCCAGAGGTTGGAGCCAGCCCTCCTACCCCACCCCACCCACCTCTGCCAGTGCCCTCCAGGGCCCAATGCTGCTCGCAGTGGCCCTGCCCATGTCTGCTCACCTGGAAGCCGACAATGAAGAGATCAGTGGTCAACTACCCTCACTAGTTGCCTCACTCCTAGGACACCTGCAGTCTCAAAGGAGACTTCCAGAAATCCTAAAGGCTTCCAGCCCACAGGAGGAGCGGAGGTGGTGGGCAGAAGCATCATTTCAAGTGAGAGAAAGCACAGGGAACAAGGTGTGACTTGCTTTTCTTTGCAAGGCACTAAAGCACTAAATAATTTGGCCAAAGGGGTGACTGGAAAGCATTTGACCGTTTCCCTGGTACAGAGACCCCTGTAAATGTTCCCACGCTGCCCCTTTTTCCTCCATGCTCCCTCCTTAACCTGAGTGAAGGGAGGTCATTTGAGGCCAAGACTGAACCTTCATCACAGGTGAGGCTTCCAACCTCAGGTCCTATCAGGATGGATTTCTGTGCTTCAGTGAACTTCTATTCATCCTGCAAAACCTAATCCAAAGTTGCTTCCTCAGGGAAGCCTTCCCTGGCTCCCTCTGGCAGAGGTGGGTCATCTCTGCCCACTAGCAGGTCTAAGGTGACCCACCTCTGCCCTCTGAGCATCAATCATCTATCAGTGCTCTGGGCTGGGGGGCATGGTCTAGGGTTTCTGACTTCCCCCAGCCTCATATATCTTCAGTCCATGAAAGAAAAATTTAGGGTAACGTGGATATTTTTTTAAATGCATTTTTATTGACTTCAGAGAGGAAGGGAGAGGGAGAGATAGGAACATCAATGATGAGAGAGAATCATTGGTCAGATGCTTCCTGCACGCCCCCTACTGGGGATCAAGCCCACAACCCCAGCATGTGCCCTGACCAGGTAGCAAACCATGACCTCCTTGTTCATAGGTCGACGCTCAACCACTGAGCCACGCTGGCCAGGCTAAAGTGGATATTTTGATCACCTAAAGAAACAAACATTTTTACATTCATTCAATCAGTGTACCAGTATGTTGGGCACCTACCAAGAAGCAGGCCTTGTGCTGAGTACCCTGAAAGAGATCATAATAATCAAATACAAGTAAATAGTGCATTACAGGGGACCCTGAATGAATGAGGGACAACATAACAGAGCAGCCAAGAGCATGGGCGTGGAGCCAGACTGCCTGGGTTTGAGTCACAGCTCTACCAGTTACCAGTGGGGTGAGCATGGCCATGTCACTAAACACCTCTCTGAGCCTGTTTTGTTGTAAGGATAACAGCAGCCCCTTCCCTTTTTATTCACTGGGAGGACTAAACAGGCCACTGGAGGTGAAGTCCCTTAGAGCAGTGCCCCTAGCCTGAGGTGGGAACTCTACATGTGTCTGTTCAGCAAACACCTGAGGACAGGTAAAAGGGGGCGCCTATCCTTTTTGGTAGGTCAAGAAAGGCTAGGGTTTGAGCAGAGGCTGGAGAATAAATAGGAATTAACCATGGGGGGAGAGCAGAAGCTTTCCAAACCGAAGGAGCTGCATGTGCACAGACCCTGACCCCCTGGTATTTCAGGACTGGACATCCCACCTCTGCACATCATGGCTCACCTGGATGAGAAGAAATGAGAGGGGGCAGAGGCACCTCCATGAGGCATGGTGAAAAGGATGACATTTTAACAAGAAAAACATATTCAATATTGGATGCGCATTAAATTTCCAAATAAAACAGTTTAAATATGTAAATAATCTTGAGCTGACTTCTCCAAACACTATTTTTTTTACACCAGTATATCAGGTGCCATGCTTGAGCTGGCTAAATACAGCGCCTCACCAAGATTTGTTTTATGGACCAGTTCTGTAGGCTCTTTGATAGTCACTGTGGATGAGACAGACAGGTACTCACAAAGGAGAGCGAGGGCTCCGCCTTGTGAGGCTGCTACAGAGCGCCTTCTAGTGGCCGGTGGGAAGTCTACAGAGCCAAGTCTCAATGCCTGAATCGGTTCACGGAGGGGTGCCAAAATAGGGTCCCAATATAATTCTAAGTGAATTTAGTAGAATGTTTGTAAAAAGCTGATTTGGTAGCTATGAAACATCACAACCACAAACAATCTGCGACCCTCAGTGGCTGGTAGATCAGTGCTGGAAAGCTCAGAATTGGAGGAGTCCACATACTTGGCTGCTGGAGTGTAGACAGGGGAGTGTGGCTCCAGGTGAGGCAGGTGAGGAGGGTGGGACCTCCAGGGGCCTTACTGAGGCCCTGGGGAGCCATGCTAGAAGGGAGCCATTGAGGGGATGACTGAGCAACAAAATCAGAGCTGCATCTGGAAAGATCTCTCTGGCTTCAGTCTGCAAAGGGGTTAGAGCCAGATGGGAATGACAGCATTGGTCTAGAAAAGATGGGATGGGCAGCAGGGACCTGGCCGCTGGCAGGGGCGGGGAAAGCCTAGATTGGGGCTATATTTTGAAAATATTAAGTACAAAGACTTGGTGACCTAATGGCTGTAGGGGGTGAGGGAGTGGGAGGCGTCAGAAAGTCCTCCAAAGCCTGGCTTCCAGATCTGGGCAGGCCCCTCTGGGGTGGTAGTGGTTGAGCTCTCCTGAGCTGGAAGCAGCTGGAGTTGGGAAGGGGGAAGTTATAGGTGAGCGCACATCCCAGTTTTCTAGGGATAGGCCTGGTTTATTCCTCTCATATCATCGTGACCCCTTTCACTCTCCAAAGTGTCCATGCTTTCCTCTGAATAATAAATTATAAAGAAAGAAAGAAAGAAAGGAAAGGAAAGTAGGAAAGCTTTTTCTTACAGGGGAAGCCAACCTGCACGTTTGGAAGGATAGGGGAGGGGTGGGGCGAGCCCTCCAGCTCTCCCTCCCTGAAGTGTGGTCCCTCCTGCGCTCCAGCCCTGTGGGTCTCAATGGTGGATCTGCTCTGTCTGTTGCAGTTCTGAACCTTTTGGTCTCAGGACCCCTTCACACTCGGAAAGACCATGTAGGACCCCAAAGAGTTTTTGTGGATGGGATTTTTGTTAATCAACATTAACCTTATTCTAAACTAAATACTCAAAATGTCATTTTAATTAAAATTAAAGCACATATTCTGTTGGCTGTCAGAGCTACCATGTCATCACATGTCGGGTCTGGAAAATTCCACTGTGTACTCATGAGACAAGAGTGAGTATGGCCCTGGCCAGGTGGCTCAGTTGGTTGGAGCATCAGCCCATGCACCAAAGGATTGCAAGTTCAATTCCCGGTCAGGGCACATACCTGCGTTGCGGGTTTGATCACTGGTTGGGGCATGTACAGGAGGCAACCGATCCATGTTTCTCTCTCCCTTCCTTTCTCTCTAAAAAGAAAAATAATCAATTAAAAAATAAAGAGTGAGTTTGGAAATAGCTTTGATCTGACAATTCCTTCCGAGGATCTCAGAACCCCCTGCAGGGCACGGATCCCAGTGTGAACACCCTGGTCTACGCTACCTCCCTGCCCCAGGGACAGCTGTGATGCTCAGAAGGAGATTCTGGCAGCAGTGAGTGAAGTTGAAGATGCAGAGCCCATGGCCCCAGCAGCTCTGTCCCCCCAGACACAGCTGGAAGAGCTCTTCCCCTTGCACAGTAAACCAGAAAGTCAGGCACAGGTGTGCATCACAGCGCCGTCTGCTTTCACAGTTTGGAAACAACCTGGCTGACAGCATTGACAAGTAACCGATGCTGTTGACATAACAAAATGCTATGCAGGAGAACCAAGATGGTGGCATAGGTAAGTGCCTGTACTTGCTGCCTCTCACAACCACATCAATACCACAACTAAACGGCAGAACAACTACCACCCAGAACCGCGGGAAGGCTGGCTGAGTGGAAGTTCCACAACTAGAGAGGTGAAGAAGGTGCATTAAGACTGGTAGGAGGTGCGGAGGCGTGGAAAGTGCTGGCACCTGGATGTGCTGCTCTTTTAATCGGGAGGGAGATACTAGCTCCCACTTGCTCTGAACTCCAGTTCCGGGCAAGACTCTGGGGGACCCAGGCACATATGGGGAGAAACTGGACTGTCTGGCATCTGGACAGGAACGTGAAGGCGGCTTTCTCTTAGAGGGGCTCGCAGCAATCATTGTTCCTACACGGGGGCACGTGACTTCTCCAGTTCAGAGCTGACTGGCAGCCATTGCTGTTTGCTCCACCCTGGTGATTCCCAGAGACCCCACCCCACCCAATTTACAACCCCACCCAAGCAGTGCGCATTGGCTTTTGCATATGAATGGCCTGTCCTTTCGCCTAAAACCTGTCAAACTGTAGCTGGATCAGAGAGCCCCAGAGCTTCCAAAAGAAGGCCCAAGGCCCTGCTGGCCTTGCTTCACAGCTGGGCATCGTCTGGGCACTTCCAAACCCCATACAAAGAGGAGGAATCTGCAGATGTCTCTGTAGCTCCTGCTGGGCAGCCCCAGACAGTGGCTGACCTTGCACCTCCTTGGAGATCCAAAGCCAGTGTACCCAGTGGTCAGAGTGAGACATACCGGATTACAACTCTTCACATCCATAAGAGACACACTCAAGGGGCAGACCCAGTGAGCACCAAAGCCCCACTGAAGCAAGTCCTGCCCCATAAGGGTGTCTCCTGTGCAACAGATCTTCCAGTGTAGACACAGCTGGTCATCACAGCCAATTGACCTGGAGGTCAGTTCCTCCCAGTGATACCAACAGCAATCAAGGGTTAACTACAACAAGACTGTGCAAACAGCCCACAAAGGGGTGCATCATGAGCATCCTCAGGTGACTGGCGAGGCTGAGCCACTGGGCCCTATAGGACACCAACCACACAAGGCCACTCTATCAACTCAAGGAGACTTAGCAGCTACCCAGTACATAGAAACAAACACAGGGAAGCAGCCAAAATGCAGAGACAAAGAAACAAGTCACAAATGAAAGAAATGGATGAAAGCAAAATACTGGATATAGAGTTCAAAACCACGGTTATAAGGTTACTCAAGAATCTTCTAGAAACCTCCAAAAATTTAGTGAGACTCTCAAGGATATGAAAAAGGACCAATCAAAAATTAAGCATACACTGACTGAAATGAAGAATAATTTAGAGATCCAACAGCAGACTAGAGAATCTCAAGGATCAAGTCAAAGATTTGAAATACAAAGAAGCAAAAAACACCTAACCAGAAAAACAAAAAGAAAAAATAATCCAAAAATATGAAGATAGTGTAAGGAGCCTCTGGGACAACTTCAAGCGTACCAACATCCGAATTATGGGGTTGCCAGAAGAAGAGAGAGAGAGCAAGATATTGAAAACCTATTTGAAGAAATAATGACAGAAAACGTCCCCTACCTGGTGAAAGAAATAAACTTACAAATGCAGGAAGCACAGAGAACCCCAAACTAGAGGAATCCAAAGAGGACCACACCAAGACACATCATAATTAAAATGCCAAGGGCAAAAGACAAAGAGAGAATCTTAAAAGCAGCAAGAGAAAAACAGTTAGTTACCTACACGGGAATGCCCATACGACTGTCAGCTGATTTCTCAACAGAAACTATGCAGGCCAGAAGGGAGTGGCAAGAAATATATAAAGTGATGAATAGCAGGAACCTACAACCAAGATTACTTTACTCAGCAAAGCTATCATTTAGAATTGAAGGTCAGACAAAGAGCTTCACAGATGAGAAAAAGCTAAAGGAGTTCATCACCAACAAACCAGTATTATATGAAATGCTGAAGGGTATTCTAGAAGAAGAGGAAGAAGAAGAAGAAGAAGAAGAGGAAGAAGAAGAAGAAGAAGAAGAAGAAGAAGAAGAAGAAGAAGAAGAAGAAGAAGAAGAAGAAGAAGAAGAAGGGGAAGGAGGAGGAGGAGGACAAGTGAATCTAAAAATCAAGTGAATAAAAAATCTGATGAACAGAATAAACTGGTGAATATAATAGAATCAGGGGCATAGAAAGGGAGTGGACTGACAATTCTCGGGGGGAAGGGGGTGTGGGGGGTGCGAGAAGACACTGGACAAAAATCGTACACCTATGGATGAGGACAGTGGGGGGGAGGGGTAAGGGCAGGGGGGGAGGTGGGAACCGGGTGGAGGGGAGCTATGGGGGGGAAAAAGAGGAACAACTGTAATAATCTGAACAATAAAGATTCATTAAAAAAAATACTATGCAGCAGCTAGAAGTATCAGCATAGATAAATATCAACAAAACTGAATGAAAACGCAAGTTGTGGAGGAAAAGGATCAGCATGTGCCCGCTTAATGAATGTAAAGCAAGCAAGACAGTGCTACACATTGTCCACAGATACGTGTCTATTTGCTGCATTCATAACACAAAATTCAAGCTAGTGGTATAATGAGTACGTGCTACTGGCGCCTGGGGTGGGAAGGTGGAAGGGAGGGACACGTGGGGGGTTTCATTGTATCTATGACGTTAGATTCATCAAGTTCTTTTAAAAATACCTATTTGAGTGACTGTGGGGAAATGTAAAACTGTGAAATGCGCCACTACCAGTTAGTTCATTTTCTGATTCTGCATACATTTGAGTACGTGTAGCAGAGACTGCCAGCTGCCTCCCTAATATTTTCTTCCTTTCTTTCTCTTTCTTTCCTTCTCGTTGATTTATCTGGAACAGCATGTGCCCAGGTCAAAAGAAAAAGAAAAAGAAACCCCTACATGTTCCAGGATCCCTTACAGTGTGGTGGCCAAATCAGCTATCGTTAGCCAGCAAGGTGAAAGCGAGGGTTATTCAAGGCGGCTTCTGGGAACACTCCTCAAACAGATGCGGGAACAGCTGACAGTATGGTTTCTCCTCACTCTTCACCCCCATCCCTTTCTCCTTCTTCCTGCCAAGAACAGGACCGTCGGAGCTGCAGCCACCATCCTGTGACCACGGCCACCTTGAGGGTGGGCGCCAAGACTAAGATGGCTGCCCATAAAGAGAGAGGGAGCTGGGCATCGCTGAGACCATGAAGCCCGGCACCAGCCCTCGACGGCTGCCTCCTGACCTCACTTCATCGGGGAAAAATCATCTCTGTATTTAGCCACTTGGGTAGGGGTGTGTCCTCACAACAACTGCTCCTCGAAGCACACTCGGAGCCCACTGTCTCTCACCGCAGAGGCAGTGACAGATGCCCGTCCCTCACTTGCTAATCCTCTTGTGCTCTTTGCCTTTCCAGAGTCTACTGTTCAAGCTTGTTGAGCCTGCTTTCCCCCACCCACCCACCCACCCCCCTTCTTGCCAAATAAGATTTCAGCATTAAGCCTTGAGAACTCTAAGCCTTTCCTATGCAGGAAAATAAATCTCTTCAAGATAAGAACATGTTCCGCTCCCCTACAGCTGCAAGAACACAGACGCTATTCACAATCACCAAGTTGGTTTCGATAAGGGGAGAACTGGGAATGTTCACCAGAAAAGGCATATATGTTCTCCTCTTCAGTGTGGAGACTGCTGTGAAAGTGTAAGCTCCTGTTCTACTGTCTGTTTGTACAAAAGCGTCCTTACAAGGGCTATCTGTACAAAGGAGCCTTGGACCTGGCTGCCCTGTCCCGTGAAATGGGACCAACATCTGCTTTAAGGCTGCGAGGCCCGTGATGGGAGGTCATATGGCATCGTTTCTCACCCTGCGGGTAATGCTAAATGTGGCCTCTGTTATTTTCTAGAATTTCTGAGTCAAACCATAAGCCCGTGGCCATTTGAGAGAGGAAAAAATTAAAACTAAGACATTGTTGGATTCCCTATTTCAGGGGTCCTCAAACTATGGCCCGCGGGCCACATGCAAATACAAATATTGTATTTGTTCCTGTTTTTTTACTTCAAAATAAGATAAGATATGTGCAGTGTGCATAGGAATTTGTTCATAATTTTTTTTTAAAACTATAGTCCGGCCCTCCAATGGTCTGAAGGACAGTGAACTGGGCCCCCTGTTTAAAAAGTTTGAGGACCCCTGCCCTATTTGAACCAAGATGCCAAGAGCCTTGTTGCACTGAAATCAGCACTGATCTAGCAGTTTTTGCACATGTCCCTCTGTCCCCCTACTCTGTCCCCCTTCATTTTATTAACATTGTTCCCCTTCAAGCTCATTCAGTCTCTTTGTTGGAAGGACCCTGCCTGTGGCAGAGCTGGGTCTCCTTCTCCATGCCCTCAGCCTCCCCCCCCCACCCCCCAGCATCTCCCTGGTGTAATCCCCCCTTCATTCACATTTGCCACAAGGCACAGAAGCCCTATTCAAACTGGCTTGGGCAAAAATGGGGCAGCTTCAGCTCCTGTGCTTGGAAACCTGGCAAGAACACACCCAGGCCCAGATGGATCCAGGTGCTGGTATTTGTTTCTGCTTTGCTCCCTATCTTGGCTCTACTCAAAGGGGTAATAGCAGCTTCAGACAACATTCCACCAGCCCAGCCAATGCTGCAGAAAGAAAAGTCTTGTTCTCAAGGTCCAGAAGCAGCTCGGTGGTTCTGATTGGTGAGGCCCAAGTCTCACTTGCATCCCTGAGCCAATCACTGCAGCCTCACATGGGCTAGGCCTGGGCCCACCCATGGGGGCAGGGAGGGAGGGCTGAGAATCTGAGAATGGGGATGTTGGAGGGCCAGTCCATGAAAGTGAGAAATGGAACCCTGGCCAGTGTGGCTCGGCTGGTTGAGGTGCGTCCCATGCACCAAGAGGTCGCCAGCTCAATTCCCGATTAGGGCACATGCCAGGTTGCAGCTCAATCCCCAGTAAGCAGCCAATCACATCAATGATTTTCTCTCTCCCTCTCCCTTTCTCTAAAATCAATAAAAACATATTTTAAAATAACAAGACTTTCAGCTGTGGAAGTTAAAAAATTTTTAAAAAGAGTGAGTAATAGGGTTATCAGTAGACTAAGCAAAAGAGCACAAGAGCACCGCAATGCGAGGTTGCAATTTGTTCTCTCGATTGCCACCTGTGTCTGGACCAGCACACAGTAGGCGCTCAGAAAATGTTTGTGGAATGACACAAGTGGGGAGGACAAGATGCAGCCTGGGAGATGTTACTTCGTTGTGGTGCCATTAGAGCTTCTCTGATATTTCAAATTCCCATACGTACAGGGGCCAAGCAGAAGACAGATGATTGCTGCAGGCCAGGGGACCTGTCAGAACTGGGGAGAAACTGCCCCGATCAGGGATTGGGGCCTATTGTGATTCATTTATTATTTATTATTTTTGAGAAACTGAATATCTGGGCATGTATGTGAAATCTAATATTTAAATTCTGACTAGTTAAAAAAAAAATTCAGCAAGCCCATGGGCCATCTCTGTTTATGAGGATGGTGAGAGTCAGTATTTGAAATTAGGATGTGAGGGAAGAGCAGGAGCCTTCCAGAGGCCACCTTCTGGGGTCAGGGGCTGCTTGGTCACCCCACACAAACCCCAGGGGTAGGCCATGGTGGGAGGGCCCAGCCCCAGGAGGGCCATCCCCTCTGGTGGCTCTCACATTTTCCACCTGGAATCAGGCCTGTCTTCCCCAGGATGCCTTTTGGCCCAGCAGAGCAGAACTGATTTTGCATCCCAGGGTGCCCAGAGCCCCGAATGAGAGCTTGACTGGAGCAGCTTTAAACATTCTTCACAGCAGGTGATTGGGTCTTGATCTGCTGGGTGCATTCAGCTGAGTCACCAGTTCCAAACAATATGAGAAATAAAACACTGGCCACACTCGGGGCCAGCAGGTGCCTCCTGATATACTGGACCAATAACAGGAGCACTCCCAGCAGCAGCCCCAGCGCTCCCCACCCAACCCCTGTCAAGGTCCTGCTTAGGAACAGAGGTAGGCAGCCCCCTAGATGGAAGGCTGCTCCAGGCCCCGCACAGCATGGGGTGAAGGGCTCCATAGAGGCCCAGGAGGCCTGATCAGTGCCATATTACAGGTGGGGAAACCAAGGCACAGAGAGGGAGGGGCCCTGCCCAGGTCACCTGTGAGGGAAAAGCAGAGCTGGGGATGGGAACCGGGTTGTCTGCTCCAAGCCCAAACAGTGTGCATTCTGGACCCCACTGCCATAAATGCCAGGAAGCGCTGTCCCCTCCTTGGCAGTCTTTTGATGTTTTCCTGCATCCCCAGACGGGCTGTGGGGTGGCTGCGGTTTCCTCGCCTTGGTCCAGTGGCCCAGAGGCAAGGCTGAGAGCCCTTTCCATGCAGGAGGTGCTTCTGTGTCTTGGCGATCAGGTACACTGGTTAGAGGCCTGGGGTCAAATCTCACCTGCCCTGCGTGTGGCCATGGGACTTCTGCCTCAGCTTCCCCATCTGTGAAATGTGTGTCCTAATAGTGAAACCCATGTGGAGTGTTTGGAACCACAATGATCGCAGCCCCTGAATAACAAACAACTGTCAATATCTCCCGGGATAACCAACCAGCAGCCTTGAGTTCCAACACAGGGCCCTGTGGGATAACCCTGACTTCCTCTCCAGCTCTGGTTCACACCTCCCACACCCGGTGCCGCTGGCGTGCAGTGTGGCAGCCCACTCTCCCCGGGCCCCGCCTCCCAGCTCCACTTCCCACAAGACAATCATGACCCCTCTGAGCTTCGGAGTCCTCGTTGTAAAACGGGACCCGCAAATACCTGTCTCTCAGGGCACTACCAGGGGTAGAATTTCCTCTGTTGGCTGGCCTGGGTATGAACAAGGACAACCGGCCCGCAGAGGAGACTGGAGCTCTGAGCCACAGCCACCCCGGGACACCAGAAGGGCCTACCTAGCCCCTGCCCTGCTGGGACTGCGTCCAAGGCCGAGCCCTCGTATGAATCCCCAGGACACGAGGTACTCAGGACCTACATCCTTTAGGTCTCACTCGGTTGTTGTAGTTCTGAGGAGTGTGAGTCTTGTCCCCGGCCCAGTCAGACCGCCACTCTGCTCCAGGCCACTCACAACAATCTGTTCACTGGGGCCTAGAGCCAAGGGGTATCTCTGACCCCTCGCTCCTCCACAAACCAGCTTCTGAGACAGGACACGCTGCTTGTGGCTGCAGCCTCCCTTTCTGATGGTTCGGCAGCTGCTTCCCTGGACGGGCTGTGTCCCCTCATGACGCCCTGCCCTAAGGAGGTGGCGGGGCAGACTCCGGCTGCAGGAGGAAGGGGAGCAGGATTCTCTCAAGCAGCCCCGGGCTCAGTGACGTGGTGTCGGACAGCCCGGGTGGCAGGTGTAGGCAACCTGAGCATCGTTGGAGACACGCCCAGGAAGCTAAGCTGCTCTAAGAGGGGTGACTCCCCTCAACCCCAGGAGACAGCTTAGCTTGCCTGCCCTTCCTGGGCTCAGGACCTGGGACTGCAAAGTTCAGGCAGCTTGTCAGTGACACCATGTCAGGGAAGGGACAGTGCTTCCCTGTCGGCATTCCAGGAGGTGGCTCAGCACAGGGTACTGGGGACGCTCTGTAATAAATGGTAGCCATGATGACAGCGTTTCCTCATCTCCAAAAACAAGCATGTGCCCCACAATGCATCAGCTGTCCCCAAGGTCACTTGGTCCCCCATCCCCCCAAAGTGGGGGTAAGGCTGCTAGAACCTGAAGGAAGGGGGGAGGGCTAGGGCAATGGGTTATGAGCCTGGTCCCAGTGTCTCTGAGGGAGGAAAGCCACAGACAGAAGGGACAACTTCTGTGTGAGGCTGACAATGATCCATGAAGTCTGAAAATGAGGCCCATGAGGCAGAAGGTGAAGGGATGACACTGCAAAACCAAAGACATTCCTTGTTGCCACTGAAGTCTTGCTCTCCCTATTTGTTGGAAACCAAATTAACTGAGCGCACTCACGTCCCATTGGCCAGAACTTAGTTACATGGCCACATCCACCGGCAAAGAAGGCCGGAAAACAGAACCTTTATTCCAGGTGGCTGTGTATCCAGCTAAAAACCAGGGATTCTATTACTGTGGAGGAAAAGGAGAGTATATATCGGAGGACAGTTATTAGCCTCCCAGAAGACTATAAAACTAAAACAATTTAATTAAGATTGTGTGTTCCAGCAATTTCACTTACATGAATTACCAAAAGCATATTTATAAGAAATTTTGTTGCTGCATTGTTTGTTGTTGGGAAATGTCTTAGAAACAAAAGTCCATCCCAAGGGAACTGGTTAAATAAATTGCCACGTATCCATAATGATGTGTGCAGCTGCCAAAGTGAATGATCAGCAGATCAATTACCAAGTGGAGAAAAGAAGCTACAGAGCATTTATGGCCCCTAAACCAGGGATAATACACACACACACACACACACACACACACACACACACTTCCACAGGCTCTGGAGACCCTGGTCTCCCAGTGCTTCTGAGAGGGGGGCAGGAAACTGAAGGCCAAAGTCACAGAGATTCACCTCTTGCTGTATATATCCCTTGTAATGCATGAACATTTTTAGCCACCTACATATATTTAAAGAAACAAACTTTAAAATCAGAACAAAAAAGCAGCAGGCTTCTAACCTCCTTGCTTCTGTTGATACCTCCCTGAGGACTTGGCCGCTTGCTCAGTAATCTGAGTAAAGCAGGCCGTCGCTATGACGTCTGAGATTGTGTATACATCAGAGGCTCCCGATATTGAACCCAGCTCTGAATTTGACTGTAAAAACCCCTGTCTGGCCTCCGACACTTGCAGGCTTCCCTTTCTCACCCAACAGGATTCTTCAAAAGTTGTGAAGTCGCACCAACGTGTCCCCCCCAGAGAAACCCTCCAAGGGGGGGGGGGGGGGGGGCCGCAGCCCTGGAGTCCCGTCAGCGGGGAGCCCAGCTCACTGGCTGTGCCTTTGCACTTGCCATGCCCACGCCGATGTCAGCCCGCTGGGCCCTGGATCTGGGAGCCTGGCACGCGGGGCCCACTGTCACAAGCTGTACTGGAGCTGGTGCCCTCAGTGCCCTCCTGAGAAAAAGGGCAGTAGCAGAGGTAGGTGCCAAGTCTGACTCTCAGCACCTCCACTGCCTCGGCTAAGACCTCCTCCCCTCTGACAGTGGGAATTACATAACTGCAACTCCCTTTTTCCTCTGGCTTCCGAAGGACTCAAAACCAGTTAGCTGCACCAGCAGCAACATGGACATGTGGCTCTGCCCTCTTACTTCCGCTTTCCCATCCCAGTGTCTCACTCTGACTTCGCCCATTGTCACCTCATCGCATCCATTCTTATTGCGAGTGTCATTCCCCAGCATCCTGTCTTCTGAGTGCCTACTGGGTGCCAAGCACTGCTCCAGAGGCTAAAAATAATACGCTATCATTACTGTTCAATTCCCAAGTGCCAGTCCTCCACGCTTACTATTTCCTAGTCCTCACAAACAGACAGACCTCCTGATCCCTTTTAACAGAGGGTAAGACTGGAGCTGCAGGAGGGAGTGGCTGGCTCAAGCCAAGAGAGCAGTAGTAGAGAAAGGACGGGACCGAAGGGCTTATTCCAACTGCCACACACTTCAACAGAGCGGAAAGACAGCCCACAGAAACCACAACTCTTTTTCCACATTTGCCCCCTCCACTCACACAGAGAGGGCTGGGGCCAGATTTCTCTCCACCTCCCAGCAGCCAGCAGGGCCTGTGCACTGGCCAGTGTTTCTTGGTTGAGCCTCCCTGGGCTCAGGATGCAGAGGGATCTGCCAGGATCTCTGAACATCCCAGCCGTCGGGCTCCTGAAAGGAACCAGCCCCAGTACTCCCTACAGAATCTCCACAGCAACACCTTGTGCTCCTTTTCTTTTTTATTAAAAAATAGATCAAGAAAATATACACACTTCAGCCCACCTGCCAGAGTGAGCTTTGAAAAGGCCAAAGTGCTGTAGGGAGGGGTGCCAGTTCTGGGTGCCCAGGCTTTCTCCTTTGGAGAAAAGAGGTGTCCTTGGCCAGCATAAGAGATCATAATCTGGACCACACTGTGGAGCAGGGCAAGGGCAGACAGACAGAAGGGGGAGGGACAGCTAGAGCAGAGATGGCTGAGGGCAACTGGAGGCCCAGGTGGAAGGACAGAGCCTGCATAGCACTGCCACCCACACAAGGTCCTTGGCCTTGTCCTCCAAGGATCTGCACTGCCTGGCCTCCTCTCCCCTCTGCCAGCCACAGGCCCCAGACTCTTTCCAGCCAGGGCAGCTGCAATCAGGCATTGAGAGCCTTCCAGCGCTCACTGTCCGTGCTGTTGATGCTGCCGGTGTGGCAGGGCATGGAAGCGATGTCATCCAGGTAGGACACTCCGCTGGCTGAGTCGAACTGTGTGCTGGCAGCACCTGCTGCCTCCAGGCCCTCCCGCCGGGTTACAGCATAGGGATGGGGCAGGTGCATGTCTGGTTCCTCAGTCTCATCCACTTGGCATTTGTAGGAGAAAAGGATCTTGGGCTCCGAGCTAGTAGGGAGGACAGAGGGGCATGGGGAGCCGCACAATCTGAGTCCAGAAAGGCCCTCCTTCATTGGGCAATGAGGCCATCAGACCAGGAGGAAATGCATTTATGGCTGCCTAACGCCAAACCTGAGGTCCCTATCGCTTGGACCATGGAGTCCAACAGGACTAACACCCAGCCTCCTCCTCCTGGCTCTGTGTGCTTGAGCAAGAGGTTCTGTGCCTGCTTTCTCACCCAAAATGGGTGCAACAACCCCAACCTCAGAGGCTTTTCGTGTAGGGTGAACAGCCTGAAACAGTACCTGGGTCAGCATGCTCAGCAAGCATTGGCCATGACCTCCACCCCTGCACTCTGAGCTCACCCACTCCCTCAATCCTCAGGATCACTATTTGAGGGAGAAAAAACTGCACCCAATTTGCAAACAGGAGCCTGAGGCTAGATCGGAACTAGGCTGGAATCAACCTAGTCCTTCTCACCCTACCTCTAAAGCCCTCTCCCAGCTTTTCCATTCAGAAGGAAGATTCCCTCAGACCTGGCAGGTGGGGAAGGTTGGATTGGGGAAAAATACATGAGCTTCCACCACCTCAGAGGCCTGGAGTCCAACCCTCAATCCCACGTCTTTAGCATCCCATCTCCCTAAGAGACCTCCAAGCACACGTGTGCACACCCACCCCGTGCTCAAATACACCCTGGACTCCCCGCAACCCTGCTCCTCTGCCTAGTCACCCCCAGCTAGAACAGAAGCTCTGTGGGCACGAGAATCTGTGTATAATTTGTTCCCATTTGTATCTCGGGTATAGCAGTGCATGGCACAGTGAGTGTGTGCTGAGGAATGAATGGACTAATCTAGTCTTAAATGAAAAACAGCAAGTGCAGGACAATGTGCATAGCTACTGTCTATGTAGTACAGTAAAGTGTACATTTCCATGTGTGTTGCATATATAATATGTATATGTGTGCATATGTACATTTGTGCACGTGTGTGTGTTTGTATATGTATGTACATGTGTGTACATGTACACACACAGAGACACTCGTCTGCCCCTCTCTCCTGTCTTAGCCTACATCCGGAGCAGGGGAGCTCTAGAAGCTGTACCAGGCAGGTACACAGGCTCAGGAAGAAGGCGCGGTTCCGCCCGCAGCCACGCGGGGGCGCCTGGAGCCCCCTAACCCTGGGGAAGTGGGCTGGAAAGCCTGGAGCTCTGCCAAGACCTCCAGCCCACCAGCCCCCACTCCCTCCCTCCCGGGCCCCTGTGGGAGGACTCACCCGAAAAAGCCCCGGAGGAAGGCCACGTAGATGAGGGGCGCGAAGAAGCTGAAGTAGAGGAACGTGGTGGCGTCCACACAGCTGGGGGAGGGGGACAAAGGGGGCAGGTTGGAGCATGCCTCACTGGGCGGAACCTCCCCAGCCTGGGGCTCCCTGTCCCAGCTCCCCCAGCCTCCATACCAGAGCCCCTCGATGATGTCAGCACAGAGCAGCGCGCTTCCCAGCCCCTGCAGCAGGTTGAGCAACGCCAGGATGCCTGCGTACACATAGAAGCTTCTCCGCGCTGGGGGGTGGGGGGAGCGTGAGGTCCTGTCCTCTCCTCCACACTTCATCCCACTGGGACCCCTCGGTCCCCTGAGGAGCCCTCCTTCCCTCCCTCCCTCCCACCCAGGGCTCTCCAGCTCCAGGCCACCGTGGCCCAAACAGATTCTCCCTACCCTCCCACCCAGCAGTGTCCCAGAGCAGCTCACAAGGCAGGGAGATGCGGTCCTTCAGAGGGGTCTTGGGAAGCACCACCACCAGAGAGTACACCTAGAGACAGAAGCGGGGCTCAGAGGGGTGCCGGGGAGCACCAGGCCTGGAACTAGGCCAGGTACCACGGAGTCAGGCTCCGGCTAACTCGGCCACTCCCAGCGGGTCGAGGCCCAGGGTCCACCCTCTGCCTCACCAGGAAGAAGAAGCAGGAGCTGACCAGCCAGAAGTGGCGGCCCCCGTGCCCATAGATGTTGAAGTCCTCAGCTGAGAGGTGGGCATCAGGGTACAGGATCTCCAGGGTCCCCTGCAAGGGCAGGCAGGGGAGGGTCTCAAAGGATTCTGCCACTTGGAAGGTCCCCTCCCTGGGGCCTTCCACCACAGAAGCTATCCACCACACCAAGCCCAGCCCCAGCCTGGTCCCCAGGGGTTCCTGCTCCAGCTGACTCTCTGGTCACATCCTTCCCATCCAGCTACAGCACCCAGAACAGGCCCAGTTGGAGCAGGGGACAGAGCTGGGCAAAGGGCAATACCTGACCCAAACTAAGAATGTGGTCTGCAGACCTACATTCTCCTACCTGGGCTGCTTGCTAAAACCGCAGGTGATGGGCATCCTCCCCTCCCCCACCCCAATCTATAAGAAGGAAATCTATAAGAAGGAAATCTATAAGAAGGAAATCTATAAGAAGGAAATGTGGGAAGGGCCCCCAGAACCTGCCTTGTTAACAAGCGCACCAGGTGACTCCTTAGATGCACTAAATTAGGAGAACACTGCACCTGATAAACATTCAAACCCAGATCCAGGACCAGGAGGCCTGGCCTTCGCTGACTACAGCCTCCTCCAGGGAGCCCCCAGGGCTGCCCTGCCCCACCCACCCCCTCTTACCTGGGTGACAGAGTAGGCCAGGGACAGCACGGTGGTGATGGCCAGCACACGCTTGATGCTTGACTTGCTCTCCAGGTGACCTGGAAAAAATGTGCTGGTCAGTCAGCAGGAGCCAGCCCAGGTGACCATGGTGGGGTTGGCCCCCAGCCAGGGAGGGGCAGGGCGAGCATTAGCCCCAGCAGCAGACGCACCAAAGGCAAGGCCCAGGATAACCACACTCAGCTCGATGGCCAACAGGAAGAAGCGGGTAATCTCCCACAGGATCTGGACACAGAGTGGGCAGAGTGTCAGCCTGGGGCCCAGTCACCCCTCTCCCCAGTGCCCAGCACCCCCCTTGCCAGCAGGCCCAGCCACACCTTATCAGCAACAGTTGCAGCATCCGAGGTGCTGACCGTCATGCTGACCACGGCCCGGGCAATGCCCACTAGCGCCACCACGAACACCTGGTGGGTGAGAAGGGGGTGCGGTGGAGTCAGGGAACCAGACCTCTGGGATCGCAAGGACAGCAAACCCACCCCCCACATCTGCAGTTCTGGTTCCCCCAGAATGGAAGGATTCCAAACTAAACAAGGCAGGAGATGGGGAGACCACCCTCCACTTGCCTGGTCCTCCCCTCTTGGGCCTCAGTGTCCCAACTACACTGACAGCTACAGAATGGCTAGTAGGGTGACATGATAGAGCCAGACTGCCTAGGTTCAAATCCCAGCTCCGCTGCTTCCTGCCTCTGTGACCTCAGGCAAGTAACTGCTCCTCCAGCCCCAGTTTCCTCATCTATGAAATAGAAGTAATAATGGCACCTATTGCATCTGAGCACTGAGGGATCAAATCTATAATAATAAAAGCGTAATATGCTAATTAGGACAGACGTCCTTCGGGGCGACCTTCCAGATGAAGCCGGGGCTGTGAGGGAAGCCCGGGTCCCGGGTGCCTGCGGGCGGCTGGAGGGGAGCCCGGGTCCTGGGTGCCAGAAGGAAGCTGGTGCCCCGGCAGCCGGGGGAAGGAAGGCCTACTCTTGCATGAATTTCGTGCATCGGGCCTCAAGTGAGTAAATAAATGTGGATGTGTGCCTGGTATCAGTAAGGACTGGGTCCACAACTGCCATTAGTCTTGTCATAGTAATGGTTTTAATTCTGAGACCTGGGGGCTGAGAAAGGAGGCCATGGAGAAGAGGCATCCAGACCCTAGGGAAGGTGCCACAGGAGTAGGTTTTGAACAAGTGCCTGTGCTCAGCATCTGTAGCTTTTGTCACCTAGTATCCACCCTCTTCCTCTGCCAACAGCTTCATTCCTGTCCCACCCTCCTCCTTCACATGGTTTGGGGGGACTGACCCCACCACTCCTGACTTCAGGGACTGACCTGTGACCTAGGGCTGGCCATTCTAGTATGCCATTCCGCTGGTTTAGGAATGGGGTGGTACCCAAGGGAATTGATTGAAAGTCACAGCCAGGACAAGAGGTGCAATCACTAGGAAAGGAAGCTGAGGGGATGCAAACCCAGAGCTGCTGGGGCTGCCTGGCTGCCATGAGGGTGGAGACTGCTAGAGACAGGGCCATCAGAAAGACACCAAGCTAAGAAGGAGATAGAGACAGAGCGGAGCATCACTGAGCCTCTGAATCCAGCTGTGCCCGCAGCCCTGGGACTGGTCAGTTTCTCAGTCTGGCTTCTGTGGGTTTTAGTTTTCTGACACGTACAAACAAAAGAGCCCACGTTCATACATACTCCATCCTTTGTACCATGAAAGCCACGTCTAAGCCTTGGGGAGGCCCACACCCCTCAGCAGGGCAGGCTGCAGATGCAACCAACTGCCATGTGCCTACGGTATGCCAAGCCCTCACTGGGCAGGAGCTATGCACGCTGTCACTTGGTGCTCACAGGAGTGCCACAAGCGAAATCAAATCTGACATGTAGAAGGGCACTGAGGCACAGAGAGGTCAAGCCACTGGCCCAAGGCCATCCTGCACAGCTGGGGTTTGGAGGTGGTCTGCCTAAGGGCACTCTTACCACTGCCTCCTCTCCAGGACCAAGTCCCCAGGAGGAAGAGGGTGGGCCAGTGCTGACTCCCCTGGCCTTGCCTCATGTTCCTGGGCATTGGCCCTGGGTTTCTTTTCTTGCCCACTCCCCCAGAAAGAGCATCTGCCTGACATACAGTAGATTATTAATATCTGCTGAATAAATACACAAATAAGTAAATGGTCAGAGAGGCTGTGGGAGAGGGCAAAGAAGAAAGCAGGCCTTGATCCCCATCCCTACACAACACCACCTCACAGGGCTGGGGTCTAGTCAGCAGGTCTACCAACAGCCTCCCCTGCCTCTCTGCCTGCCCACTACCCATTCTTCTGACTGGGAAGTTCTGACCCCGACCACAAAGGGGAGACCAGGGAGCCACTCAGCTCTCAGGTAGTGATCGCTAAGAAGCACAGAAAGGGAGGACTCCAGTCAGTCAGGCATGAGTCCTGAAGAAAGGGAGCTGGACAGCCCACATCTGAGACTCACACCTGGGACTGCCTTGTCAGCCAGAGCCCTGCTACCTCTCCCCAGGCAACACCCACCAAGACCACTGAGTAAGGAGAATGCAGGCTCTCACAACAGGCAGGAGGTCTCAGATGGATGGATGGAGGCTCACTGGGTAATTTTTCTCTACTCAGCATCCATTCGTCTTCCTTTTAGTAATGGTTCCCCACTTGTCTTCCAGGGACTATCATCCTCCTCTGGTCAGGCTAAGCTGACCCACTATCCCAGCTCCAAAGTATTCCTTTCCCCATAGTCACAGTAATTGGCTCAGGGCTGAACACAGAACCAAAGTGGGCCAATCAGAGGGCAGTCCAGGTCTACACTGGAGGTACTCTTTGCTAAGTTAGCAGAAAAGCAGGATATGAACTCTAAGCTGCTCTTGGCTATCTTTGACACCATAAGGGGAGAACTCATCTGAGATAAGGCCAGAGGAGAGCAGAGATGCAGAGAGACCCTGATGACATGACTTAATCCCCTGGATCCAGCCATACCTGAAGCTGACTTTCCATTTCAGAGGCAGTTAATAATTCCCTTTTTTGCTTAAGCCAGTTGCAGTTGGGTTTTCTGTCACCAATTGGAGTGAACTCACCAGGATATAGAAGGTGATAAAAATGGGGCTGGAGGTGATGCAGATCTTGGCCCGAGCAAACGGAAGCTTCCAGAGCAGGAAAATGAAGAAGAGCACATTGGGGATGAGCAGCAAGAGGTCCCAGTACCGGACCCTAGCAAACAGGTATAAAAACCAGCTCACTAGTGAGGTTGTGTCTGAATTCCTCTCTCTCTCTCTCTCTCTCTCTCTCTCTCTCTCACACACACACACACACACACACACACACACACACACCAGGAAAACAAGGCTGTGACTGCCTTACCGAGAGGTGCCGATGTCCTCGTACAGCAGCAGCAGGCAGCGATGTGGCACACTGATGTTGGGAGCCAGGGGTGGGGACAGCACTGTGCTCCCGTTGGCCCAAACCACCTCCTGCACGGTTTCCATCTTGCCAGCACCCAGCCTTGGGGGAGTGAGAGCCACGAGGTTAGCAGCGCAGAGGCTGTGCAGCCCTGGGCCTCCGGTCTCAGGCTCCCAGTGGAGTACCAGAGGGGCTGCCCACAGTGAGCCTGCTGCCCGCTCCCCATCACACCAGGCAGGAGGTGAGGTGTGGTGCTCCTGCTCATGTCCCAACCCAACCCCACACAGGGGCCCAGTCCCTTGTCTCAGGCTCTGTCTGTCTCATGACCCCCAAACAGTAAAAGCTGCCTCAGTGATTGAGCCTGCCTCTCGGCCAGGCAAAGCAATGCAAGCTATTTGGCATCACTTCTGTTGGTCACTCCAAACCTGAGGGAGACACAGCTCGTGCCCCAGCCGGCCTCTTACTTCCTTGTCTTCTCTGTGCCTCAGTTTCCCTGACCCAGGAATGGGAGTAACAAGTGTCCATCCTGTGAGGTTGCAGTGAGTACTAGATAAGTGACGTCAGGTGCCTCCAACAGCCAACACACATGAAGTCCTCAGTAGCTGAGCTTCGGCTCCAACCTTCCACACCCAGGCAGAACCCACCTGGAGGCCGAGTGCGGTCACAGCCGCCAAGTGCCTGCGCGGGGTATCATGCACACTCAAGTGGCCCTCAAGCCCTTGTCTCCCTTTGCTGCCACCCTAGAAAGACAGATACAACTAGAGGGTACACTGCACTGTCCCCTAGAAGCACAGAGGTCTCTAAGTGGAGAGGGTGAGAGAAGAGGAGGCGCTGTGGAGGGAGGGAGAGGGTGCTGCTGAGGAAGTGTGAAGGGTGGGGGGCAGTCAAGCACCCACATGATGATTTGAGAATGAGAGGTCAGAGTCCAGCCTGAAGATAGGAGACTTGGTGGTTTAGGGTCCTGGAGCCACCGTGGACAACCGAGGCAGGCTTGCAGGTCACAGGACTCAGGGAGAGTATCAGTAGAGCTGGCCTGCATCGACAGCGGCAGGGACTTCCACAGGGAGCTTGGGGGGCTCAGGGCAGGTGAGCCAGGTGTGACCAGCTCACCAGGATGTAACAGATGCCAGCGTTTAAAATGATGACTTGGACAGAATTATGCCCATGTCTCCACTTCGGGGTATGCTTATAATAGCCCCGAGCTGCGGGCAGCCCAAATGAGAATGCATGTGAGAACAGCAGTGCTCACATAAACAACAGTGGAATACTGCACAGAAATAAAAAGAATGGGTTACTGCTACGGGCAGCAACACAGAAGCGCCTCGCAGATAAGAATCTTGAGAAAGCCACACAAGGAGCAGAGCAGACGTGCGGTTTAACCCCATGGAGAGACTGAGTAAGGGTCACCCTTGTGGAGGATGGAGGGTAGAGGGGTGGAGGGAGGCACACCAGCTTCTAGATACTTGATCTGGGTGGTGGGTACCCAGGTGCGCTCACTGTGTCACAATTCACTGAGCCATGGACCTCTGCTTTGGGCACGTGTATGGGTTACACTTCAGTAAATTTTTAAAAATTGAGATGTTCTTTTACATGCCAAGAGCATAGGTGTCCCACTCAGCAAGGAGCAGCCCAGGAGGCTATGCAGCACTGCAACAGGAACCCGTGCTTATCTAGCACTAGCACTATTCCTGAACAACAGCAGGCCAAGACAGGGCTCGAGGGAATGCAGGGACGTGCTCACTGTTTCTCACAGCCATGAAACGAGTGCTGCCTCTGGCTTAGACTCCCAAGGGCTGGGCAAGACCTGGGGCTCAGGCCCCACCATCCCTCTCACCAACAGGCCACTGAATAGCTCTGGGATCACATGACCACCTGCAACTTGAGGACATACCAACAGTGAGGAATATTAAAGAGAACATATGCCTGACACATAGTAGGTCCAAAAACAGAAGTTGATTCCTTCCTGTTCTCTACTAATGGGAAAGGCAGCCAAAGAAGTCCACCCCTTCCTTCATTCATGCATTCTTCCACCTACCCATGGCAGGCAGTGCCAAGCACCTACTGTGAGCCAGGCAGGAGTCCTGGTGCTGGGACACACCTGCCCCCACAGGGCCTTCCTTCTAGGAGGGGAAGCCTAGAGCCAGTGCAAAAGCCCACATTTTAAAAGCAAACTTCTAGAGATAAGTGCTGAGACAATAAGAGCACAGAGGAGTGGTACAGAACAGCGGTCACCAACCGGTGGTCCGCGGACCACTGGTGGTCCGTGAGGTCCGAAAGGTTGGCGACCGCTGGTACAGGACAGGAAACAGTAGAGACTGCTGCAGTCCCCAACATGCATCCTTTCCTGGAGAACTAGAGCCCCTGGATTTAGCTTGCACATGCCTCCCCAGAATCACAGCCACTCTCCCAGGTTCCCTCCCCCCTGGCTGTGGCCATGTGAACAAGTTGTATCATGAACAAGTTGTATCCAACAGGACATGAGTAGTGAGGTTTGCCAATTTCAGGTTGTGCCCTTCTCTGTTCCCATTGCTGGAATGTGAATGTGGTGGTAGGAACAAGAGCAGAGCCATCTCAGATCACAAGACAGAAGCCACATATATTGAGGATAACAGTAATAAGAAAGGTGTGGGAAACCGCCTATTGTCTTCACTAGCAGAGAGGTGTAGACAGAGAACCCGGAAGGCTAGTGACCTTTGAAGCCCTAGCAAAGGTCAGAGCTGTGCACCCACTGTTAGTCCAGATAATGATAGCTGAAGCGACTTCCCCACCAGATAGTCATGTAAATCCTTATTGATAAGATAGTCTGTGTGTTACTGGAACTTGCCTGCCTAAGGGCTATGGGTGTATCCCAAACCAATAAAAGGTTGGCGAGGCCTGAGCACCAGTGGAAGTCCTTCCCCTTGAGTTGAACTTACCCGCCTGGCCCCCCCAATATTTCCAAATTATCTCTTGTCTCTTCTCTTTCATTTGTGTGCGGCTCCTCTTCCAGATCCTGAACCCTGAACCACGCGGGACGTGGAGGGAAACATTGACAACAGTCTGGCCCTGGCCAGTGTGGCTCAGTTGGTTGGACATTGTCCCATGCACCCAAAGGTTGCCAGTTCCATTCCCAGTCAGGACGATGCCCTGATTACAGGCTCAATCCCCACTACAGGGCATGCAGGAGGCAGCCAATCAATATTTTGCTCTCTCATTGATGTTTATCTCTCTCCCCCCTCCCTTCCTCTCTCTCTAAAAATCAATTTTTAAAATCTTAAAAAAACAAAGAAAAGAAGGAAGGAAGAAAGGCTTCTGGGTCCCAAACATGGTAGGGTTCCAGTCATGTCCTGAACAGGTTGCATGAAGACTATCATGCAACAGACAGGAATAATCTATCTTGTTATCTTGGCCTTTGTTTCAGTGGCTAAGCCTGAATCCCAGGGAACATAAAGGGGTGCTGCCTAAAATTGGGCTGTTACACAAGGTGAATATGAGCTGAGATCCAAATAACTGGGAAGGAGCCAGCCTTTAAACAATGTGGACAAAGAGCAACCAGGGAGAGGACAACAATGCAAAGGCCCTGAGAGAGAAACAGGCTTGGCCTGTTCAAAGGGCAAAACACAAGCCAGTGTGGTTGGACATGAGATCAGAAAGGTTGGTGGGACCAGGTCAGACGGGGCCACATGACCTCATGCAACGTGATTTT
>NW_005871138.1:139330-145000 GCF_000147115.1 Myotis lucifugus
AGGGTACTCGCGTTCCTACTTTTTGGAGAGTCCCACCTTTAACACTAAGGGACCAAATACCCCGATGAGAGATGACCCACTCTAACGCCCCCCCAGATAGAAAAACAGCGTAGAACTTTTACCGGTTAAAAAACCCCCCCCATTTTTTCTAATAAAAAAAAAAAAAGCGGGCGGGGGGGTTTCTAACGGGGCCCCCCGCCCCCCCCCACCCCCTTTGTTTTTTTTTTAAGTCCCCTCAAAAGGGTTTTTAGAAAAAATTTAAAAGGGTCCCTTTTTTCTGGAGAAAAAAAGTTATTGTTTTTTTCCCCCCCCCCGGAAAAAGGATTAAACGGGGGGGGGGGGGGGGGGGGGGAGTAGAGGCGGGGAGACTCAGGAGATACTGCACCAGTCAGGACAAGTGGACAGTGGCTAAACAGTGGTGGTAGTGGGGTGGGGTGGAGGGATGTGGGACACCTTAGGGAGGTTAGACCACAAGACTGGCTGGCAGACGCAAAGATGGAGAAAAGAGAGCAAAGAAGGCAGGTGTGGTGTCTGGCCTGAGCCCCTGGATATTTAGCAGTAGTGAGGCCAACACTGCCAACGGCATCCTCAGCAGACAATGCCCCCTTCTTCCTTGCTACGAGCTACTATTTTGTTCCAGGACCCGCCTCCATGATGCCCTGTGTTCCAGGCAGAGCCCTCCCCAGCACCAGAAGCTGAACCTCAATGAGTATAAGCCAACTGTGTAGAGCAATACTGGACACCTCAGCAGGTGCACAGGGGCTCCCGTGTGACACAGGGACCCGGGGGCAGGGTGCTCTGGATTTTTCACGGACAGAGTCCAGGACTGCCAAATGTCCCGCCATGCACGAGGCAGTCCACCAAGTGAATGGCCGTCCTCCCTTTGCCAGCAGTGCCCTGCACAGAAGCTCTGCTCAGTCAGGGAGGGTGGGCCCACTCTCCTTGTCAGCGGCTGGTTAGGCAGAGCATGTGATGTCACATGGGAAGTCTCCTGAGGAAAGTGTTCCTCCCTGACCAGCAGGCACCCCCAGAGACAAAAGCCCCCTCCTCTGTGCCTGTATGTGACTGCTGAGGTATAACTGGGGCCTCGCTGTACCCACATGAGGACCAGGCCACCATGCTGAGCACAGGGAGTCTACACTGGGAGGGAGTTCTGGAGACCTGAGATAATGTTCAAGTGACGGTGAGACAGGGGAGATTCCATGGCCCCTTCCAGCTCACTCCTCGTAGAGCAACTTCTGGTCTTAGCTTCCCAGGACCAGAGAAACCGAGACAGTTTCTCCCACCAGGGGAAGGCGTCTCTTGACGTCATGAACATTCCAGAAGCTATCTTCCCACCCAGTGCTTGGGCCTCCACGTCCCTCCCTCTGTCTTTGGCCAGCTGCAGGGCAAGAGGCCAGCGAGGCTCAGGTCATGCCGTGCTGGACCTGCTGTGAGCGCCTGGACAGTGCTGCCCCTCTCCCGGCCACAGCTTCCTTATCCCTCACCTGTGCAGTGGGACTGACCAAACCTCTCCCAGAGCTCCCAGGTGGGAAGCCTGGGGAATCAGAAAGCCCTGAGAAGAAAGAGGCCGGCGATACTTCTTCACAGTCGCCGTAACGCCCTTCTGTGCTTCCAACCCCCAGCAGGCTGTTTGTTGCGCTTTTAAACCCCCTTATCCTTCAGCCGTGGTGGACACTGTCCTAGAGAGGCCACTCCACGTGAACTGCCAGCAGCCCGACCGGGAGCCCCCCAGAAGGAAGAGTGGCCCTGAGCCCCTTCCCTCGCCTTCAAGGCCCAACTTGACCCGACCCCTGCCTACTGCTCTGCCTCAGTCCCTTCCTCTCCCCAGGCCCTGGCTTTCATCTTGTTCTCCAAACGTTTGCCTACCTTGGGGCTTGCTCCTCTCCCAGCACCGTCTCACCTTTCTGGCCAGCCCCTCCGAGAAGCCCTCCTTAACCATCTCTCCCAGCTAGCCCGCACTGTGTTCTCTTTACGGCACGTGGCCTGTCAGAAGTGGCCCTGGCTGTGTGTTTATTTATTAGCTGTCCATCCCCAGTGTGCTCGTGACCCCATAGCCTAGAACAGGGCTGAGCACAAAACAAGTTCTCAGCAAATGTTATGATTTGGGCAAATAAATCCCCAGTGCAGTGCAACCCAGCCCCTCTGGGGAGCGGGAGAAGGATCCATGTGGAAGGACCCCGAGGCCCATCCCCACGCCCAACTCCCCCCTCCTTCCCCTGGTCCTGTGGACGCAGAGTCCTCCAGCCTTGCAGGTGGCCCCTCGCACAAGGGCAAAGCCTCCGCACATGAACAGCACTCCCCTGCCCTTTCAGGCGGCTGAAGGCCACAGCAAAGCTGGACGCAGGCCTGTCACCCTGTTTGTCGATGGGAACAGAGGCCCAGATGTGGGGGTGTCTTGGCCCCTAGACCTCTTCCTGCACAGCCTCAACCCACTGGTCAGCAAGCCCTGCTCACAGGCCACAGCCCTGGGCCTGTGCAGCTACGTGTGTGTGGTCACTGCCCCAGCCTAGGGCCTTCCCCACCCCCCATGGGACTCCCAGTTACCTCGTCCCCTCCTCCTTGGTGCCCCCGCACCCAGAGACCCCCGGGGCCCTCTGAAACCTCCCCAACGGGGCATTCTCTGAGGCTGTGCGAGAAGTGGTGACACCCCTGAGAAAGGAGCGGGGCGGGTGGGCCCCGGTCCAGCTGTGGGGATGGGAGTCCCCATCAGCTCCGGGCTCCCTGACAGCCGCCGCGGGGAAACCCCCAATGCACCCAGGCTCCAGGGCTACCCGCCGGGAGGGGGAAGGGCTGCAGATGGGAGGCGGAGGCCGGGACCTCTCTGGAGTGGAGGTGCCAGCCCAGCGGTAGGGCTTCCAGCCAATGACAGGAGCCGAGGGTCCCTTTTACCTGAGAGCTCCGGGCCGCGATCAGGCCCCGCCGCCGCGGTCGCCCATCCGCAGCCGCTGGTGCTCGGACCCGGCACAGACCGCGGGACTCCGGCTCCGCGGAAATGAAGGGTCAGAGGGGAGGGCGAGAGGCGGTCAGCGAGCCGGGCCCACCGGCTCCCGGGACGCCGTGAGGCTCCTCCTCGCAGCGGCGACCCGGAAGGAAGGCGCGTCCTTTTAGTTCAGCCAAAACTGCAAAAACAGCCACAGTCCTTCCTCGGAGCATTCGGACCCGCCCCAGCTCCCAAGAGCCTATAGGAATGGTGCTACGTAGCGGAAAGAGCCAATCAGGTGCCCAGTGGGCGGGGCCCTCTGACCTCAAAGGCAGAGCCCGGGCGGGGGCCGGAAGCCGCCGGGAGGAGCCGCCGCCGCGTCTCCCTGCACCTGAATGACGCGTTTCCACCGGCGTCCACGCTGCCGGGCAGCCTCCATCCAATCGCACTGGCATTCCTGAGCATCGTCCGGGTTCCAGGCGCTAATTTCACAACAACCCTGCAGGGAGGTTATTACTAGTCGCATTTTACGGAGGAGGAACTTGAGGCTCAGAGACGTTAAATAACTTGTTCAAAGCCACACAACCAGGAAACGACAAAGCTTAGACGCTCTGCTTTGAACTGCCTCCGCTCGCATTTCTAACTGCAGCAATTCTTCAGGTAACTTCCTCAATGAGGCCTTCCTGGCATCTGTGCTGTGTTCTCTCCTGGCTCTTCTCACGCTGGCCCCTCACAGCCCGCCCCCTCTTCCGAGTCCTCATCGCCCACCAGCCCCGCACCCCACCCCCCTCCTCATTCAGCTGTTCAGGCCACAGTGGTTTCTGTTTCTCTTCCTGGACTGTACCAAGCTGGTTCCTGCCTGCGGGTCCCTGCATCTGTCCACTGCCCGGCTGGCTCTTGGTCACATACCCTCCTGAACATTCTAGCTACAGTAGCTGGCCAGCCTTTGTCACATAATGCCCTTTTTTTCTTTCTGAGCACCGTCTCACTAACATTATATTAATTTGCTTCCTAGTTAGTCATCAGCCTTCCCGCCTCACCAGAATGTCAGTGTCGTGAGGACAGAACTGTGCTTGTCACATTCCCTGCAACGTCCTGAGGCTGACTCAGTGCCTGGTGCAAATTGTCGACATCCACTTATCACAGTAAACCCAAGATATGCATCCCATGATAACAAAGTTGCTTCACAGTTGGGCTGGAATGAGATTGGACCCTGTTCTTCGCCTAGCTCCTGTTCTAAAAGGAAGGAAGGGTTAGGATACCGCCTGTGACCATTTGGTATTTGGCATATCTGGGACTGTCCCTCCCTGGCCCTAGGTCAGCATGCATAGTTTCTGTATCAGCCAGCAGACGTGCTGCTCCAGGCCTATGCCTGCATTCATGAATGAGCTGTGAGGAGCCAAGGTCAACAACTGGAGTTTCTGCCAGGAAGTCACACGCATCACTCCAACTCACATTGGTAAAAGCCAGTCCTGGGCCACTTCTACTAGTAACCTCAAGGAGGCAGGAAACGTCTCCTACCAAGTGCCAGAGAAGGACAAATGGAGTATCTGTGGCCAGACTACCCTCCATCTTTACTTTTAGACTTTTTGAGACAGTACAGAATTCCTGGGAGGAAAAAAGTTTATTACTGTCATAATGCCCTCATGTAGGTTTCTGTGGATATTGTTTGTAGAACTCAGGGTTTCTATTTCACCCCCTCTGTTCATCCCAGGCAGTGGCTTCTTCACTGCAGTATTCCTACACACAGGGCAGAATGAAGCATTAACAAATTTCAATAAATAATAGTTTAATAAACAAAAATCTGACTCCCAAGTTCTGTTTCTTATCCTACACCAGGCTCTGGGGTGGGCATCCTCTCCAGGCCATGGCTGACAAGAAATCCTTCTACAGAACTGGCTTGCTGGTAGCATTGAGGGTCCCAAAATAATAAAGACAAGATGGTAGTCCTGCCAGTGTTGCTCAGCGGTTAAGTATCGACCTATGAACCTGGAGGTCACGGTTCAATTCCTGGTCAGGGCACATGCCCGGGTTGTGGGCTAGGTCCCCAGTGTGGGGTGTGCAAAAAGCAGCCGATCAATAATTCTCTCACATCATTGATGCTTCTCTCTCTCTCTCTCCCTTCCTCTCTGAAATCAATAGAAATATATGTATTTTTAAATAAAAAGACAAGATGGTAGTGCTCAGCTGTTAGGAGCAGTGGGTGCAATAGTCATATACCATTGAGGTCAAAGTAGTAGCCAGAAGGCTGAAGAGATCACTGGCATAATCAGCAGAACACCCACTTTGGTTCCTTGGTTTGAGTGGTGAGAGATTTCATAGAAGTGAACATCCCTGAAACTTCTCCTCACTGACCCACATCAGCCAAGATAATAAATAAAAAACAATCTTCCATACCAGGGAAAATGGCAAAGATTAGTGCCACCTTTGAAGACCTAAAACATGTGGAAAGGGTCAGGGTCCATCACATCCCTACTTAATTCATCAGTTTGGCCTTGGAAAAATACAGAGAGTGATAGTAGATTGCTGCAAACAACAAAGTACTAGTAGTAGCCCAAATTGCAGCTGCTGAGCTAGTGTCAGGGCTAGGACAGATCGGTATGGCCACAGATGGGTAGCCTTTGATCTAACCATCCCTATCAGGATCTGTTTGCATTCACAGGTAGGGACAGCAGTTTACTTATGGTCTTGCCCCAGGCCTATGGTCACTCCCCACATTGTCATAATATAGTCTGAAGAGCCCAGGC
>NW_005871138.1:146182-181703 GCF_000147115.1 Myotis lucifugus
CAGTAGTTTACTTATGGTCTTGCCCAGGCCTATGGTCACTCTCCCACATTGTCATAATATAGTCTGAAGAGCCCAGGCCATCTAGACATTTTGCAGAATATGGCTTTGATTTATTATACCAACTTGAGGCCTGGTGCACAAAAATTTGTGCACTCGGGGCAGGGGGTGGGGGTCCCTCAGCCCGGCCTGTGCCCTCTCACAGTCTGGGACCCCTTGGGGATGATTACCTTCTGCCTTAGGCCCACTCCCCAGGGGATTGGGCCTAAGCTGGCAGTCAGATATCCCTCTGGCAGCCCGGGAGCCCTCGGGGGATGTCCACTTGCCAGGGGGGGCCAGGCCTAAGCTGCAGTTGGACATCCTTAGTGCTGCTGAGTAGGCGGGAGAGGCTCCCACCACCAACGCTGTACTGGCAGCCATCAGCCTGGCTTGTGGCTGAGCAGAGCTCCCCCTGTGGGAGCGCACTGGAGTGCATTGTGTCATAGTGACCAGTCGTTCTGCTGTTAGGGTCAATTTGCATATTACCCTTTTATTATATGCCTGGTGCATGGGTGGGGGCTGGCTGGTTTGCCCTGAAGGGTGTCCCAGATCAGGGTGGGGGTCCCACTGGGGTGCCTGGCCAGCCTGGGTGAGGGGCTGAGGGCCATTTTCAGACTGGCCACACCCCCTTCAGGGAGGGGGTCCCTGCTGGAGTGCCTGGCCAGCCTGGGTGAGGGGCTGAGGGCTGTTTGCAGGCTGGCCACAGCCCCCAGCCACCCAAGCTCCCAGTGGAGGCTGGCTGGAAGCAGGTATCTGGGATTTATTTATCTTCTATAATTGAAACTTTGTTGCCATGAGTGGAGGCCACAGCCAGCTCAGGGCAGGCGGGAAGCTTGGCTTCCTCCATCGTCCGGCAACCAAGCCTCCTGCTTGCTCCAGCTCCGTGTCTGCCGGCCGCCATCTTGGTTGGGTTAATTTGCATATAGCCGCTCTGATTGGCTGGTGGGCATGGCTTGGGGCATAGCGAAGGTACAGTCAATTAGCATCTTTGTCTTTTATTAGTGTAGATCAGGGGTCCTCAAACTACGGCCCGCGGGCCACATGCAAATACAAATATTGTATTTGTTCCCGTTTTGGTTTTTTACTTCAAAATAAGATATGTGCAGTGTGCATAGGAATCATGACATTGTAGATCTTCATCTCCCAGGAGCACTCAACAGAAAAATTGCCCCAGGAGCTGCTAGTCTTAAGGGCCCTTATAAGTTCTTTACAGAAAATCAGGAGGTCTCTTTTCAACTATCCAGGTTCATACATTCCTTGATCTAATCTAGTAATAATTTCAAAAGGAGACAGTCTACATTTGCCAAAGCAATACCAAGGGAAGACCCTCTGGCGAAGGCAGATGGAAAGACTCCATTAGTTTTGCCAATTGAGTTTGTTGTTGTTATTGTTAATCCTCACCCAAGGATATTTTTTCCATTGATTTTTAGAGAGAGTAAAAGGGAGGAGGAGAGACAGAGAGAAACATAAATGTGAGAGAGACACATGCATTGCTTGCCTCCCAACCTGAGTGGAGATTGAGCCTGCAATCAAGGTATGTGTCGTTGACTGGATCAAACCAGGACCCTTCAGTCCGAGGGCCAAGGCTCTAACCACTGAGCCATTGGCTAGAGCCCAAATGAGTTTTAATTACTCTGTTAGTCCATTCTACAAGACTAGGGGACTGGGAATTATTGTAAATCAGCAAGGTCTTACAGATTACAAAATTTTTCCTGTGAAATGAGTTCCTCAGTCACTATGGAGCGCTGTGGGAATTCCCCAAGTTGGAAAGATCTTCACAACTTCTGTTGAGGCTGTGGCTCTGTAGCAATGGGAGTGATTCCACCCAATGAGAAATCATACAAATCATCACTAACATATACTCCTTGACAAGAGGGCAACTGAATAAAGTCAATTTGCCAGACTTCAAAGGGGCCTGAAGGCAAGGGATAATGCCTGAGAGGAGTATGAAGGGCTTTCCAGGGTTGTGCTTTGGGCAGATTTGGCATTTTTGGTATACCTGGGAAGTTATCTTTGGAGACTTATAACACTACTAGAGGCCTGGCTTGCGGGGATCAAACTGAAACCAGCTCTCCAACACCCCCCGAGGGGTCCCAGATTGCGAGAGAGCACAGGCCAGGCCGAGGGACCCCACCAGTGCACCATTAGGACTGGAGAGGGACCGCGGGAGGGCTCCAGGGTGTGTCTGGCCTATCTAGCCCAGTCCCAATTGACTGGACCCCAGCAGCAAGCTAACCTACCGGTTGGAACGCCTGCCCCCTGGTGGTCAGTGTGCATGATAGCGACTAGTCGAACGGTCAAACGAATGGTCGGACACTTAGCATATTAGGCTTTTATTATATAGGATTGTTTTCCCTATGAAATCATTTTTTTCAGGGTTCCAGTGAGTTAAGTCATGTACATATTGTAATATGTGATATTGTATGCAATCAGGGAAGAAGGGTTGGTCATTTGGACCTACCCATAAGTTTCTTTTAGGGTCAAATTTACAGCCATGCTTTAACCCAGTGATGGCGAACCTATGACACACGTGTCAGAGGTGACACGTGAACTCATTTTTTTGGTTGAGTTTTCTTTGTTAAATGGCATTTAAATATATAAAATAAATATCAAAATATAAATCTCTGTTTTACTATGGTTGCAAATATCAAAAAATTTCTATATGTGACACGGCACCAGAGTTAAGTTAGGGTTTTTCAAAATGCTGACACGCCGAGCTCAAAAGGTTCGCCATCACTGCTTTAACTACTACTTTCTATTTTGTTGAACATCTAAATGATCTTTTAAATCTCTAACTGCTTCAGTCGGTAGCATAGGTGCTTCCATTAAGGGCTGAGATTGTTTTAATGCTGCTAATTTAGCACCAGTGTCAGCCAAATGATTACCTTTATTTTTTATCCATGTTTGCCAATGAAAGTTCAGGGACTTTTATGACTGCTAAATATTTAGGTAACTGGATAGCCTCTAAGAGTTCTAAAACCTATGAACTTTTTTTATCTTTTGTCTGGAAGTCAAGAATCCTGTTTCCAGAGCATGCCAAAGTCATGGGCAACACCAAAGGCATACCTGCTCTAGTATAAATGTTAGCCGTTTTACCAACTGCAAGCTCAAATTAATGCACAGAGCTCTGCTCGTTAAGCAAAATTTCCTGAGGCATTGGACTGGCCTCAGTGGTCTCATTTAGAGACAAGGCCTACTCGATAGTGGCCTATTTCATATTCCAGATAAGAATCATCAGTAAATCAAACTAATTCAGCATTTTCAAGAAGTGTTTTCAGTAAGTCAATTTGAGGAGTTAGTAGTTGGTCTGAATGTCAGGCAGGCATGATGAATTTTGTTGAAGAACAGAGGAAGGAGAGTAGCAGGATTGAGTATTACACAGAGCTATCATCACAGTAGATGAAGACAATAAAGGAATTTCACAGGAGGTTAGTCTGCTAGCAGAGAGATGCAGAGTAAGATCAAAATTAAGTAAGGCTTCCACTGAATGAGGCACGTGAAGAATGAGTGGAGAGCCCTTTATTTATCTATTCTACATCTTGTAGTGAATTGGCAGTGGCCACAATGGCTCTCATACAGGGAGAGTGACCTTTGGCCACTGGATCTAATTGCTAACAATAGTACCCAATGGGCCCACGTTGACTTCCATGTCTTTGGGTCAAGACACGTAGGCATTTCCCTCTCCAAAGAATTGTTCAAATTCACCCTTCTCATTTCCCTACTCCTCAACACACTCCAATGTGGTGTATGACACCAATCCAGCATAGACCTGCTCTTGCCAGGGCTACCAATGAGTCCTGCTCCTTATCCAAACCTGACCTCTTGGCACCTTGTAACCTCCTGTCCCCATCTACCATCTCGACACCCCGCCCCGGTTGGCAGTCTCTGAGACAGCCCCCCAAGATCCCCTCTCCTTGACAGTGGGCTAAACCTAACGACTGACTTCTAACAAACAGGGTATGGCAAAAGTGATGGAATGTCACTTCTGAGACATGGCTTCTGTCTTGTATGGCCTCTCTCACCCTCTCGTTCACTTGCTCTGAGCAAAGCCAGCTGCCATATTGTGAGGTGCCCCATGGAGAGGTCCACATGGCAAGGAACTGAGGAGGCCCCCACCCAAGAGCCAGTGTGAAACTGAGTCCTCATCAAACAGTCAAGGAAGAACTGAAACCAGCCACGTGAGGGAGCTTGGAAGCAGGGCCTCCCTGAGCTGAGCCATGAGTGCAGCACCATGAGTGTAGCACCACGGGTGCAGCCAGTGAGAGACCTTGAGGCAGAGGCACCAGCCAAACTGAACCCACAACCAGACCACAGCCACGGGGATAATATGCAGTAATTGTTTTAACCTGGTAGATTCTCAGATAATTTGTTATGCTTAAATCTATAATATTAAAAGGGTAATATGCTAATTAGACCAGACGTCCTTCCTGATGAAGCCAGGCCAGAGGGAAGCCATCCCAGGTCCTAGGTGCCTGCGGGCGGCTGGAGGAGGGAAGCAGACCAGGTCCCGGGTGCCAGAGGGAGGCCGGTGCCGGCAGCCGGGGGAAGGAAGGCCTACTCTTGCACGAATTTTCATGCATCGGGCCTCTAGTAGATAAATAATACAATTCCATCCGTCATCTCTTCTCTGGCTTCTCCCTCAGCAGCTCCCACCATCCCAACTCCTGTCCAGCATCCTTTGTTGGTGCCTCTTAACTGTTAGGGTTTCCCAGGTCCCCTTCTTTTCTCCTCTCTGCACTCACTATCTGGTTATCCAACCACTCCTAAGGCTGGCTGGAGCCCGAACTCCTTCTGGAGCCCCACCCATGAATGAATGTCAAATGGCATCCTGGATAGCTGCACTCAGGACCCATGTTCAATGCAGCCAGAAACAAACTCATCCTCTTTCCCCCAAAACTTACTTGTCTTCCTCCTGTGCGCCACGTCTCAGAGGTGGTGCCATCCTCCTCCTAGTCACCGAAACCAGAATCCTGGTGTCATCCTGGATGCCTTCCTTTTGCTGTCCTTAATCCCTAAGACTGATAGACTCCATCTCCTAAATATTCCTTGCATATTTTTAGTCCTCATAGTCTCTCCTGCCCCATATTCTGGGTCCTATCCAGAGGTGCTGGTTCACTGCACTGAAGTACCAAGAGGGCTGAGATCTATCCTAGCCCGGCTCACCAAGGGTCCTCCCATAGCCTGAGCTGCCTGTAACTGGAGGAAAAGCCACAGCGACCGCCTCCAACCTGGTTCAATCCACTCCCACCCAGAGGCAGCCGGAGGGATTCTCTTAAAACCCACAGTACTCCTCTAGCCTGCTCAAAACCCTTCTGTGGCTCTCCACTGCCCTCAGGATGAAGCGCCAGCTCCCTACAATGACTCAGGAGGTCTTCCTGACCTTGGCTCTCCAACCTCAAGTCTTGCCCTTTTCTGGGCATCACAAGCTGTGCAACCTGAACTACGGAATTGCTTGCAGAAACGCACGGTGCCATGCATGCAGGCTACATCTTTACAACAGTCGTTCTTTCACCTGGAACATCCCTGCATTTTGCTCCTCTCAGTGAGGATAACTCCTACAGTAACATCAGAAGTGGCTTCCTGCCCAGCTGGTGTGGTTCGGTGCTTGAGCCTCAACCCATGAACCAAGAGGTCGCTGGTTCCATTCCAGCGAGGGCACATGCCGGGGTTGAGAGCTCCATCCCCAGTAGAGGGAGTGCAGGAGGCAGCCGACCAATGATTCCCTCTCATCATTGATCTCTCTCTCTCTTCCTCTCTCTCTCCCCCCTTCCTCTCTCTAAAGTCAATAAAAACACACACACACAAAGTAGCTTCCTACAATTCCGGAGAGTTTAGGTGCTTTGAAGTGTTCAGCCCGAGAGCTTTTGGAGAAGCTGAAACGGATTTTCCACCCAGAAGACAGTTAAGACCTCAAAAAACAAAAGCTCTGAACTTCAGTTGCCTCATCTATAAACCGCTTGGTCACGCAGCCAGCAGTTGGGGCGGGTACCCATTGCCCGCCCCGCAACTTCAGCTCCCAAACTGCAGCTCAGGGCAGTGCTGAGAACCGGCCACGCACGGCTCAGCTGGTGGCGAGGCTTCCAGCGTCATCGGCCCGGCCCGTCCGGGCGTCGTGGGCGGGGCCTCCGGGCGTCGTGGGCGCGGCCGCCCCCTTCGGACGCCCCCTGCGCGCCCGCTGGTCGCAAATAGACGCCGACGTCATGACGTCATGTTTCCTCAGACGCCTCCCGGGGTGGCGGGTCACGTGAACCACTTTTCGCGGGAAAACTGTTTTGCTGGCGGAGCTGAGAGGAGCGCGGCGCTAAGATGGCGGTGAGCGGGCGGGTGTGGGGCTTGCGGGTGGTCCCCGCGGCTCACACGTCAGTACCCCCTGGGGCGCGGGAAGTCCGGGGCGCGCGCCAGCAGCTGGGACGACTCTGGGGGGTGCGGCGCTGCGCATTTCTAGTCCTTGCCCTCCTTGGGTTTATGCCCTGCCACGGCCCCCACCCCCCGCCGCCGGGGGTCGGTCCTTCGGATGAGGTTGGGCCCCTGGCTCGGGTTTGGAGCTGATTTCTCTCGGGGTCTGCAAAGCCAGCGGGCGCGCACCGCTCGAGGCCGGGTGATGCTGCCTTCCGTTCCAGCCTGGGAGCGCTGGACTCGCCGAGCGGGGCGCAGCCTGCCAGACCCCTGTCGCCTGCTCACTCTGCACGTGCTGGCTGGCCCCTCTCTGTGCCTGGCAGCAGGGAGTAACACAAGACAGACAGGGTCCCGCAACTTCGTGCCCTTCTTATTGTAATATTTGTTGTCTCTTTGTCTTGGTCATTGTTTGACCCTTCCACTAGTCTTTGAGCATCAAGACCTCTTACGTTTTGTTTAGTTTTTAATAAATCTTTATTGTTGGAAGTATCTACAAATGTCCCTTTATCCCCCATGGGCCCCCTCCAGCCAGCACCCGCCCCAGGCCCAGGTCTTCACCACCCTAATGCCCGCGTCCACGGAAGACCTCTAATATTTTGGTTGCTCTTGTATCGAAGTGCCTGGCGCAATGTGGATGCTCAAATGGGTGGGAATGCTTGCTTATGGGGAGGAATAGACGATAAGCAGGGACAAGTGAGGTATCCTCGGTGACTTGTCATGGAGAAAACACTGTTGTGAGCAACCCGATGTTGGGGGAAGTGATCTTTGAGCTGGTTCCGGTGTGTCAAGCCATTGGTTCAGCTCAGGAGAGCAGTCCATGTAAAGGAAACAGCAAATGCAGTCTTGAGGCTAGAAGGGATTTGGTGTGGAGGACAGGAGCACTGTAAGGAGGCCACCTTATCATAGGAAGCTAAGTCAGCCCTCATCTTCTTGGTCTTCCCTTGCAGGAATCATCTGAATCCTTCACCATGGCCTCCAGCCCGGCCCGCCGTCGGCAGAGCAACGATCCTCTCACCTCCAGCCCTGGGCGCAGCTCCCGGCGCACAGATGCCCTGACCTCCAGCCCTGGGCGTGACCTTCCTCCCTTTGAGGATGAGTCTGAGGGGCTGTTAGGCACAGAGGCACCCCTAGAGGAAGAAGAAGAGGATGGAGAGGAACTTATTGGAGATGGCATGGAGAGGTACTTTCATTCAAGGCCCTGCACTCCACGGATAGTTCTGTAGGGTGCCCATTGTGCGTCAGTGACCTTGCTTTTGAGAGCATGTTGGTTCAGGGTCTGGGGGGAGACAAACAGCTTCTTGGGGCCACACTGTTGGTCTTTGTAACTTGCTGTATCTAAGACTGCACCTAAGGACAGGATAAGCCCCAGCTCCATGAGATGTGTGGCCCCAGGAGATAGAAGGGGTCTCTAACCTGGAGGACCATACCAGGGATGTCAACTGGGAAGGACAGGAAGCAGGCAGCTGAGTGTTTTTCTGCAACTTCAGAGAAACAGACTAGGGGGTAACGGGTGCTGATTAATCAAGATTTAGATTCGATTCAGCAAACATTTATTGTGCCTAATCTGCACCAGGCCCTGTGTTATATACTTTCACACTTATTAGTAAACATATAAACATATATTAAAGGTTATTGAGGCTTAATGCTAACACAGTGGAGTAAGCTTTGCAAGAAAGCAGGGTTAGATGTCTACTGCCTTATCCCATACTTACAACTGGGACTTGGTAGGTGCATCAGTAGTAGAATTACGTGAATACCCAGGAGCCTCATGAACAGTCTCCTCCTGATACTTGGCGTTCCAGAACTGGTGTGTGTGAGAGGACTGGACAGGCCATCCCACAGTCCACAGGGAGTGCTTTGTGAGCCATCTACCAACTGACTGTCAAGGGCACTGTGAACCATTCAGATCTTTGCTTTAAGTGCTGTCATCCCTGACAATCAGGCTGGGTGTGTAGTCCGTGCCAGACTGGAAGGAATGAGGAGTCTGGGACCACCATCCCTGGACAAGCCCTTGTGTGCTGCCGAGTTGTTTAGGCAGTACACCCCTCCCTTATCCTCTACCCTCTGTTTCCACCTCTCCTTCCTTGCAGAGAACGAGAGGTCCTTTGCAGGGGCCTCTGGATAGAGGTATCTGAGGGCTAGCTGGGCCCAATTAGACTATGCTTTTATGGCTTTTTAATAAACATGTTTACTGAGCTATAATTTGTATATTTTAAATTTACCTGTTGTAAGAATACAATTCAGTGCTTTTTCGTCAATTTCCTGAGTTTGGCAACCATGACCACAGTTCAATTTTAAAACATTTCCTTTTTGGGGACGTTCATCCCAATAAGATCCCTTGTGCCTATTTACAGTTAATCCTGGTTCCCATCCCCACCCCTAGGCAGCCAATAATCTGTCCCTAGATTTCCTGCCAATTCTGGCCATTTCATACAAATGAAATCATAATATATGACTGGATTTTGTGACAGGCTTCTTTCACAGTGTGGTTTTCAAGATCCATCTGTGTTGTAGTGTGTGTCAGTACTTCAATCCTTTATGTGGCTGAATAATGTTCCTTTGTATGGACAGACCACATCTTTTATCCATGACCATTTGATGGACATTTGGGTTCTCTGCACTTTTTGGCACTTAAGAATAATGCTGCTATGAAGTTTTTATGTGAACATAATGTTTTCAGTTCTCTTTGACAAATACCAAGGGATGGAATTGCTGGGTCATATGATAATTCTATGGTTATTTATTTAGTTCGTTAATCCTCTCCTGAGGATATTTTTTCCATTGATTTTTAGAGAGAGTGGAAGGGAGGGGGAGAGATAAAGAGAGAAACATTGATGTGAGAGAGACACATCGATTGGTTGCCTCCCTTATACCCTGACCAGGGCCAGGGATGGAGTCTGCAACCGAGGTGTGTGCCCTTGACTGGAATCAAACACGGGACCCTTCAGTCCATAGGCTGACACCCTATCCACTGAGCCAAACCGGCTAGGGCTCTATGGTTAATCTTTTGGGGAACTGCCAGGCTGTTTTCCAAAGCAGCTGCAACATTTCACATTCCCACAAATGGTATATGAGGGTTCCCATTTTTTCCACATTCTTGCCAACACCTGTTGTTTTCTGTTTTTTAAAAAATAGCTATCCTAATGTATGTGAGGTGGTGTCTCATTCGGATTTTGATGTACATTTCTCTGATTCTTAATGACGTAGAACATCTTTTCACATGATTATTGGACATTTATATATCTTCTTTAGAGAAATATCCAGATTCTTACCTTTTTGAGTTGTAGGAATTTTAAAGAGTTTTTTTTTTTTTTTTTAATATATTTCATTGATTTTTTTACAGAGAGGAAGGGAGAGGGATAGAGAGTTAGAAACATCAGTGAGAGAGAAACATCGATCAGCTGCCCCCTGCACACTCCCTACTGGGTATGTGCCTGCAACCAAGGTACATGCCCTTGGCCGGAATTGAAGCTGGGACCCTTGAGTCTGCAGACCAACGCTCTATCCACTGAGCCAAACCGGTTAGGGCTTTAAAGAGTTTTTATACTGGATACAAGTCCTTTTATCAAATATATGATTTGCAAATATTTTCTCAATCTGTAGCTTGTCTTTTTCCTTTTTTTAATGGTGTATTTTGTAGTACAAAAGATTTTAATTTTAATCAAGTCCAGTTTATCAATTTTTTTATGGAATTTTGCTGAAGACATTTAATGACTTAAAATTCTTGAAGAGTGAGATACGTTTTCCCTGAAAATTTAAGAATTCAGAAACAGATGAGCCCAGAAATTTACCTGTCTCTGGCTTCTGTTTCTAGCATCAGCAGTATAGGATTACTTGGTCTGAAAATGTAGTTTGACAGAGTAAAAAACAAGAAGAAAACTCCAAATAGTAGCAGTTGCCCTAATTGCCACTTACTGACAAAAGGGAAAAGTCAAGAGGGTTATCTTGGGAAGGCAGTGTGGCATGGGGAACAAACTTTATGATTTGTAGTTGGATTGTTTTTTGACACCCAACTCTGCTGATCAACTATTGGCAAAAGTCATATTATTCCCTAATGCTCAGTTTGTGCATATTTTGGATGGAGCAGTGATGTCTACTTCCCAGAATTTGCAGGGAGAGAGGTTCCTTGTTAAAGTATCATTCCCCTTCAGATCGCTGCTAGATGACAGTGTGGAAAATGAGCCCTTGACAGTCTTGGAGAAGCTGAGAGGCTTGCGCCACTGGGCAGGCATATGAGAGAGGCTGGTTTGGCTGATGTCAATAGAAGGCCTTCCCAGGACTTGAAGGGGTTTGAGGCTGCATTGTCTGAGGGGGGAAATTCCTGCCCACTCAGGAGCTGGGGTTGCCTCTCTGAAAGCCTTTTTAAGTGTGCTCAGTGGCGTTAAGTACATTCACATTGTTGTGTGACCATCCCCACCATCTCTAGAAATATTTCATACCAAGCTGAATTGTACATTATTTGTATTTTTGTGACTGGCTTATTTCACTAAGCATAATGTTCTCAAGGTTCATCCATATTGTAGTGTGCGTCAGACTTTCCTTCCTTTTGGAAACTGAGGAGTGTTTCATTGCCTGGATAGGCCACACTTGGTTTATCCATTGGAGATCCTTTTGATCCCTCTGTGTTTCTGGCCTGGAAACTTCAGGCCCAGGCCCAGTTCCTGGGTGGTGTTTTGGTGGTTTTGTTTTCTGGGGTTGTTGTTTTCATATATGTATATACTAACAGGGTCCATTTGGGGGTCTCTCAGGGACTACCGTGCCATCCCGGAGCTGGACACCTACGAGGCTGACGGACTGGCCTTGGACGATGAGGACGTAGAGGAGCTGACAGCCAGTCAGAGGGAGGCGGCGGAGCGGGCTATGCGGCAGCGCGATCGTGAGGCTGGCCGGGGCCTGGGCCGCATGCGCCGTGGGCTCTTGTATGGTAGGTTGAGACGTCTACAACCCCAAGAGGACTAGTCCTGCTTTCAGAGCCTCTGGGAGCTGGGAAGGAGTGCTAGGGAAGACCACTCCAGGATGTCCCATTTGTCCCCAGACAGCGATGAAGAGGACGAGGACCGCCCCACCCGGAAACGCCGCCATGTGGAGCGGGCCACAGAGGACGGCGAGGAGGACGAGATGATCGAGAGCATCGAGAACCTAGAGGACCTTAAGGGCCACTCTGTACGCGAGTGGGTGAGCATGGCCGGCCCCCGGCTGGAGATCCACCACCGCTTCAAGAATTTCCTGCGCACCCATGTGGACAGCCATGGCCACAATGTCTTCAAGGAGCGCATCAGCGACATGTGCAAAGGTTTGGCTTCTGTACTCCGGGCCTCTGCTCACCATGGTCACCTTGCAGAACTCTCCTGCAGAAAATTACCACTTTGGCCCAGTAACAGCACACTGAATGGAGAGATGGAGTGTAGGGCACATTAAATAACTTTCCTGTTGCTGGTCAGGAGCTAGGCCTCGTGCCCACAATGTCCATCTTTCAGACAAATACGAAAAGTATTGTGAGTCTGTACTAGGACAGTCCAGCCGACTGTCCAAGGAGCACATCTGTTCACTGAAGTGTATTTTAACATGTTTAAAATTTGGCACGTTAGCCTCAGCCAGGTGGCTCGGTTGGAGTGCTGTCCAGGACACCAAAAAGGTTTCTGGTTCGATTCCTGGTCAGAGCACATACCTAGTTTGCAGGTTTGATCCCTTGTTGGGGCCCATACGAGAGGCAGCTAATTGATGTTTCTCTCTCACATCAGTGTTTCTATATCTCTCCCCCACTCCTCTCTCAAATCAATGAACATATCCTCAGGTGAGAATTTAAAAAAATAAATTTGGCAGGTTTTATGTAAAAACCTGGATTACTACTTTGATTAGAAAGTAGCGGCATATTTCTTTGGGACAGGTGTTATTTTATAAGGAGGCATGCAATTCTTTGTTTCCTGCTGTCCCCTCCATTTCCTGTGTCTTACATTTGACACAGTTTATTCTTTGGTTTCCTTCCTGGTCCTTATAGGCATTTCAAGTTGCAGCCCTGCTGTATTAGCCATTCTGTGTGTATTATTTTACTTAATTCTCCCAGTGACTTCCTCATTTTACAGATTGGGAAGTTGAGACTCAGGATGTGTCACTGAATCTAAGTCACATAGTTAAAGCAAGGTGGGCTTAGAAGTGAGAGCTGGGCTTTCTCTCCTTGCACGGTGAGACAGAAATCGCCTCCTCTGGCTTGACACTGTTTTATTCCCCTCTAGAGAACCGTGAGAGCCTGGTGGTGAACTATGAGGACCTGGCAGCCAGGGAGCATGTCCTGGCATACTTCCTGCCAGAGGCGCCAGCAGAGCTGCTACAGATCTTCGATGAGGCTGCTCTGGAGGTCGTGCTGGCCATGTACCCCAAGTACGACCGCATCACCAGCCACATCCACGTGCGCATCTCCCACCTGCCTCTGGTGGAGGAACTGCGCTCGCTGAGGTGAGCTGAGGACAGGGCAGGGGCCGAGGGTCTGGTTCTTGGCACCCTGTGGCTCAGGCATCATTCAAGAGAGCTTTTCAAGGTGGTGGTGTGGGCGGATGACTGCAGCCAAGGAGAGGCCTCAGCCATGAGTTGATTTGCATAGAGTGGGGTACGATGGATCTGGTGGTGCCAGGCCCCAGATTTTCAGGATCTGATGTTGGAATGCTCTCACATGCTGGCCTCACCTCTCCAGAGGGTGCAGGTCAAGCATCAGGGCTCCAGGCCTCTGAGGTACCCTCTCATCTCCACAGGCAGCTGCACCTGAACCAGCTGATCCGTACCAGCGGGGTGGTGACCAGCTGCACAGGTGTCCTGCCCCAGCTCAGCATGGTCAAATACAACTGCAACAAGTGTAGCTTTGTGCTGGGGCCTTTCGCTCAGTCCCAGAACCAGGAGGTGAAGCCCGGCTCCTGTCCTGAGTGCCAGTCAGCTGGCCCCTTTGAGGTCAACATGGAAGAGGTGAGCAAGCACGCAGCACGGGCTGCTGTCTGTCCCTGTCTCGGGTCCCTGGTATGAAGGGTCTGCCTGACATAGGCAGTTTGGAAAACCAGCATGGCAGCAGAGGGAAGCAAGAAGGCATTGTGTGTTAGCCATACTATAGGGCAAAGCACATCTGTCTGGCCAACCTGTTTAGTTTTGCCCACAAGATGTTTTCAAAAATTCAAGCCAATATTTAAAAATTGATTGATTTTGTTTAAAGCATCAAAGTTGATGGCTTCTTACGAAAAAATGGGAAGATCTGGCTAAACTGGGCCCACTCTTTGCCCAGCTGCTTTCCAGCCCATCACTCACATGAAATGCCTGCAGTCCCATTGACACTTCCTCTTAATGTTTCTGGTACCTGCCTCTGCGTCTTTGGTTGGGGCTCTTGGATTGTAACCACCTTAGACACTATATTCAAGAGACACTGCTCAAAGCCTCTGGGCCTTACGGCTCTAGGCACATTGCATGTGCCTTTGTAGTTAACAACTTCATCTATAAAGTCATGGTGCCTGCAGTAGATGCACAGATGTCCTTGTGCCTTGCTGCCCTGAGTGTTGGCTTACTCACCATAGTTGCCTTGCCAGAAAATGCCTGGGAAGTTGTGCTTTTAAAGCTGACCTGTTTAAAAGTTCAAGTATGTCTTGCCTGGTGAGAGACATCTGCAAGACTGTACTTCACCTGAGCCTATGTCTCTGCCCAGGCTTCCCTGCCCTGTCTAACTTTCCTCCTCTATGGATTCCACCTTCACAAAAGTCTCTTGTGTAGGAGCAGAGCTTGAGGTTCCACCCCTAGGGAACTTGAGACAGTAACTAGTAGAGGATTAATAATTATAGCTGGCATTTCTAGAGTATTTTCCAGGTGCCTGGTAAAACATATGTAGTCCTCCTCATGCCCTCTAAGGCAGGTACTATTACCCTGTCTTGCCAATGAAGAAATTGGCTAGGGTCACCCAGCCAGGAAGTGACTCAAAAGATTGGAAGTCAGACATTTTGACTCAGCATCTCTATAAACTGCTGTATTACATGGTCAAGGTCAGACAACATCATTCAGTGCTTGAAAAAGTGTGAAGTGTGCCCCACAGGGACAGGTCCCATGACTGTGTGTTTGTCCCTTGCAGACCATCTATCAGAACTACCAGCGCATCCGCATTCAGGAGAGTCCCGGCAAAGTGGCGGCTGGCCGGCTGCCCCGCTCTAAGGATGCTATCCTCCTCGCCGATCTGGTGGACAGCTGCAAGCCAGGAGATGAGATAGTATGTGGCCAGGAGTGGGCTGGGAGGGAACTGAGCTGCTAAGGAGATTTGTGGTGGGCTGAGGGAGGGGTGGATGGCAGATGTGGGGAGTGGGATGAGTTCTTGAGTGACCCTTGTACTGGACTAGTTATCTAGAACACTGGGTTGAGGACTAGTTGTGCTTTGGTTTTGTTGAGTTTCTCATCTTGATGTCTAGCATGGATGATTTGAAGGAGAAGCAATTGGATGAAGCCAGGTGTGGAGGTAGATCCAGCTCCCACTGTGACCCCGGAGCTGGCCCCACTGACCATATGGTCTGCCTTTTCCCAGGAGCTGACAGGCATCTACCACAACAACTACGATGGCTCTCTCAACACTGCCAATGGCTTCCCCGTTTTTGCCACGGTCATCTTAGCCAACCACATAGCCAAGAAGGACAACAAGGTTGCCGTGGGGGAACTGACTGATGAAGATGTGAAGATGATCATCAGCCTCTCCAAGGACCAGCAGATCGGGGAGAAGGCAAGTTGAAGTCTTGCAGGGCTACTGTGCTCTGCAAGGAACCCAGGGGCTCAGTGAGGGTGTTGTGGGTGCACAGGGCTCGCTGCCCTAGCCTTGGCTACTACTCCAGGCTGCCCTGATACCTCAGTCTTTATTTCCAGGTATTGGAAACTGGAGTTCCCTTATTTTACTTCCAGTGGCAACTCAGTAAACTTGCCTTGATGGGGGTCCCACACTCCAGGGGGAGAGCATAAATGTTGGTGAGATTGGCCTGAGCCTGTGTCCCCACCCAGTTAGGACAGGGTTGTAAGGATTCATCAGATCATGTGGAGCCCATATGAAATTGAAATGGAAGCAGAGCTATAGCAATAACTTGTCTCGGGTAGGTGTCCCCTCGTGTCAGACGCCTACTCACAGTCTTCTCCAGGGAGAGTGCTGCCGCAGTATGGTTTTGGTTTTTTAATGTAGACCTTTTCACTGAAGGTTGGGATGAAGGGGATTGGAATTGTAGACACAAAGATAACAAATAGAATGTTAAAATTCTGTTCACACAAGTCCTCTCCCATTTTACCTGCTTAGGTGTCACCAGCTGCCAAGTTGTAAGTGTTCTCAGGCTCAGAATTCTCTTAATTTTTTTCCTTCTTTCCTCTCTGCTTCACTCTCCATTTCCTGTTCAGTTTTTAATGCCGAACAGTTTGGCAGTCTCTCTGGTCTCTGCTTTTCTGCTCCTAAAGAGCCTCAGTTTATCAGTGGTTCTCAATCTTGGCTGCACATTAGAATCACCTGGGAATCTTTTTAAAATCCTGATTTCTGGGCCTCATCCTCCGGAAAATTCTGTTTCTTTGTTACTAATGTTGTGGCCCCATCCCATAACAAAGAAACAGAATTTCCGGAGGATGAGGCCCAGAAATCAGGATTTTAAAAAGATTCCCAGGTGATTCTAATGTGCAGCCAAGGTTGAGAACCATTGGTTTAGGTGAATCAGTTCAGGTCCTAGTGACTTATTTAATGAATAGGATCCTTCTCTTTATAGTCTGTAAACTCCCTGAGGGCAAGGCCAGAGCTGATGGCTCACCTCTGCCTGGACCACCTTTCTTAGTCTGCCAAGACTTGGGGAATCTGCAGGGGTCGCAGATATTCATCAGCCTCAGAAGGACTTCAGTTCTGCCAACATACTCTGTCCTGGAATACCTTCTAGGGTCACGTTCTGGGATCTTGGTGGGAAGTCTGACATGGTCCTTGCCTTCATGGAGCTCATATTTTATCAGAATTTGAATTTTGGCATAATCCTTAGTATGATCAGATGAACTGCCCCCATCTAATAATGAGATGATGGTAGTATCTATTGCAGAGTTGTTACAAAGATTAAACCAGGGGTCCTCAAACTACGGCCCGCGGGCCACATGCAAATACTGTGTTTGTTCCCGTTTTGTTTTTTTACTTCAAAATAAGATATGTGCAGTGTGCATAGGAATTTGTTCATAGTTTTTTTTTTAAACTATAGTCCAGCCCCCCAACAGTCTGAGGGACAGTGAACTGGCCCCCTGTTTAAAAAGTTTGAGGACCTCTGGATTAAACAGATGAACACGTGATGTGCTAGCTGTGGACTACACGGCAGCTAGCTGTTAGTAATACAGGTTCTTAAAAAAGTTGAACTGGATACAAAAACTGGATGGAGGTACCAGCATGGTGTGTGGAAAGCATAAAGGACCAGTAGGAAGGTAAACATAGCCTTGGGCCTGGCACCTCAGGTGGTCCCTCGCATTGTCTCCTGTTCACAGCAGGCATGCAGGTGGGTATTCTGAAGAGTGACGGGTTAGTGCACGCAGAGAGTTAAGAGCATGAGCTTGAGGTTAAGTGAAATAATTCATGGGAAGCACTGTGATATTTCCTGTCAGGTCTGGGTTTGAATTTACCCTTCTTATCAGCTTAAGTTGGCCTGTTACTTTCCAAGAGTCACTGGGTCAGCCACAGGGCATGGTGGGCAGTGTACGCAATAACACAGTTGCCCCTTCCCCTACTGCCCTAAAGGGAGGCAGGGGGTGTCCGCTTGGGAACCTGCCATACACAGCAAGCAGGTTCCAGGCTGCTCCTCATGGTCCTGGAGGAGAAACACGAGTTCATGCTGCAAGGCTGCCCGCTACAAAAACAGCTCTGAGTAGCGGTCTGGATAAAGAGGACTGACGGCACACGGTGTGTAGGAGGATAGGGAATCTGGGGCAGAGTATCTTCCAATATCCCCAATGCAGATGAGGGTTTAATAAACAAATTGTTATATGTATCCAGTACTGAGCGTCTGCTTGGCACTGTTTAGGTAATTTCCAGATAGTAACAACGATCCTATAATCTAGATGTATCTGCGTCCATTTTATTGATGAATAAACTTAGGCACAAGGGTTTAAATAAGTCACCCACGTCACATAGCTAACAAATGGCAGAGCCAGGATTTCTACCCAGGCAGTCTGGCTTCAGAGACTCCCAGTGACTGCACCCTGCTCCCTCCATACAGTAGCCAGAGTTTCGGAGGATGCATGTGTACTTGGTAATTGTCAGTTCTGTGGGGTACCCTAGCACAGGTCCTGATCTATATTTTAAAACTTTATTACAGAAGTTTTCAGATGTGTATATGGAATGGCATAGTGAACCCTTATACATCCCTCACTCAGCTTCACCAGTTGTCCCAGTCTGGCCAAGCTTGTTTCCTCTGTACTTGCACTCCCTCTCAAGTATTTCCAAGGAAATGCCAGCATTTTATCTGTAACTATATTAGCATGTGTCTCCAAAAGACTCTACTAAAACCTAATCACAATACCATCATCACACTTAAAAATAATTAGCAATTCCCTTCTATCATTATTTGGTTGATGTTGGCATTTTCATGATTGTAAAATTGTAGGTTTTAATGTCGTTGAGGTTTCTGTGCTATGATTATTGCAGGCTCCTTCTCCAGACCTGGAATCAGCTATTTCTCCAAACAGCCCTGTGGGAAATATTCTTTCCTTTCAGTGGGAAACAGTATTTAGAGACGTCTGCCTCTAGATATACTAGACCTGGACCACTGTGAGCCACTAATATTAACAGTGCTAACAGCCTCTGCTTGGACTGGGTATTGCAGTAAATATTAGGGTCAGAGAAAGAACCAAAAAAGGTGCAGTGTTGTGGAAACAGACCTCTACTCCTAGCTAGTAAAATCGTGGCAGGAGGCCTTTCTGGCACCAGCACCACTGGTACCAGCAGACCCTGTTTCCAGAAGGTCCTGCGGTCACACGGCACTGGCTCTGGTGGAGAGAGGCCGTACACGGAATAGATGGCTGATCCTGAGCGCCAGTTCCCAGAAACGGGTTTCCCTCATCTCCGTGCTTTCAGGGAAGCCGGAGGGAGTAACTCTTCCACTTGGCTGGTGGCTGAGACCAGACAGCTGGATCCAGCACTGTGGGGGTGGGTCTGCCTCAGCACTTCTAGTGCTGATTTCCCGACAGCCTCATCCCGGGGCCTGGTGCTTCCCACGCCGCTCAGTCTGGCTTGTGAGGACACACTGCTTTGCAGAGGGTGGAAAGGTTGAGAATAGTGAAGGCACAACCATGCCACAGGTGGAAGCTGACTCCCATCAGCAAGATGTGTCTCTGATGTCTCGTTTCATCTTAACATTCAGCAGATTTTGCATTCTCTCTCTCTCTCTCTCTTTCTCTCTCACACACACACACACGCGCGCACACACACACACAGATGGGAAATGTTTCAGTGACTCACCTGTTGAAATGACCTGGATTCCTGGTGGCTGCGTCTCCCTGATGCTCTGTATTTATATGTTTCAGTGCATCGTCTGTATGTTGCATCGTGTGCTCATCGCCCAAGCTCAGTCTCCTTCCGTCACGTATATTTGACCACCTTTACCTTCTTCAGCCCCCCTTACTCCCTCCCGCTGGTCACATCATACTGTTGTCTGTGTTGTTGAGTTTTCTTTGATTGTTTTGTGTTCATTTGTTGCTTTCTGTTTTCTATCCCACATCTGAGTGACTTATTTTGCTTAGCATGATATTCTTAAGATCCACCCATGTTGTCTCAAATGGCAGTATTTCATCCTTTCTTATGGCTGATTTGTATTCATTCCATTGTACCACATCTTCTTCATTCATCCGCTGAAGGACACTTAACGCTGTTTCCATGCCAGATCTGGCTTTGTATTGTATTGTATTGTATTGTATTTCTCCATCACTGGCTCACCACAGAGCTTATGTGAGGTGTCTTCCTCCATCACAGGCTGACCACAGAGCTTATGTGAGGTGTCTTCCTGCTGTCAGACCCTGTGTTTTGTCTCCTTTCTGCTTTTGATCTGCAACCTTGGGGTAGTCTTTTCTAAAGTAGGACAACATAAAGGGGTCTGACCAAAGTTCTTTTAAGCATTAAATTCTGTGATTCTCAGGAAGAGCCAACCAATAACAAGGCCCATAGTCATAAGGTCGGGCTTAAGGCCAGATCTGGTGGAATCGAAGCAGCTGTAGTGTGGGTGCTTTGGGGCTGGAGCTTCTCCATCCCCCAAGACTGGAACAGGGTGGTTATCTGCCCAGACTCCAGAGCAGAGGTCCTATTCCCATGGCTCGCTCCCTTCCTATTTCAGATCTTTGCCAGTATTGCTCCCTCCATCTACGGGCACGAAGACATCAAGAGAGGCCTGGCGCTGGCTCTGTTTGGAGGGGAGCCCAAAAACCCAGGTGAGCAGCCTCTGCGGGGAATTTGGTAGGAGCCAGAGTCTAGATACCAGATAAGGCAGGACTCTATTTAAAGCTTGCTAAGAGGTGGCTCGGTCATCACAGGGAGAACACAGCCCAGGGCATGGCATCTTGGGCATCACAGTGTCCCTAGCTGTACCATTGCCTTCCTTTGTGAGGAGCAAATTCATCTTTGCTTCACTCCTGTTTTTAAAACTTTATCTTTTAAAAAGTTGTTTTAACTTAAAAATATATGAATTTTTACTTATATTATATCCTCTTAAATAGTTAGAAGTTAGAGAAAAGCCAAAGTCACTGTCGACCACCCTTTTTAATCCTAGGTCCCTCCCTGTAGGTCACTCTTCTGGTCTTTGTGGTTTGTGCACTCCCAGACCTTTGTGTGGCTATTCATAGGTTTAACACAGGTACTTAGAAAACACAGGATTTCACACAAAAATGCATGTTCCTGTATGTGAGTATAAGTGAGTATGCATAAAGGATCCATCTTACTTTTTCTCACTCAAGAAACACATCTTTGGTATCTTTTGGTATTAGTGCATACCGAGCAAGTTCATTCTTTTAAATTACTGTATGTAATTTAAGTTAAATCATGGTCCATATAGCATAATGTATTTGGTTATCTTTCTAGTTAGAGAACATTTAAGTTGCTTCCAGTTTTTTACATTTACAAAGAACATATTTATATACACCTCCTATGTACCCATTTTTCTGGGTTCATTGCTCAGTAGTGGCATTGCTGATCCTAGGGTATTGCATCCCTTTCTGGAGAGAATATTTCGTTGTCATTCATAATAGGCTAAGGAATTGGAGATAAACCCTTTACCCCTTACCTTCCTTTCGTCTCCACTCCCTCTCCTCCCATCCTTGCCTGCAGGGGGCAAGCACAAGGTGCGAGGTGACATCAATGTGCTCTTGTGCGGAGATCCTGGCACAGCCAAGTCTCAGTTCCTCAAATATGTTGAGAAAGTGTCTAGCCGTGCCATCTTCACCACCGGCCAGGGGGCTTCAGCTGTGGGGCTCACAGCATATGTCCAGCGGCACCCCGTCAGCAGGGAGTGGACCTTAGAAGCTGGAGCCCTGGTTCTTGCTGACCGAGGAGTATGTCTCATCGATGAATTTGACAAGGTGGGTTCTGGACCTTGTGGGTGATGGATTCAGGGTGTGTTGGCTTAGCCCACAGTGGAGGATAAGTGTTAATGAGGCGTATCACGGAGAATCGTGCATTCGACTCTTGCAGATGAATGACCAGGACAGAACCAGCATTCATGAAGCCATGGAACAGCAGAGTATCTCCATCTCGAAGGCTGGCATCGTTACCTCACTACAGGCTCGCTGCACCGTCATTGCCGCTGCCAACCCCATAGGTACACCAGGCACACTAGCTGGCAGGGCTCAGGGCCTGCTAAAGGGGACAAGACCCAGAGAGACCCTGCCTTTGGGAATCAGGAACCCACAGCACCCCTCCTTCAGTCCCAGATCTGGGTTAGGAATTATGCAACAAACGGTGATTCTTTCTTGCCTGGCCTGCCAGAGCGGGAAGTGATGTGCCTGCGTTTTTGTTGAGCCATGTTCTCAGAATCACCATGGCCATTCTTAGAACACCTGAGAGAAGAATCTAGGTCATTGTCTAAGTGTGGGTGGAGTGGTTGCTAAACTCAGCCAGCAAGTGCTTAGAGAGCCTGGCACCCTCGCCTGTCTGGTTGGCTGTTCCTGCCAGGAGACAGGTATGCTTTCCGTCCGAGGCGATTTCAGGCTGTGGCTCGGGGAAAGCCTCTTCTGTCTCTTGTCCAGACCGCCTCAGACAGCAGGCGCTGAATCTCCACCCTCCTAGTTCCTCTGCCAAAGTGCTCTTCCCCTCTGTCACTGAAGCAACTTGGGGTTGGTGAGAACTTTCTATGGCTCAAGAAGAGAGGATGTGCGGGAGCATGAACCCTGATAGCTTCCTTTGTGTTACAGGGGGCCGCTATGACCCCTCGCTGACCTTCTCAGAAAACGTGGACCTCACGGAGCCTATCATTTCCCGCTTCGACATCCTGTGTGTGGTGCGGGACACAGTGGACCCAGTCCAGGTACACAACCACCTGTCCCAGGTTCCATGCAGTAAGTTCTGGGAACCTCCATGAGGCTTGGGGCCTATGGTGTGCCAGGCATGAGGAAAGGGGCACCACATGGACCTTGCTGTGTTTTCCACTCTTGTTCTCATATCCAGAAGTCAACTTTGATTTCTGTTTCCTTCACTGGTCCCCTTCCCAGCTGTCCACCCAACACAGTCCACAGTCTGCCACCAAGTTCTATTGGTCCCACTGCCTGAGTTCACTTGCTGCTTCTCTTCTCTCATCGAAGCACTGTGGTGTCCGGTGGTTAGTCTCCTGGCTTCCACTCATGCCCAATTTAGACCTCCAGTTAGAAGCCAGCCTGTCTTTTGAAAGCATAAGTCAGGTCATGCCTTTCCTTCTTAAGAACCTGCTAGCAGCTTTCCCTGTAACTCTCAGAGAATCCACCATCCTTGCTGTGGCTGCCAGCCTAAGAGTTCTCTGCACTTATCTCTTCTTCCTTTCCTCACTTCATCCACACCTTAAAGATGCCAGGGCTTCCAACTTGCTTTTTCCTTCCTGGGATGCTCTTCTCTGGGACTGTCAGATGACAGGTATTCTAGCAACCTCACCTGGAGCAGTCTCCTCAGGCCCTCACACATTGCCTTCTCTTTTAGCACATGTTACTTTCTGTAATTAATTTAAAAACTGTCTTTTCTACCCTCCCTGGGAGGTGAGCTTCATGAGAGCTCGGTCACATTTACCAATGGACCAGGGTACCTGGAGCTGCCTAGCACATAGTAGGCTTGGGATATAAGTGTTGAGAGAACATTCTTATAAAGCATATCAGCTTGCACTTCTCCCAGCTAGCTGACTTCTCCCAGCCAGGCCACGAGACTCCCCTGCGACCTGCCCTCTTCCATCTTGTCTTAGGATGAGATGCTGGCCCGTTTCGTGGTCGGCAGCCACGTCAGACACCACCCTAGTAACAAGGAGGAGGAGAGGCTGGGCAGCACCCCAGAACCCACCATGCCCAACACATTCGGTGTGGAGCCTCTGCCGCAGGATGTCCTGAAGAAGTACATCATCTATGCCAAGGAGAAGGTCCACCCAAAGCTCAATCAGATGGACCAGGACAAGGTGGCCAAGATGTACAGCGACCTGAGGAAAGAATCCATGGTGCGGCCCTGGGAGCCAGAGGGCTGGGTGGGGTTGGGTGGGGCAGGAATAGGCAGCAGCTTTCTCATCCTTGTAGTCAGTTAATCCAAAAAGTGCTAAAGCAGGAAGGCTTTTTAAAGGAAACTTACATACCTTATACCTGAAGTGTTTTGTTTCAGATGGCACTTATGTGTGCGTGCATTTGTCTCTGTGGGTATAGGACCAAGGTCTTTTGACGGCCACTGATTAAGTTCCATGTTGACTTTGCATAAATCTCACCCAAATCATCAGGTGCTCTAAACTGGTTTCGGTTCTCTGATGGTAGGATGAAGATTTAAAGGCAGCATGCAAGCATTTGGAATACAGAATTCTTGTAGATTGGTCCTTCTCACACGCCTAATCAAGATCACAACTCTTTTTTTTTTTTTACCTTTTCATCAAGTCTTCTTAGAGCATTCAACTTAGTTTTCATAGAAACAACAGCTTATTTTTTCTACATTGTACATACATGACAGTAGCAAGGACAGCTGGCCACAAGTGTAACAGATTCTGGGATGCATGTAAGTGAACGGTTGGCGGCAAAATGTGCAGGTGTGATAGTGGCAGGCCATAGCAGAGGCATCCACTGGGCACTACCACACCTCAAGGAGGAATAGAAAGTGAGCTCACCTGCTGGCTCTGTTGAGCCCTTCTGCCACAGGGTGATTAGATGTGCCCTCTGGGTTTGGGCTTTGGCATTGCCACTGTTGTTTCCCTGGCCTCTCTTCTGCCCGAGAAAATCTGATGCTATCCTCCTCTCCAGGCCACAGGCAGCATCCCCATCACAGTGCGACACATCGAGTCCATGATCCGCATGGCAGAGGCCCACGCGCGCATCCACCTGCGGGACTATGTGATAGAGGATGACGTCAACATGGCCATCCGAGTGATGCTGGAGAGCTTCATCGACACGCAGAAGTTCAGTGTCATGCGCAGCATGCGGAAGGTGGGTGTGCACTGAGGTGGGGTTCCTTAGGAGCTCAGGGTCAGCTTAGCACAGGAGGGAGGCCACATGGGCATCTCAAGACACTGGCCTGGCACTGGCTTTGCTGTGCTGTCTGGCAGCAGAAAGCCCTGGCTGCTCTTGGTGGTGGTGAAGGAGCATGGTGGGAGTGGGATGACCACATCCTTTAGTTCTGAGTATCCTGGTAGGGAGGGATGGTGATTTTTTTGCTCTTGTCTCATGCAGACCTTTGCCCGCTACCTTTCATTCCGGCGTGATAACAATGAGCTGTTGCTCTTCATACTGAAGCAGTTAGTGGCAGAGCAGGTGACTTATCAACGCAACCGCTTTGGGGCCCAGCAGGACACTATTGAAGTGCCTGAGAAGGACTTGGTGGACAAGGTACGGGCACAGATGGGAGGGGAGGGCAGGGTTGGCTATCTGGGGAGCTGTCAGTCATCTTTGGGGGCAGAAGGTCCTTGCTCTGTCAGTGAGTGGGTGGGCCTCGGATGAAAGCCATTTATTGGGTGTTTGTAATGTGCTGAGTACTGTTCCATACGTTTATAATCTTGACAGCAGCCAAAAGAGGTAAGTCCTGTTACTGTTATCTCATCCTACAGAGGAGACATCACAGGGCACTGAGTAGCTCTCCTGAGCCCACAGGCAGTTGACAGAGCTAAGATGGCCAGCCTGTGTCTATTCAGACCCGACACAGCCAGCCTCTGCCCTGGTGACTTTCCCTATAATGGAGATGGGAGGCCTGCCCAGCCTGCGGTGAACGGGCCTTAGAAAGCGAACTGAACCCAAGGCTGCTTGGGCATTCTGGAATCCTTTCCCGCGGCTCACTTGACTTTTTCTCCTTTTAGGCCCGCCAGATCAACATCCACAACCTCTCTGCCTTTTATGACAGTGAGCTCTTTCGGATGAACAAGTTCAGCCATGACGTGAAGCAGAAGATAATCCTCCAGCAGTTCTGAGCCTCTACAGCAGCTTCCTCTTTCTGGCTGGGAAGTCTTTCCATGCTCACTTCACCCCGTGCTTCAAGGATACAAAACCCAACTGCAGGGGACACAGTGTGGTGGGGCCAGGTCTGGCAGCTGAACTATCTGGCTTCCCCAGGCTGCTGGGCTTGGGTTGTGGCTAGGAATGTTGTTATTTATTTCTTAGGCTTCTTTTCTGCTTCACTCACCATCTCAGGTGGGCATGCTTTGCCAATATTTCTTTTTCAGCTGCCCAGTAACCCACCATTTATGGGAGGTCTACCTCCACTTCATCCTGGACCGAGTCTAGTGTGTTCAAGATACAGCCTTTTAGATGGCTAAGCATATAAGGGTTTTCTTGGCTTGAGTTCTATATCCTGGATGCTTTGGCCACTTTGGCTAAAGAGCAAGTTCAAGTTATAGGTAGTGTTCTTCTGAACTTCGTCCTGCACACCTAGGCTTCTATGAGTGGAGAAATCGTGTGGGTAGGAAAATGCCCCAACCCCTCTACCCTCTGTGATGACACAGCTTGGTTTCCTGTAGGAGAAAGGGTCATAGGGGTTGATATGCTAATGAGGACCACTGCTCATACCGCTTAGTCTTGCTGTGTTAATCATTTTTCTCCTACCTAATCATTTCCCCATTTTCTCGTTTGTACATTTAATTTGTTTCTGTGGTTTAAGTTTTTAATAAAATCTAAATACTTTGATCTGTTGGTCTCAATTCTGTCTTCATATAATAGCCTGTGCTGAAACACAACTGAGCCTAGATGTTATCTCTAGTTTGACCAAAACTGTGTCTCTGGTCAATAGACCAGAGGCTTTTTTTTTTTTTTTGTAATCCTCACCCAAGGATATGTTTTTATTGATTTTTAGAGAGAAAGAAACATCAATGTGATAGAGTAACATCAACCAGTTGCCTCCTCACCAAGGATCAAACCTAGGTATGTGCCCTGACCGGGAATTAAACCTGAAACCTCTTGGTGCACGGGAAGATGCTCCAACCCACTGAGCCACCTTGCCAGCACAGACCCAAGGCTGTGTTCCTGATTATTTGATATGGACCAGAACCTCATTGTCCTGAGAGCTTAATGCTTAAGGGAGTGGTCATGCAAGGAGAAGGAGATAGGTGAGTCAGGATGATGAATGAGGCCAGTTTGAATCAGCTTTCTGTCTGTTTCCCCATTCCACTTGCCAACGAATGTTCTTAACTTCTTACTGTCCTGCCTCACCTAGAGAGTGTGAGATGCGCTACCCTCCCTGAACATGGATGTGTTCTTGTCCACCCACCCAGAAGCTCTCCAAAGCCCTTTAGTTAGGGCTGTTTTATAGAGTCTTCATTAGGTAGACATGATAATTAAATCATTGGCCATTAGTGATGAGCTCAACCTCCAAACCCTCTCTCCTCCCCAGAGGTCAGGGGCTGAGGCTAAAAGCTCCAACCCTCCAATCACAAGGTTGGTTCCCCTGGCAACCAGGCTCCATCCTTAGGGGCTTTCCTAAAGTCACCTCCTTAACGTAAAGTGGTTGAAAGGGGTTTGTTATGAATAACAGGACACATCACCATTACTACTCCAAAGCTGGTTCAGGAACCATGATAAAACCCAAATGTTACAGCAAAAGATGATTCTATGGTTCTTATCACTTAGGAAATTGCAAGGGTGTTAGGAGTTCTGACAAGGAGCTGAGACAAAAACCAAAATACACATTTCTGATTCATAATATCACACAGGCCTAATAAGGCCTCACATCTGATTGTCATAGACAGCTCTTGAAGGTTGTAAGCAGGAAAGAAACAGTCCAACATATTTAATAGATGATCCCATCTGGTTACTGTAACTTGTACTGAAGAGAGAAAAGAGGAAAAGTTGAGTGGAAGTCTGGTGTAGTCTAGAGATGGTGGTGGTCTGGACTCGGGTTGGGGAAAGTGGAAATACTTTAGATCAGTTATGGCGATGAGTTCGGCGTGTCAGCATTTTGAAAAACCCTAACTTAACTCTGGTGTCGTGTCACATATAGAAATTTTTTGATATTTGCAACCATAGTAAAACAAAGACATATTTTTGATATTTATTTTATATATTTAAATGCCATTTAACAAAGAAAAATCAACCAAAAAAATGAGTTCGCGTGTCACCTCTGACACATGTGTCATAGGTTCGCCATCACTGCTTTAGATATATTCTGCAGGTAAATTAGGCAAGATTTAGTGATGAATGAGCAGTGGGAGAAATGAAGAAACCATGGATGATGACCAGTTTTTAGCTTGAGAAACAGATTGAGGTTTAGTAGGGATAACCAGGAATTTCATTTTAGACAGGTTGGCTAGATATGCCTTTCAGATATTAAAGTAGAAATGTGAACTTTAAAGACAGATTTGAGTTTGGATTGCTGAGAAGAAGTTTGGGCATGAGCTGTCATCCACTGACAGCTGTCACAGAGAAAAATGATTGCCGAAGGAAACTTGAGTGTCCACCATTTGAACCAGCAAACGACCCTTAGGAATGGGCAGAAGGTGGGAGGAAAACCAGGGGAGAGGGTTTTATGGAAGCCAGAAGAAAAAAATTCAAGGAGATTGAGGTCAGTTTGGGCCAATGTAGCTGAAAGATCAGAATATAACAAACCTGTCCATTGTACTATGTTTCACTGAATATAAGATGCCACCTAGTATAAGAATCACCATTATTTTATGTGCAACCAAGACAAAAATGCTAACATTTAGAATGATTAGATGTCATCAGCCATAAGACATCCCATTGTAGAGATGTTGGAAAATTATTTTAAATGTGCATCTCAAGGTGAAACATGGTATTTGTGGTACTGTGGAGGTTGGTGGTGACTGATGAGCAGTTTCAATGCAGTGTGAGTAGAATAAAGAGGAAGTTAAAATAGAAATTGTATATGTAAAGACTCTTGAAAAGTTTGGTTCTGAGGTGAAATAGGACAGCTGGCAAGGTACACAGATCAAGGGAAAGCTTTTTGGTATTTACTTTAGGATTGAACAATTAAGTTTTTTATTCATGCAATAAAAGCTTATTAATAGATTAACCTGGAAGATAATTTTGAGTGAAAAAATAAAATGCCAAAGATGTATCAAATATATAAAATTTTAAAATATAACGATACCACATACTGTGTATATATATATATATAGATGTGTGTGTGTGTGTGTGTTAAGTATGTTAAAGATAACATAAAAGTTATGTGTATGTATTCTTGTTTTCTTTAGTATCAGGTTTATTGGGCTATAATTTACATATTATATCATTTTAAACTTATTTATTTTAGAGAAAGAGGGAGGGAGGGAGAAACATCAATGTGAGACACATTGATTGGTTGTCTCCCGCACCCACATAACGGGGGCCAGGGACAGAACCTGCAACAAAAGGTACGTGCCCTTGACCAGGTATCAACCCTGCGATACTTTGGTCTGTGGGCTGACACTACCCACTTAGCAATATGGGCTAGGGCTCTTTTTTATTTTGGTCATCTTAATGTGAAGTGGTTTCTCATTGTGATATTGATGTGCATTTCCTTGATGGCTAATGAGGGTAAGTATCTTTTCATTTGGGTGTTGATAATCTGTGTATCTTCTTGGAGAAATATCTTCAGATTTTTGCCCATTTTTAAAAATTCAGTCATCTTTTTTTTATATATTTTTATTGACTTCAGAGAGGAAGGTAGAGGGAGAGAGAGATAGAAACATCAATGATGAGAGAGAATCTTTGATCAATGTTGAGAGAGAATATTTGATTGGCTGCCTCCTGCACGCCCCCCACTGGGGATTGACCCCACAACCTGGGCATGTACCCTTGACCAGAATTGAACCTGGGACCCTTTATCCGCAGGCTGATGCTCTATCCACTGAGCCAAACCAGCTAGGGCTCGGTCATCTTTTTATTATGGAGTTATTAAGAGTTCTTTATATATTCTAGACACAAGTCCTTTATCAGATTTATAATTTCCAAATATTATTTCCCATTCTGTGGATTGCCTTCACTTTCTTGGTAGCGTCCATTTGTAATATATCCATCCTACTTGGTAGTCTACCATAGACTACTATATAGAATTCATAATTTTGCTTAGATTAACCTGTAAACCCTCTTAAATCATCCTAAATTTTATAAGGCTTATGTAATCATATCCTGTAATTTGCTAAGAGTTTAACAGGAAGGCTGAAACTTGATTAAACTTCCTTTCCAGCCTGTGCCATCCCTGACATTGATGGTTGCCAGAGCTGTTTTTTAGGAACAAGCCCAGGATGTTTTGCAGCGCCAGGAGTTGATCTAGCAAAAACTGCCCAAGGCCAGTTTCAAGCGCCTTCGAAGACCCTCTAGTGACCTCCTCAAACTTTTCTCATTATAATATTAAAATCTCCTGCCAGGGGCTGAGATTTTCTGCCATTTTTGAGCACTCCATGTATTTATGGGCCTGTTTCCTAACTATGTATAGATGATGTAGCTCACCTTAATGTTTATGCATGATTTCCCTGAATAAAGACAAATCCGATCCTTTGAGGACAACTGTTTTTGGAAAGTGACCCCCGATGTGTCTGTCCTTGATTGCTGGCTCAGAAAAGATTTGTTCCTTCTCGTAAAATCATCTCAAAGTTGTCTTTTGGGTGGCAACTACTGACTAATTAAACTCGGTTCTGTCTGGTAACACTTTAAAGCACAAAAGTTTAAAAAATCTTTTTATTACTACAACAAGCATTTATTTCTCATTCATGTTACAATCAGTGGCTACAGGCCAGCTGCTTCAGCTCTGCTCCACGTGCTTTTTTTTTTTTTTAATCTTTGTTGTTGACAGTATTACATAAGGCCCTCTTTTCCCCCCATTGACCCCTGAGGATCACAGTTGCTGCCATGGGACCCTGCATCTCGCACCAGTGCCTCAAAGGACACATGCAGTCCCTGCCTGTTACCCACAGATACAGCAGGTGGGCTAACACGGCACCATCTCATTGCATTATCTGCTCCCAGATAGTGTGAAGGTGCCCGAGGTCACTGGTCTCCAGGTTCGAAGCTGCTTGGATCCCAAGACTGCACTGTCACACACTACAGCCACCACCAGGAGTAATGATTATCCTTTTCTTGTCCCTCACTTAGATGGGAATGCTTTTCATATTTCTTCATTAGTATGATGATTACTGTAGGTTTCTGGGAAACATCCTTTTTTAAATTAAGTAAATTTCTACTTCTTGTTTGCTTCTAAAGTTTTTATTCCTTTTAACAGAAATAAATACTAAGTTTCATTGCATGCCTATTTTGGGGGGAGCCTCTCCTAAATTTTTTTTTAAATTGGCTCTCTTATTGCAGATAACTAAATTAGTGGCTTTTTCTAATAATGAACCATTTTTTAATTCCTAGAATGAGCCCTACTTAATCAGGATATATCAATATTTTTAACATACAGCTGTAATCAACTTGCTCATATTTTCTCTATAAAAGTTGCATCTGTGTCCGGTAAGACTGACTTAGGGTTTTTTCTATTTATATTATTCTTAGTTTTTTTTCCTGTTTGTTGTATTTGTTTTGCTTTGTGGTGGTTGTTTTTTGTATCAGGGTTATATTAGCCTCATAAAGTAAATTGGGGGGGCTTTCTAACTTTTTTCTGGACGAGTCATGTTCAAGGTTTGTAGAATATACTCATTTCAAATGGGCCTTATGTCTTTTTAAGGGTAGATTTTCTGCTGTCTTTAGTAGTCCCATTGTTATTGGTTGGTTTAGCTTTTCTACTACTTTAATAAATTTCAGTATTTTGTTTTCTTTAAAAGTATTCATTCCAATTAGATTTTGAATTTTATTAATAAATTATGTCGAATTTAGCTTATAATTTAAAAATCTTATTTGTAGTTTTGTTCCCATTTTCATTCCTAATGGTATTTTTTTACATCTTCTCTTTTTTATCTTGATACTAAAGGTTTTATTTCTTTGTTCACCTTTTCAAATAACAGGCTTCTATTAATTGGTTCTACCAGGTTTTATTGTTATTTTAACAGCAATAGAAATTCATTGATGTGTATGTGTTTTAAAGCTTCTTAAATTGAAAGCTTAGTTCACTTTTAACCTTTTTTCTCTAAAAAATTATTTGTGGCTATAAAATATCTCTGTGAATTGTTGGCTGCATCCCATGGATTTTGATATGCAATAGTCTCATGTTGTCATTCATTTCTAAATACACTAAAATTTATATTGTGATTTACTTTTTAACCTCCACCTATTTAGAATGGCATGCATTTTGACTGTGGGTTCTCCATCAATTTAATCTCATTTGCTTTTTTTTTCCCCTTCAAGTGACTCCTCATCATTTTAGATCCACCAATTGATCCCATCTTGTTTTCCAGTGCTATTTTGGACTGAAGTATATACAAATGTACATTTCTATGATTTCTAGGGTCAAGAGCTGGAAGGTCAAGAGCTGGAGGGGAAAGTAGGCACATGGACTCCGTGTATCAGCAGCATGATCTCATCTCCCCCAGCATTTTTTAAAGATGAGAGATTCCAGATCATGTTTATACCTAATGAGAGCAGCCCAGAAGAGAGAGAGACAGACACTGTCAGAAAAGAGATACTTTTAAATGGAAGTCCTTGAAAGGAGACAAACAATGCAATGATGAGCACAAAGAGGAGGAAATTGGCCTGTGATAAAGGAAAGATGGGTCCTTCATTGCAACAGAGGAAAGAAGGAGAGAGATGATGGGTTTGATGCATCCTAGTGTTCTCTTTATCAAGCCAGATACTCCCAGCTTTCACAGTTGGTTTTTAATGATATCTTCCTGGATTCCTCCTGTTACTTGGTCCTTAATTAAACGATCAAACGGGGAGAAAAAAAAAAGGTTACTGTAAAAGCATAATGTTGACAAAGATCAAACAGTTCAGAATACCAGGACCATTAACTTCCTTGTTCTGGACACTGTCCTCTTTTTAAGTCCAAAATTGCTTTATACTCTATAGTCATTGCCTATCTGTAGGCTTTTTTGTGTAAACTGTTATAAACTAGTAGGTCTTGCCTAATTTGTATTTGCATAGAGAATAGCACAAAAACCCATAGTCAACAGGACTCAATTCAATCATTCTCTGAAACATATTAGACCTGTCTCTGGGGTGTCTTCTCAAATCTGCTGTGCTAGCCCCAAGTCAGACTTCTACCATCTGCTACTGGGACTCCTGCAGCAATCTCTTCACTGGCCATTTTTCTCTTTCTTCTATTTCTAGTCCTTACTCCCTATTGCTCTCAGAATTGTCTGTCTACAGATAGCCCTAACCATGCCATGATTCTTATATAAGAAATGAATTTCTGGAGAATAAAGTCTAAACTGCTCATCATGACCTTCAAGATCCTTTACTATCTGGTCCTCACCTACCTTTCTAGAACCCACAATGTCTATTGAACAAAAGGGGCTGTGGAGTTTAAATTGAACACAGGCTAAGTGAAATGATGTAGTTCTATAAATTAAATAAGAATATCTTTACCTAAAATTTCTAATTTTACTTATTGCTTTTCATTACGTTCTTAGACATGTCACTTTTCCTTTGTGTTTCACTGCTTCATTTATAATATAAGGGCCTACTACTTTGTATGAATTAACCAAAAATTCAGTAAAATATTTAGCTAGTAAGTCATCTCTCTTTTTTAATATCTTATTGGTCAGTAGTATTTTTTTTTTAATATATTTTATTGATTTTTTACAGAGAGGAAGGGAGAGAGATAGAGAGTTAGAAACATCGATGAGAGAGAAACATCGATCAGCCGCCTCCTGCACATCTCCTACTGGGGATGTGCCTGCAACCCAGGTACATGCCCTTGACCGGAATCGAACCGGGGACCTTTCAGTCCGCAGGCCGACGCTCTATCCACTGAGCCAAACCGGTTTCGGCTAGTCAGTAGTATTTTTTAAAATATATTTTTATTGATTTCAGAGAGGAAGAAAGGGGGGGGGGAGAGATAGAAACATCAATGATGATAGAGAATCATTAATCGGCTGCCTCCTGCATGCCCCACACTGGGGATCAAGCCTGAAACCCTGGCATGTGCTCTTGACCGGAATCAAACCCAGGACCCTTCGATCTTCAGGCCAACGTTCTAGTCACTGAGCCAAACCAGCTAGGGCAAGTCATCTCTCTTTTTAACCTTATCTTCTGCCTCAACCTAATCATGAAATGATCATCTAAATTCAGTATGGCAAGTACTATCATACTGAGCTACCTTTTATTCATGTTCTTTCCTTTAAGAACCATTTCCACTCTATCACCCTCTACCCCAACTCCTATTTCTCCTGTCAATGTAAGAAACATTCAAACCTGTAGAGAATTTTTATGAGTTTATTTGAGCCAAACTGTCTACAATTGCCGGGAAGCAAAATCTCAATGGATTGAGATAATGCTCCAGAGAATGGTAGTTTTGCACCGTATTTTATACTTTACAATCAAAAGAGCAGATGCAGTGGGCTACATGAAACCCACTGTTGATAGATTAGGGAGGTGAGAGAAAGCAAAGTAGGGAAACCTCTGGGATTGGAAGAAAAGTAAAATGATAAGGAGCATATATCTTTTACATAGGTGGGTACAGGATAGTTAACAGTCAACAATTAACTCAATTAACAGTGAGGGGATTTGTGGTCTCCGCAGAGTGGTGCCTGTGCTTTGAGGGGTCCAGAAAAAGGAAAAAGACAGCTCAGTTAAGGTAAAGAGGAAGATGCCAGCCTAGGACATGACTACCCATCATAAACTGCTTTCAGTTAAAAAAGTTTTAATTTCAGACCATCCTTTGTGATTACTTTAGGTCTTTGAGTTTGCAAGGCTGCCATGCAGGCCTTCCCTGAGCTTGTCAGGTTAGCATGTGGCCCCTATTAGTCCACAAATTTATTTGAGCCAAACTGAGGACAATTGCCAGGAAGCAAAACCTCAACAGATTGAGAAAATGCTCTGGAAAATGACAGTTCTGTACCTTATTTTATACATTACAATCAAAAGAGGAGATGTAAGCCCTGACTGGTGTGGCTCAGTTGGTTGAGCATCATCCCTTGCACGAGAGGTCACAGGTTCCATTCCTGGTCAGGGCACGCCTGGGTTGCAAGCTCCTCCCCAGTAGGGGGTGGGCAGGAGGTAGCCGATCCATGTTTCACTCTCTCTCCCTCTCCCTTTCTCTTCCTTTAAAATATCAATACAAACATATTTTACAAGAAACAAGGAGATGTAAGTGGGTTACATGAAACCCATTGGTGTAGATTAGGGAGGCAGGAGAAAGCCAAGTGTGGGGTGAGGGAGTTGGAGGACAGACACACAACCTCTGGGACTGGATAAAAAGTAAAATGATAGACACATACTTCTTTTTATATAGGGAACCCCTCTGTTCTATACTGTCTCGTTGCTCCTTCTCCTTCTTGACGGACCTCACTACAGTTGTAATCATGCGACCAGTTGTGTGGTGTTGACTTTTCCTCGTCTTCTTCACTAAACTATGAGGATGGGGGTGTGACTGTTTTGTTCCCTACCTGGTGCTCGGCACATGAATGAACTTTAGTTGCCACAGGGACAAAACACTTCAAAGTTGAGAAACAGTTCCCTAGCAAACTCCCAATGGAGTGCACCCTCGCCTTTCCCCTCCTCCTTCCCCCAGGCCCTTTTCCTTGCCTCTTTCCTAAGCTCCAAGCGCCCTTCTTTTGCCGCTGTAACTTGTTTCCTGAGCCCCTTTCTTCCACGGATCACTTCTATTTCTGTGACTTTCTAAATAAACTTTCTTATAAGTGTGAAAAAAAAGAGAAAGAAATATTGCCCTAATAACTCAAAGCCCGCTTTAAAAAATGAGGCGACTGGGGCCCAGAGGTGCGAAGAGGTTCACCGAAGGACTCCGAGCCAATCGGAAGTAAGGATGTGCATAAGCCTGGGTCCAAATGGGTTCTCCGCTCCCTCCTGGCCCACGGCCTTTGTCTGTCTTTCCCTCACCATGGCTTTCATGGCTCTCTGCTCAAATGCCTCCGAGAAGCCTTTCCTAACCCCAATCCTCTTGGAGCTGCAGTGCAACCTCGTGATGTACAATTGGCAACACTCCACGTTGACAGCCTTAGTGGTCACACCCCAGTCCTCTGAGCAATCTCATTTGGTGCCGGCGATCACTGCCTGCCTCCTGGGTGCGCAGGTACTGTTTCCAGGGGATGGGTGACTGGGTGGCTCTGGCGCTCACCTCCATCACCGGGGCTGGACAGGCGACCTGGGGTCCTGTGCGAGGTGTGAGGCCCCGAATTCCAGGCCTCACGGTCGCGGTCCCGCCTCCTTCAGGCCTCGGCAGCGCTGATTGGTTGATCCGCATAGCGGAGGCGGCGGAGGGGGCCACACGCGCCCCCTCCTCATCTCCGCGGAGGCGCGCCCGCGGCACGCGACGGGGCGGGGCCGAGGGTGAGTGACGGCCGCTCCGGTCCAATGGGGCGGGCGCGCGCCGCAGCCGCCACCAACCGCAGCCGCCGCCACCACCGCAGGCCGCCGCCGGAGCTCGGCC